>NC_056741.1:981180901-981243401 GCF_019279795.1 Protopterus annectens | reverse complement strand
CACTTTACTGTTAAAAATACATTCCCAGCACAAAATGGACAGTTCAAACATATAGACAATGTTGATCCCATTGCTTCCACTAGTGCTGATCATTTTTTATTGTTCAGCCCCACGACCAGACAGAGTCCTATGATTTTTTCCAGAGGAAGGAGTCGAGGCAGAGTGAGAGGGAGAGCGAGAGGCAGAAGCAGAGCAAGAGGACAGAGACATTTTTAACTGCTTCTAACAACCCGTTTCCTGACCTTGTACACACCCAAGACATTTTTAATCTTACAGACATTACTCTTGATGAACACTGTTTAAACTGTTTACGCAAAGGCTTGAACTTCATTCCCTCATGAAGGGCTTCTGTTACTAATGTTTTAATTGATCTTAAGCTTTTTTGCAGAAAACTTAACGTAAAACAGGGCATAAAAAACAAGAATTTTAATGCTTTTATCGATGGTACTGATGCTGATGAAGTTACTAGCTTGAGTATTGTAGCTAACTCTGGTGGGTTGCCTATTGATGCTATCGATTGTGATTCTGGTTCTACATCTACAGACAGTGATAGTACTGACTCAGATGTTAGTCCAGTGTCTCCTTTAAAAAGGAAGAGCACATTTGATCCCCCTCTTAATCCAGCTTTGAACATTTTTTCAAAGGTTTGTGAGAGAGAAATAAGAGCTACTTTAAGCAGTAAAACTCCTTTTAAATGGCATAATTTAACTAAGGAAGAGAGGGCAGCAGTTGATAGCCTTAGTGTGAATCCTGACATTAAAATCCTTAAAGCTGACAAGGGAGCGGGCATTGTTATTATGGAAACTAAATGTTATAACAGTAAGATGGAAGCTATATTAGCTGACACTGAGAAATACAAAATAGTTTCCCCTGATTTTATTTCCAACAGTTTTTTGAGGATTGATAATACCTTAGCCAGACTATATCAGGAAGGTAGTATTTCTGAGCTGGAAATGGATTACATGGAAGTCAAATCACCACAGGTGGGCAGATTTTTTGGGATACCGAAAACCCATAAAAACCCTACAGATCCCCCTCTTAGGCACATTGTGGCGTCTGGGAAAACCAAAACTGAATTTATTTCAGCCTTGTTGAATTTTTTCCTTAATCCATTAGTTCAAGATTCTCAGTTTTACCTACAGGACTCTTGCGTATTTTTAGATGAAATCTACAGGTGCCCACCTCTTGATGGACAATGCACACTAGTCACTCTGGATGTGGTAGCTTTATACCCCAGCATTCCTCATCATGAAGGGTTGGAAAATGTGACCAGTTATCTTGTCAAGCATACTTCTATTGCCCCTCACAGAGTTACTGCTTTCACCACTTTGCTTAAGCTGGTTTTGGATAATAATTTTTTCACATTTAATGGTATCTTATACCAGCAACTTCAAGGAGTAGCCATGGGAGCTAAGGTAGCTCCAGCATATGCCAATCTAGTACTTTGTGCTTGGGAAGCTGACATTTTATCTAAGCTAGAGGGTTTCAAGTTCATCAGTAATTACAAGCGTTTTATTGACAATATTTTTTCTTGTGGAAAGGGTCTCTTATGGAACTAGATTGTTTTCTTGATCAGTTGAGCTGGAGTATACAGTTTTTGGATTGTACTGTCTCTGGAAAAGGGAATGCAGTACATTTTTTGGACATTTCCATGGCCTTAGATCCCCTTACATATAGATTCTCTTCCAACATACATAGGAAAAGCACTTTTCATAACAACTACCTTGATTTTTCAAGCCAACATCCTCCCTTTATGAAAAGGAACATAGTCAAGGGGAAGTTTGTACGTCTTAGTCACATTGTGAGTGATGATGATGTTTTTTCTAATGAAAGTCAGTTTCTGAAACAAATTTTGGTGGACAAACATTACTCAGAAAATCTGGTTTCTGATGTTTTGAATGAAGTTACTTCATTTAGATACAGTAAATATCCTCCCATTCTTAAATTTGGTTACATTCCCAAGTCTTCGGTTCCTGCTGATGACCTCACCAGATTTACACTTCCCATTTCTCTAGATGCAGAACCCATTAGGAACATTTTGTCTAAGAATTGGGATATTATTAAGAGTAGCCATGAATTGTACAAGGTATTGGGTGACACCCCTAGTTTTAGTTACAAGAGAACTAGGTCTTTGAAGAATATTTTTGAAAAAACGTCCCCTTCTCTTCTTAGTTGCCCTCTTCAAATGACAGGGATGTACAACTGTGGCAAATGTGTTTGCTGCCCTTTTATTGCTTTGGGTGCTAGTTTCCAAATTCCCAATCCCAAGTTTCTGATACAGTTTAGTGATTCTTTTGATTGTAATAGCACTACTGTTGTCTACCTGGGGGTGTGTGATGAATGCTCTGCCTTCTATGTAGGCAAAACTATTAGAAAACTTAGAGATCGCAATAAGGAACATCGTCAGGCTATAAGGAAAAGTGACTGAAAAATGCTTTGGCTAGACACACACTTTCTAGCGCCGAATGCAGCAGATTTTTGTTCCTAGTGCTTGATTATGTGTCATTACCTTATGGAGACTGCAGTCCTTTACTTGAAGTTAAAGAGCTTAGATGGCAGATTAGACTTCAGGCTGACACGCCCCCTGGCCTTAATGGGAATCTTAGTGTGAGAAGCATTCTCAAATGGATTAGATAGGAGTGGTAGTTCCCTCTCCTACCAGTACAATTTTCTGGAACTTTAGAATTTTAGAATGTTATTTCACATCTAGTGTATTTTTGAATTATCCATTGTATAATTCTGATGACGTTCGATTAGTGAACACTGCATTAGCGGATGAAAGCACTTAATTTATGTTGTGATAAAAAAATGTTTTCGCTGTCATGGATTTTTCCTGCAACAGGTTTACAAGGATTTATTAAATAATGTTAAGTTGTCTATCTCGCCTTCATTCTTGCTGGATGGGTTCGGAGCCGACCTCGGCTCCGACTCGGCCACTCTAAAAGCTCGAGAGTTGGTTCCACCGGCTCGAGGCTCCCCTTATATCCCACAATGCTAGGCGAGAGTTACCTCAGATCTCGTTTGCCACTACAGCTTCGAGGTTGGTTGCTTCTACCGGTTCCTGGTGAGTGTTAGCTTTTTCTTCTAAAAGTTACTCTTTTTTCCCCTTTTTAAGTTAAATTCTTCCTAGATTAGTGTAGACCATATAACTTTATCCCCGACCCTAATATTTCCCGTTTCTTTATTAAAAGAACTGTTTGTTCTCCCTTTGGGCCTTTGGCCTTCCCTTCCCTAGAGAGTGTTTGTGTAGTTTTACTTTAAGTTTTAGTATTTCTACTAAAATTATTATTTTTTGCTGACAGGGTATAACTTGTGTGTTTGGGTGTGTGTTTGTGTACACCTGTCAGTTAGGGAGATGTCAAAAGAAGCAAAGGTCTCCGGATTCAAGAAGTGTGATGCGTGCTGTCAGAAAATGTCTCTGACAGACGCTCACACTTCTTGTGTCTATTGTCTGGGGCCTTTGCACCTGCAGGACTCCTGTGCTGTGTGCCATGGCTTCAGCCCCAGGGTCCTGCAGGAAAGAAAAAACAAGTTGATTCTGAGAGGCTTGTTGAAGCCAGAGGATTCCCTGTCAGTTTCAACAGGGAAGCCCTCTAAGGCATCGAGGTCTTGGCTCCGCTTCTGAGCCGAGACCTCAGGTTGTTCAACCTTTGCCTTTATCGGCTCCGGCTGGAGCCGATAAGTCTCAGTCCACAGTTTCTGTGGCTTCCTCGCCGGAGCCGAGGTTATCGAGTACCGTGTCGGCTCCGACAAGACCTTCGGAGCCGACAACTAGAAAGAGGTCTAGGTCACCTTCTCTTGGCTCTGTTCATTCGGCTCCAGGATCTCCCCTGCTGTCTGAACGGAGCCAAAGGTCTCATTCCTCTAGGTCATCGAGGCTGTCCGATCATGACCTTCAGAGAGTGGTGAGTCGACTACTTAAGTCCGAGGCACTAGCCCAGATGCTTCAGAGCCCGACTCATCAGTCGGTGCCTGCCCCGTCCATCAACTCTTTCCTCCTTCGACTCTTTTGAGTTCGAGCCGGGTCGTTGAACCGAGACTGTAGTTGCCGGGCCGAGACAATTGTCTTCGGCCCGTCGTCGGCTCCGCTTTCTTCTTTGGAGGAATCTCGGCGCCGGACTTCCTCGTCGGCTCGAGGGGTGAGTGGCATCGACCCTTGTCCGACCCCTCTCCCTCTCGGTGCTTCGGCGCTGGTGAGTTCGGCTCAACATCGGCCTCGGAGCCATCACTGTCGGTGCCGAGGGGGTTCTTAGCTCCTCGGAGCGGGGACCTCTGGCTCTGCCTGACAGGGGTGCATTCGAGGTCATGCGGAGTGTGTTAGAGCCTGGCTCTACTCCACAGTCGGCTCCGTCAGCCCCTCCCTCGATGCTGCCTCAGGGTAAGTCGACTCACTCCCTCATCCCAGACCGCAGAGAGCCAGCTCCTCAGGAGCCCCCTGTGGGGATTTCATCCTCTTCCGAGGCCTCTCCTGATTTGGCAGAAGAGCCCCCTCGGAAGAGGAAGTGCAAGAGGAAGCACATTGACTCACCTGAGTCTATCACGTCAGACACAGATCTGGATGATTCTGAGGGTTCCCCCCATTCCCCTTCTGAAGATGTCTCATTTGCAGACATTCTGGAGATCCTGAAACAGAGGGGAAATTGGCCAACCCCCAACCCTTCGGAGGACGAATCTGTGTATCTTGAGGCGTTTGGCTCTTGTCCTTCCACCTCCTGGGTGTCCCCCTTGACCCCCTCATGCAGGTGGTTGCTAAGAAGGCATGGACGGCTCCTGATTCAGTGGACCCCACTCCCAGGAGACCCTCTAAATTCATCACAGCTCCATCAGACAAGCAATTTTTATCAAAAGGAGTTTCTGTGGATGCTATGGTGGTAGCTGCTGCCACAAAGAAGGAACTGGCTGATCCTTCAGTGCCTGTCCATCCACCTAACAAGGAATCTAGGTCCATGGATAGGTACGGGAAGCGGATGTTCTCCTCAGCGACATTTACCATGCGTTCGCTGAATTACCTATGTCATTTCACTCGTCTTCAAAGGGACTTGATCAAGGAAGCGAGTGAAATGTTAAAGGATCCTACAGCTGCGGGTTTCCAAGATAAAATGAACACGCAGCTGGCTACCCTTAATTCCATATCTAACTCCTCCATGCCACCTCTCTTATGCGGCCGATGGAGCGAGCAGAGCCGCAGGGACAGGTGTAGCTTTACGTAGGCACGCCTGGATGCGGCTATGCAATTTTGCGGACCCTTTCAAGACGTCTTTCACGAACTCCCCTTTTGATGGATCATCTCTTTGGTCCTCAAGTGAAAGAAACCCTGACTAGGTGCGAGACTGATGGCAAGACCCTTTCTGCCGCCGGAGTCCGTTTTACTCCTTCTAGGCCTTACCCCAAAGGCCAGAAGGGTGGGAAGATGTGGTTCCGTAAACAATCTCAAGGGACTTCGCCTGACGACAGAGTCGCTTTCCTACCAGAGGCAGAGGTGGGAATAACAATGGTAGACGCGCCCTAGGGGCAGGGGTCCGCAGAACCAGGGCAATCGGGAAGCCTTTCCTGACAAGCCTTTTCAGCATCCCTGAGGTGTTGCCCGACTGCCCATCTTCGAGGCAGTCGGGGAAGATTGTCACTGTACCCAGAAGCCTGGCTATCCCTGACTCAAGACAAATGGGTACAGTCCATCATTTCCGAAGGCTATTCTATCCCCTTTCTTCGCTTTCCAAATCAATCAAAAATCCCTTCCAGATGTTCCACCCGCTCAAAGGGATATAGCAGCTTTGGAAATTTCAAAACTGCTTGCAAAAGAGCAATTCAGTCAGTGCCAGCAGACCAACAAGGATCCGGAATCTACTCAAGGTTCTTTTTAGTTCCAAAGAAAACAGGGGACTGGAGACCGATCTTGGATCTCAGTGTCTTGAACAAATCAGTCAAGAAAACAAGATTTCGATGGTCACGCTGCAATCCATTCTTCCCCTTTTGGGCAAAGGAAACTGGATGTGCTCTATAGACCTTCGATGCGTACTATCACATAAAATGAACAGACGCTCCAGAAGATTCCTCCGCTTCAGGCTGGGAACCAGTCATTTTCAGTTCAGGGCCCTGCCCTTTGGTCTCACCACTGCCCCCTGGGTGTTTACCAAATGCATGGCAGTGGTAGCTTCTCACCTGAGACGACAAGGATTCCAGGTGTTTCCATATTTGGACGACTGGCTTCTCACAGCTCCCACCAAGCATCTCCTTCTGATGGCCAGAGATTATACTTTTATGCTTGTCAAAAACTGGGTATTTCAATAAATTGCGAAAAGTCTGTTTTGTCGCCTTGTCGTACTATTACCTACATAGGCGCAAATTTAGATACTATAAACATGTCTGCAAGGCTAACGAACCAAAGGATATCAGACATTCACAAATTGGTGTCACTTCTTCTCAACAACAACAGAGTCAAAGCCAGGTTAGTTCTAAATGTGTTGGGAATCATGGAAGCGGCCATACCTCTCCTTCCATTGACCAGATACCACATGCGGATCCTTCAGTGGATGCTTTTTACCCAATGGTCATACCAGGAACTCCCAATGTCTCACACCATTATGATCACGCAAGCGTGCAAAAAGCATCTCATATGGTGGATGTCTTCCCCCCAGCTCCTGTCGGGAAGACCATTTGTTCCACCTCCTCCGGTTGCTACTCTGACAACGGATGCCTCCCTGATCGGGTGGGGGGGGCATTATCAGGGCAGGACAGTCCAGGGCACATGGCAACCAAACGAATGCCACTTGCACATAAATGTTCTGGAGATGAGAGCAGTGCTTTTAGCGTTGCAAGCCCTTCAAGACTCTCTTCCCTTGGGAACGATTGCAATCCAGACAGACAATATGTCTGTAGTGTGGTACATCAACAAACAAGGCGGAACCAGATCTTATTCCCTGTGTCGAGAAGCACTCAGACTGTGGCAATGGGCGATTTCTTCTCAGCGTTTTCTGATAGCAACGCACATCCCCGGGAAGTCCAATCACATTGCGGACAAGTTGAGCAGAGCTATACTCATGCCTCACGAGTGGTCTCTGAAAGACTCTGTAGTGAGAGAAATCTTTCTCAAGTGGGGTCAGCCTTGCTGCGATCTTTTTGCTACTCCCCAAAACAGCAAGTGCAGAGAATATTTCACTCTATTCCCTTTACCAGGCCAACCCAGCAGGGACGCCCTAGTCCAAGTTTGGCCCCGGGGACTTCTGTATGCATTTCCTCCTTTCCCACTGATCTCTCAAGTAATACAGAAAGCTATCACTCAGAAGGCCTCATTGATCCTCATTGCTCCTTACTGGCCTCGACAAGTGTGGTTCCCCTTTCTACATCGATTTCTTTTGGAGCGACCGTGGAATCTGGACCTAGTTCCAGATCTTTTGATCCACCAGTCGGGTCAGTTTCATCGCTCCCTCCCCTCTCTGAACCTCACTGCTTGGTTCCTCCAGTTCCAACCGTAGCCAGGCTTCCTCAATTATCTCACTCTGTTAGAGATATATTGATAGCTTCCCATAAATCTTCCACTAGAAAGATTTATTTGAGTAAGTGGAAACGCTTCTCATATTGGGCACAAGGAAAGAACATAGATCCCTTCACCGCTTCCATCCAACTAGTCCTTGATTTTCTAGCTGAACTCTTCCATGCAGGTTCATCTCCATCTACTCTTAAGGTTCAATTGGCAGCTATTTCTAATTTCCATGTGGGCATTTCTGAATCTGCCCTAATGTCCCACAAACTTTGCAAAGCTTTTTGAAAGGAGTTTTTCTTCTCAGACCTCCTATAAGAAATCCTCCTTCTCCTTGGGACCTAAATTTAGTTCTTGCTTCTTTGATTCTTTCCCCTTTCGAACCTGCAGCTTCATGTTCTTTGAAATTA
Source organism: Protopterus annectens (assembly GCF_019279795.1). Taxonomy (NCBI): domain Eukaryota; kingdom Metazoa; phylum Chordata; order Ceratodontiformes; family Protopteridae; genus Protopterus; species Protopterus annectens. The sequence continues at coordinate 981,235,514 of NC_056741.1, read as the reverse complement.
TTATCATGGAAAACTCTCTTTCTGGTGGCTATCACATCAGCTAGAAGAATTTCAGAACTTCAAGCACTCAGTTGTCGTTCTCCTTATCTTGTGTTCCATAAGGACAGAGTTTCCTTACGAACTAACCCGTCCTTTTTGCCTAAGGTGGTTTCAACATCAAATCTAAATCAAACCATTGACCTTCCTGTCTTTTTCCCAGAGTATTCAAATAGGTCTGAACAAAAATTACACTGCCTGGATGTTCATCGTCAATTAAGGTACTACTTGGATAGGACGAAACAATTCAGAAAATCTGATCAGCGGTTTGTCTCCTATGGAAAGCAGAAAGGGACTTTCAGTTTCAAAGGTATCATTATCCAGATGGCTAACATTTTGATTTCCCTGGTATATGAAATTAGACAACAAAATTGCCTAATAAACCTAAAGCCCATTCCACCAGAGCTTTGGCTACTTCTTTAGCCTTCCAAGACAGACTGCCTATTGACACCATTTGTGCAGCGGCTACTTGGGCTACTCCTCACACTTTTATTTCTCATTATAAGTTGGATTTAGCTTCTAGGCATAGAGCTAATTTTGGTTCCACTGTTCTCAGGAGTCTATTCCGTTAGGCCACCCGGGACAAGGTGCTAGGACGGTCCCATCCAGCAAGAATGAAGGCGAGATAGACAACTTAACATATAGAAGTTATGTTCTTACCATAACGCTCCATGTTAGTTGTCTTCTTCTCGCCTTCTTCTTCCCCACCCTCCTTCCCCCTGGCCTGGACAGACCTAGAGGAGTTGTGATCGTGACCTCTCTTTCTACCACCTCTTTCTTAGTCATATGCTATTATGCATATTTCTTGGTTCAGGATGTAGGTCACCCTTTTTCTTCCTGTTGTTAGAGGTGGATTCTGTTTTTACAGTTATATTGTTACTGTTATAAGCTGGAGTTAGCTTACAAACGAGATCTGAGGTAACTCTCGCCTAGCATTGTGGGATATAAGGGGAGCCTCGAGCCGGTGGAACCAACTCTCGAGCTTTTAGAGTGGCCGAGTCGGAGCCGAGGTCGGCTCCGAACCCATCCAGCAAGAAGAAGGCGAGAAGAAGACAACTAACATGGAACGTTATGGTAAGAACATAACTTCTATTTCTACACTGAAGATTCGTTTCCAGTTCTTCCTGACTCCATTGGTACTATAGTTTTGTTGATATATATATATATATATATATATATATATATATATATATATATATATATAGATATATATATAGATATATATATATATATATATATATATATATATATATATGTGTGTGTGTATATGTGTGTGTATATGTATATATATATATATATATATATAAATGTATATATATATGTATATATGTATATGTATATATATATATATATATATATATATATATATATATATATATATATATATATATATATATATATATATTTTATATTATTTATTTATTTATTTATTTGTAGTTGGTTTACCAGGATAGTCCATTGGGCCAAAATGAACCCGTTTTCAATGGAGTCCTGGGGAGAAAACTCCAAAGCAATCTAGGTTATAGTAGCTTATTAATGATAGTTATACAAAAATTAAGTTGCACTTAAACAATTTTGAATAGTACATGCGTCATTAGGAGTAATACAGACTATTGATGAAACTTACAAATACAAAGAGTAGAGATTCACTTTTACAATTTCAAATAGTACTTCAAAACAATTAGGAGTAGTACAGACTTGTGATGAAACTACAGATGATACAGACACATGAAGAATATTGCAAAGTAGATATTGAGAAGTCATGTATATATGGAAGCATACCCATGAAGAGGTGCAGGCTAGTGCAATTTTGGAAATTCCATAAGGATAATAGTAATAATGAATGAGTTAGAGGAAAATAATAGGAAAGTTGCTGGTGAGGAGAAAGATGGACTTTGTTAGTGTTTGATTATGAGGGGTGGGAACAAGAGCATTCCCACTGGGATAGTAGATGTGAATGAAGAGATTTTTTGAAGATGAAATGATTACAGGTCGTGTGAATGGTTGGTGGTAGGGAATTCCAGAGGCGAGCTAGGCCATAGGAAAGAAGATTTTTACCTGGGGGGCGAGTTGGTTTATGAACTTCTAGTAGATTTTGATTGTTGGTTCTTAGTACTCTATCGGGGAGGTGCATTTTAAAGGCAGTAGAAAGGGAGGGACAGAGGGAGGGGTTGAAAATGAGCTTATGTGCAAGACTTAGTTGGGTATAGGTTAGGTGATTGGGTAGTTCTAGCCATTTTAGTTTTTGGAGTGAGGAACAGTGGTGGGTGTAGGACCTCTGGCTGGTGGTGAATTTGGCTATTTTGTTGTAGCAAGAGGAAAGTTGTTTTTTTAGAGATGACTGTAGGTTACAAAGGAGTGGAGCATCATAGAGAAGGGAGGGGATAAGAAAGGAAGTAGAAAGAGTGATCTTAGTGGCAGGTGTAAGGTAATGGTTTTGTCGGTAGAGCATGCCTAGTATTTGGTGGGTTTTTTTGATATTATGTTGTAGGTGGGAATTAAATTTGAGCTGGTTATCAATTTGGACCCCAAGTAGCTTAGTCTCTGACACCAGATCCAGAGGTGAGTTATTTTGACTAGTAATAGAGAATGTGTTTGTATTGATGGGGGTAAATAACATTAGTTTGGTTTTAAAGGCATTGAGTGCTAGGTGATTATTCTTCATCCATTGCTCAGTGATTGAAAAGGCCTCTTGAGTAAGCTTTAGGAGTGTGGAAATGGATGTAGCAGAGCAGATAATAGTTGAGTTATCTGCATATTGGATAATGTTTGAGAATGGGATAGCAGTGCGGAAATCGTTTATAAATATATTGAAGAGAAGGGGACCCAGTATGGATCCTTGGGGAACTCTGGTGAGGGTATTAAGAAATGAGGAGGTGGCCTTTTTCCATTTTACAGCTTGATATCTGTTGGATAAGTAACTGGAGAACCAGTTTAATGTAGAGTGAGATAGGTTAAGTTTTGAGAGTCTAATTATGAGTAGGTTGTGTGAGATAGTGTCGAAGGCTTTAGAGAGGTCAAGTAGTAGGGTAGAAACAATTTAGCCAGAGTCACGAGCTTTATTTACAGTTTCAAGTAAGGAGAGGATCGCTGTCATAGTGCTATGATTTGGTCTGAACCCGTGTTGTGTGGGAGTTATTAAATGATTATCTAAGAGATGTGGTAGGAGTTGTTGGATACACTTTTCTAGGAGTTTGGATATGGGAGACAAGATGGCGATGGGGTGGAAATTAGATACATTGTTATTGTTACCACCTTTATGTAAGGGTATGATAAAGGCCTTTTTCCAGATTTGGGGTACAGTATGCTATTGGATAGAGTGGTTTATAAGAATGCTAATGGGGTAGGCGATTACTTCTGCAGCTATGCTGAGAAAGTAAGAAGGGATGTTATCTGGAGCATTAGTGCATGGCTTCAGTTTCAAAAGGAGTTTCTTTATAGTGGAAGTGGGTATAGGTTTTAATGAGAATAGAGGGGGGTGGGAAAAGGGGCTATTAAGAGGTGATGATGATGTTGAGAAAGTCAGAGTTGGAGAAGAGGTGGAGGGTGGAGAGTTACTAGATGGCACAGTGGGAGTGGTAGTAGTGCTGGGTAGAGTGTAGGTAGGGGAGGGTGATGTAGTAGTGGGGAATGTGGTGGTGTCTGAGAATGTAGATGTTAGTTTAGAAATAGAATCAATGAAGAAAGAGTTAAATTGGTTAGCTAGGTCAATATCAGGAGCATTAGGGTCTGGAGTGGGGGTGTTAGGTTTGCTGGGGTTAAGGAGAGTAGAGCTACCTTTCCAGAATATTTGTGGGTATGTTTTATTATTTTTTTGTAGTATGGAGAAATAATTTTGTCGATCAGATATGATGAGCTTTTTTACTTTATTTTGAAGTGTTTTGTATTCATTATGGATTGTGGGACTCCTATATATATAGAGATATATAGATATATATATATATATATATATATATATATATCTATATATCTATATATAGATATATATCTATATATAGATATATATACATATAGATGTGTGTGTGTGTATATATATATATATATATATATATATATATATATATATATATAATATATGTATATATATATATATATATATATATATATGTATATATGTATATATGTATATATATATATATATATATATATATATATATACATATATACATATATATATATATATATATATATGTCTATATATATATATATATATATATATATATATATATATATATATATATATATATATATATGAGTGTATATATGTCGTATATATATATATATATACCATGTATAACTCTACTGTTTGGCATTTCCCTTGCATACTGCAGTGGGTTTTGCTGCCTTGTGGCCTAATGTATATTATGGGACAATCAGTATTGGAGAGAGTACCTGTTGTGCCACATAGCTGTTAGCTCTCTGCAAGTAGCCCAGTAACCCATTCTATTCCCTTACATAAATACAGCAGGTCCATACATAGGCTACCATAGTCTAGTACGGCATACATTTGCTGTAAATTAGATCGACTTACCTTGTGAATGCAGCAGTAGATACACCTGTGTTGCAGGGCTGACTCTGTCTAATGCACGCAGTACACAGCCAATACATAGTAAAGTGTGGCTGGTATCCCTTTTACTATGTATGTGAGTCAGAGTAAGGTGTCAGTCCCTAGTACCCTAGGTTGTCAATGCATGTGTTATGCATTGTCTCTTTGCCAAGGCCAGGGCATACTTGGCATGCTTATGTCTGCCTACATGAACAGCCACAGAGGGTTCCTCCTCCAAGTTCCCCTGAGGGTGTGGCTGTGGGGACCTTGGCCCTGGTGGATGGCTGTGTGTCCCTTCCCTGTGATGATGCTACCGCAGCTGTTTCCACAGGATCATATTCTCTAGCATGACACATACAGTGAATATCTGTGCACATGTGGCTAGAGAGTACTGCAGGGCTCCACCAGATATATCAAGGCAAAGGAACCATGACTTGAGCAGCCCAAACACATGCTCTATGATGTTTCTAGTTTGTGCAAGTGCCTCATTATGGCATTCTTCAGTAGGTGTGTGTGGATTTCTGATAGCTGTCATCGTCCACGGTTCCAGTGCGTAGCCAGCATCTCCCTGTAGATGGTTGTACAGGATGTCCCCCATGGCAAACATCTGGTACAGCTGTGATGTGTGCCACATATGGGAGTTGTGAAAACTGCCAGGGCTGCCAGCACAGACATTCATGATAATGTCCTGGGCATTGTACACAACCTGGCAGTTGATGGAGTGATACCCTTTGCGATTGACATAGACTCTACCCTCCTCACCTGGCAGTGTGTTGATGTGTGCATGAGTGCAGTCTGTGGCACCCAGTGCCCCTGGGTAGTGTGTTACATGGTAGAAGGGGTACATACTGCTGGTCTTCTCCTAAGGGGTGCGGGGTAAATAAATGTACTCACTGGCATGTGTTTGCATGGTAGCCAGAAACTGGTGAAGTACCCTGGATGCTGATGCCTGTGAGACCCCCATCATGTAACTAGTTGGTCTTTGAGAATTACCTGTAGCTAGCATTCTAAAGGTTACACTGGGATGGGTTCCCCTCTGTTGGCTCTGGGTCTGAGTTAAGGGCATCAGAGCTCAGTGAGTTCTTGTTGTATGTCCCTGTCCATCCTGTAGCACTTTACAATCTCCAGCTTATGCAGCCCCTGGAAGGTTACCCTGGGCCTGAACACACTTCTCCTTTTCAGTCTAGGTCTATTGTCAGCAGCAGCACTGACCTCAGGATCTAGCACATAGAAATGTAGCAGAGCAGCAGCAGCCCCTAGCATTCTGTCAGTTAAAATTCCCAAGTATGTACTACAATGGTGCAAAGTACAGGGGAAAAATCAGATTGTAGGGTGTATGCATAATTTATACTGGTCTGCTGCAGATGCAGCCTATGTGATTGGATAATTATGATGCATTCCACCTGCCAGGTACATCACTGAGAGGTTTGAATGGCCCAGTGTTAGTGGAAAGGGGTTATCAATAATTTATACATGATTGGCTTTCACAGGGTATTTCCTTTTTTTTTTTAACTACCTTCCCTGCTAAGCACAGTGGTGTGGCACGCAAACACACTCAAACCAGATTACAAACACCCCCGAAGCTAAATAAAGCTTAGCAGCACTTGAACACCCCCCCCCGCTTAGCTGAGAGGTATGCCATGCAAACGGGCGCTGCTCAGCTCCAATCTGCTTAAACATATAGTGACACGCCCCCGTTTGATGTCCGCTTGCTCTTCTGTGGACACCAGTACAGTTCTGGAGCTACATGGATTCTATCTGCGGACACAATAACCCATTCTTACTATTCAGTAACTCAGCTCATTTGCTTACAGATCTGTGCACACAACCTGGATACTACACTTTTCCAGGGCCTGCTTCCTTAGCAACCACAGAAATCTACCATTGTACATACTCCATGCAGGGCCCTATAATGCATTATTGTTACGTATTTCTTATTTTTTTTTTAAACTTTTAAATTTTTTTTTTTTGCATAACACCAAGTTTGCACACTGGTGCGCACCACGCAAACATAATATGGGTATTAAAAAACCTTATATTAAATTATTTTGCATTACGTTTTAAACACACAGGGCATAGTTTTACACATATCTGTGTCTACTATGCAATTTCTGACCTCCTACATGGGCTTTTACAGCCCCTGTTCTATTTTTATTTTCTTGTACATGGAAATTTTGCATGTAGACTTTGAACACCAACATGGGGTCTGCAGGATTACCTTTCTGCTTGCTGGATAACTCCGGCACCCTCATTTGCATGCAGTTCACCTGCTTATGAGGTGATCTGCATGCCACAGGCACTTCTGTATTTGCATGCTCGTTCACGTCCCTGTGCTCTGTTTACTGGATCACACGGTTGCTTACTTCCGTGTAAGCTCTGTGCCACTATGCCTACATGGAAAATCATTTAATGTAGGCTTTATTGAAATTCCCCCATTTTTATGTGACTATGTAAGTGCACTTGTCTCTTTATAATAGATTTGTATATGTATTATCTATGCTGTTCTTGAAAGTCTAAGATAAGACTATTTCTTTAATACTGGGCATCCTTGAATATGTAACTGAGTGTACTGAACAACAACGCAAAATAAAGTGGTTCCAGCTGATATGAGATTTGTCTTGACATGACCTAGAATTGTTTTTCGAAGAATGTTCAAAAGTACAGTGGCATTTAAAAGAAATATTGTATCGACTGCAGGCCTATGACAAGATAAAGTAAGGAGAAGACATCTAATTGTATCTGTCTAGTGACAAAAAGAGGATATTACAAGAAACTCTGTGGTCAGACATCTCAATTGCTTTCAATTTGTAAATATTTTTAGTTTGATATTAAAGTAGGTTCGGCCAGTCTTGTGTTGTAATGCTATGCTTCTTTGCTTGAGGTTGTCTTCTTGTCTACTGTAACAGCTGTGTAGTGAAGGAGAGTATACAAATGCCTTATATGGCAATAAATGCGCATGTTATTTGAAAATAATTTGATTTTATCTCTATTTATTTCACTCTTTTGTACATAGTAGCTACCACAGCGTGAATGCATACCCACTTGCAGACTGCAATAACTCTTACAATTAAAGGACTCAAAACCTCAAAGGCTCTTTCAAGATGTTAATATCTAGATTCAGGCCTCATTCTGTTTATAACCTGTATAAACACACATCCTAGTAAAAAGTACTGCTTGGATTGTTAGCATTTTTTTGTCTGTCTCAAGTGTATGTTTCAAGAAAAAAAATGATGTTAGTGTTATCTTATACACAAATAAGGGATTTTTTCAACAGCCACATTAAGAAAATCATTGCTGTTAAAATTCTTCCAGTTATGTAGTATAAAATTCCTAGTGGCGTATGTATCAAATGGAATAGTGCAAACAATATGCATGGAAGCAATATCTACAGTATCTAACAGAAATTCTTCAGGGAGTTTGTCAATATAAAATTTTCCTAATTTGGACAAAATCCTACCTGCCTCTGATATTGAATAAAGTATTTTGGATAACTGCAATCAACTTTTAATCAATGTACATAGCAAAAGGCTCAGTTTGTGACCTGTATTAGTTACATCTGTCCTTAGCAGAAGCTTGTCCAACTTTCTAAGAAATTTTGATATGCCAAATGGTGTTCACATTCAAGGTAAATCCATCCATCCACCCACAACCCTTTTTCCCATTTTGCACATGGGGTCTGTCTGCCACTTCAACAGTGACAATCATCTAGAGCCAAGGTTTACACTGCCAGGTGGCTAGCTCTGGAAAAGCTGTATACATTTGAATCCAGCATTATATAGTAAAGTAATCATTTCCTTTTCTATCTGTTTGTATGCAACATTGATGCCTATTAAACATTTTACTTTTATTTGTGTGCTTTGGAAATGTCTATTGTCATGTCATGGATATAATCCTTTTTTTTCATAATAATCAGCCCAGTGACTTTTCTGCTTTTATATAGCTAATGTTGTCAAACCATGTTAGCTAGCACAAAATATCATTTTCTTCCATAATCATGTTGTAAATAGCATTGCTTAGGAGAACATTGTATCATGTTTTTAAAGTTCCCTTTTCAACAATTTTAAAGGCCATAAGGGTAGATTTTAGTGGAAGGTTGCTAACGTGTTTGCATTTTTGAAGTACACCCAGATGACTAAGCCCAACAACACTAATTTTAAGTAAAACCTATATGTTCAGTTATATTGTATAAATAATGTTAAACTTCTGTGCAGCATAACCTACCACCTATGCGAAAGTCAGAGCTTTATCCCCATATAAGTGAAGAGGTGGCTGCCATTGTAGGTTATTGAACTGAAATAATTTCTCTTTGAGTTCTTAATTAATCCATTAATATCAGCAACATAATTAATACTGTCAGCCCCACTATCAACTAACCAGTTGCTTACTTAAAATGCTCAATATCTATATTAGTGTCATAAATTCTACCTCCAGTAAAATACATTCTTTCTGCATGCAGAATGGAATAAAACATTATTTGAGATGGAATCTCCACGTTAACCTCCTGAGTAGCTTCTGTCATCATGTCTGGCATAGCAACAAATAAACCAACAAATGAATGAAAGCTATTTCAATTGTGTTTTGTTTGCTCTAATAAGATCTTCATAATGAGTTTTAAGTTTCATTTTAGGAATAATATACCAATAGCAAAGGTTATATTCATTGGACTTTACATCCCATTACTGAGGGATGCACTTCTAGGACCTTCCTCATGCATAGTTCCTTTGTGACAATAACCAAAATGCTGCCCATACTACAGAGCTATACCATAGTACTGAAGTACTTTAAAACAGTGAATTACCATAATGGTGAGTTGCAGAACAGCGAGATGAAAATCACAAAACTTTACATTAACGAGTAAACATTTGACCAACATGAAATAAAAAACAAACTGAAGCAAATAAAACCCACCCAAGTGGGGATCGTACTACAGTAGAGAAAAGGGCAAAGTTTACTATCTAGGCCAACTCCTTCCTTTTGTGGTGAAAACTTACGATGATGTGAATGTTAGGTAATGTCAATTTTTGTGGATTTTGTCTCACTGTTCGGCAACTCAGCATTATTGTAATTCAATGTTTTAAAGTAGATCCCATGGTACACAAGACATACAGTACCAATGTGACCTAAAAGTATGATAATCTTATGTATGACCACTTATGTTTGCAGATGACAGCTGAGGTACCCAGCTGGAATTTGATAATTCACTTTATTGGCCTAAGTGATTTTTTTTCACAATTTGCTCCAAGACTTTTTGATACATTTAATAAAGAGTATATGGCCCTTTACACAGAAACTATACTTTCTGATGCATTGAAATCTCAAACCTGTAACCAACAAGGTTCAGTATCATAGTGAATGGGCTGCCTCCATTTCCACCTCAATAACATCTTTCTTGATAGCTTCCAAGATGGCTGCACACAACAGCTTTACTTCAGCTCTTCCAGTGTGAAAACAGTAACTGAGAAACAACAGTGAGTGATAATGTCTGCTTGAATAAAATTCAGCTACTGGCTACTAAGCACATTACCTGCATGCCAGCAAAGATTAAATTAAAATAAATAAATACTGAAAGAAATTCTACTAGAAAAGGTGAAGAGAAAACACTGTCTGGGAAGAATCTTGCAGCTGTGCCACAAAATTCAGTTCAAACTCCAGCTTCGGTAAAAGAGACCGATTTTATATTAAAAAATCCAGGAGCTCAGATGTATGGTCACACTGAGAAGAACAAATCCAAATAATAAAATATATCAAAGATGAGACCAAAATGAAACCAAATAAATAGAGCCACAGACACTTTATTGTAGTAAGTGCTTTCACAGCACCATAACACTGCTTCTTCAGACTATGAAAGTTCAATAAAACTAACATTTTTATAAGTACAATTAAATGGCATAGTCCAATAAAACCTTCACAGTCATTAAATCATCAGCATTACATCACAATTAGATGAGTACAGACTAGTCTGTTTAAGTCCCATCTGAAACAATTAATTTATTTTTACAGCCATTTTGTGGATGACCTGTTCATGGTATGGGCAGGCACAATCAATGACCTTGAAATGCTACTTGACTATATGAACTCTAGTACAAATTTTTTTACAGTTTACCATGGTTTGTTCACCCTTACAGGTAAATTTTCTTGGTGTTAGAGTTATTAGGGATACAAAGGGAATTTTACTACAGAGACTTATAGAAAAGATTGCCACAGGAGCACATATTTGCACATAAGGAACATGTACCCTATGCATATATTTAACAATATAGTGAAAGGCCAAGCATTGAGGGAATCTAGGTTAAATGTTGAAGATGCTCAGTTTTTAAATGAATTAGACCTCGTAAGTGAAAAATTTATTGAAAGGGGTTATGATGCCAAAAATGTAGATAGTATTATATTCAAGGCCCCCATGTTAAGACGGAATGAAGGGAAACCTTATTTCTCAGATAGAGTAGTTAAAATAGCCAAAGTAGTTAGTAGTAAGAAGGCTGAGTCAACAATCAAGCTTTAGATGTCCTTGTTTTAGTCAAGCAACGTTAAACAGATAACAAACATTTATAAGAAGTACTGGTATATATTAATTATGGATGACAATATCAGAGAGATAGTGGATGATGCACCTGGTTTCACATATAAGAATAAAATGAACCTTAAGAGGATCTATGTTACCCTAAACCTGGCATGACTCCACATATACCCAATAGGGACTCTGGTATGATATCCTATGGCAAGTTGTCAGAGAAAAATACTTCAAAAGACCAAAAGCATAAGGTTCAGTTCAGGTATCTTTATTCTTGCTCAAGGAGACAAAAAATGCAGTTACAGAGTTTGTCTAACTAAATCAGGAAGTATCACAATTATTATACCTTTCTTTCAGGACATTGATATCCTGCATGAAACATTTTCTTATCTATAATAGACAGTTGCTTTAAAAGAACAGGATTATGTTGTATATCACTGACAGTTTTATGCAAGGACTCAAAGTATGAGTCATAATCTGCATCACAAATTGTTTCTGTATTTTTAGCATTTTTAGGTTTAATATAACATTTATAAGAAACAGTCACACTACATTTACTCCAACCTACTTGAATCATGTCATTCTTAAAAAAGCATACAATTCCTGTTTGTGTAACAGGTAGAAATAATGCAATTTTGTCTCTAGATTTCACAGGTGTAGTCTCAAAAATCAAGTTTTCCCAGGTCTCTTTGACCCCTAGGGGGACAGCAGCCATCAATAATCCCCCGTATGCTGTTGGTATAGTTGTGCAAATCCAACAATTTGAAATATTAAAAGTCTCAGCATACACATATTTGATTGCTTGGTAAGTGTTAAAGTTTGGATGCCAGTCTATGAGGGTTGAATCACGTTTGTTCAGTCTGGCTAGTGTGGCTGAAGAAAAGAAAGGCCCCAGCAAAAAGAACATTGTCACTAATGCAGTTATTAAGATGATTATGCAACACTGCTGAATATACTGCTGAAGTCGTTCAGTATTTCTATTGTCTCTAGGTCTTGTCATCTTACTGCTGCTGTGTGTTAGCAAGAGTTTTATCAAGTTCAAAGTTTTTGACTAGTTTACAGTGTGTCAAATGAATCCAAGACGAACGTTCCGCAATCTTGACTGCTGTGGGCGTGCTCAGCAGTACTTGATACGGACCTTCCCACTTTGGTGTCGTCCAATTCTTTTTGATTGTCTTCACCCAGACCCAAGTGCCTGGGGCTACTGCTACTTTGAATGGTTTAGTTTGGTCTTTATCTGAAACAGAATTAAACTGTAAAAGATGTTTGTTATTCAGCATACTCCTCATATACTCTGCAAGTGTCCAATCTGCTTCCTGGTCTGCAGGCATGAGAGGTTTCCACTGAGGTATATAATAAGCTCTTCTGAAAATCTTTTCGAAAGGTGTCAATCCTTTTGCATTCGGAACAGTTCTCATGCTCAACAGTGCCAGGGGCAAACAGTACACCCAGTTCTTCTGTGTATCTACCATAAGTTTTTTAAGCTTATTCTTTAAAACTCCATTGTGCCTCTCTACTTACCCTGCAGATTGAGGGTGATATGCGCAGTGATGTTTTAAAGAAATCCCAAAATACTGGCTTAATTGCTGTATAGTTTGATTAACGAAATGTGTACCATTGTCACTGTAGATCCTTTCCGGTATGCCAAATCTAGGAATGATTTCTTTAACTAGTGTCTTTGCAACAGTGGCTGCATCTGGTTTACTAGTCGGAAAGGCCTCCACCCATTTGGAGAACATATCCACAATGACAAGGCAGTACTTTTTATTTTCACATTTGCTCAATTCTATGAAATCCATACAGATAGTATGAAATGGATACGGTGGTGTAGGGAAACTCCCTTGCTTGGGCTTTAATGCCCCTTGTGCATGATGTTTATTACAAGTGTGACATGACAGGCAAAAAATTTTTTAGTGTAGTTTATAAACCCGTACATAGCGAATACCCAATTCACTAACTGTACCATCCCCCCTGTTGAGACATGGCTCTGCCCATGGCTCAACAAAGCTGCATATCTAAATAAATTAGACGGTAATATCGGTTTTCCCTCTTTGAAGATGTACAGCCCTTCCTTGAGAATTGCTCCTTGTCTTTTCCATTTTTGTTTTTCAGCTTGAGTAGTAAGTGTCTGCATTGTTTTCAACATTTCTAAGTCTAAAATCTCAGAAGGTTGTAATTCCTTGTTCAAAAGGAATGTTTCTGAGGCTGCTTGCTTTGCAGCTGTGTCAGCTCTCGCATTGCCTTTTAAAATCCTATCTTGTTGTTTTGTATGAGCTATGCATTTACAAATAGCTACTTTCTGAGGCAACTGAATAGAATCTAACAAATCTAAAATAAACTGTGCAGGGTTAATTGGTTTGCCAGTAGATGTCACCATTCCTCGATTCTTCCACTGTTGTGCAAAAACATGTACAGTAGAAAAAGCATACTGGCTGTCTGTAAAAATGTTTATGCTTTTACCCTTTGCTAAGGTACATGCCCGTGTCAAGGCAATCAACTCTGCTGCTTGTGCAGATAAGTTATGTGGTAAAGGTTTTGCTTCTACAATCTCAGTATCAGAAACTACTGCATAACCTGTTAGGTTCTGTCCTGTAGGACTCCTTTTGCATGAGCCATCCATGTAATATGTCACCTCAGCATCATCCAAGGGAACATCCGTGAGGTCTTTTCTAGGCAGTGTCTTTTGCTCAATTACCTGCAGGCAGTTATGGGGTGTGCCATCCACGGGAGTTGGGAGCAGGGTAGATGGATTCAAAGTAGTATATCATTCAATTGTCATGTGAGGTTGGCTCAGCAATATAGTCATACAAGAAAGATGCCTAGCAGGGGAAAGATATGCTACTTTTTCTTGCAATAAAATGATTGTGACTGCATGAGGCATTCTCAATGTGAGAGGATGGAATAACACTACTGAGGCTGAAGCCTGCACTGCCATTGCAGCTGCAACTACTGCTTGTACACAGTGGGGTAGAGACCGTGCCACTGGGTCCAGTTGTGATGAATAATAAGCAATGGGGCATTGTTTGTCCCCATGCTGTTGAGTCAATACTGATGTCATATAACCTTGCTTGCAATCTAAAGTTTGGAAAAAACGTTTGTGATAATTTGGTAATCCTAAAGCTAATGATGATGCTATCAATTGTTTCAGTTTGCAGATAGTTAATTCTGCTTCTGGTGTCCACTGTATTAAATCTTGTGCTGCCATAGGCTTCTTAAAAATCAGGTCAGTTAAAGGTGCAGATTCCAAAGCATAGTTTGGGATGCAGCTCTGACAAAAATTAGTCGTACCCAGGAAGGACATCATTTCCTTCTTGGTTGTGGATTTTGGTGCTTGTAAGATCGCTACTTTTTCTGTCCTCATCTAATGTTCTGCCATCTTTGGATATTACATATCCAAGGTATTTCACTTGTTTTCTCCAAAGCTGCAATTTATTTTTGCTTACTTTGTGTCCTTCAACTGCTAGGAATTTTAATAATGCTATAGTATCTTCCTTACCATCTTGCTGGGTAGGGGCGGCCATCAGGATGTCATCGACATAAAGTAAAATTTGACTACCTCTCGGTGGGATAAATCCCGCTAAATTACTTGCCATCTCTTGCGAGAATATCATTGGGCTTTCACTATAGCCCTGTGATAGTCACGTATATGTATACCACTTCCACTGAAATGTAAATGCAAACCAATACTGGCTGTCAGTGTGTATCGGTATCGAAAAGAATGCATTGCTGATATCTACCACAGAAAAATACTTCTGCTGAGGTTTTAAATCATTCAACAAGGTATGTGGATCTGGCACCGTAGGTGCTCTTGGTATTACTGCATCATTTACAGCTTGTAAATCTTGGACCATACGCCATTCTCCATTTGTTTTTTTAACTGGGAATAAGGGTGTGTTACATGGCGAATCGGGAGATTCCACCAGTATTCCCTTCTTAAGCAAGGCTGCTATGATTGGTTTAATACCTGCCTCTGCATCTTTTCTCAAGGGGTACTGAATCTTTTGTGGTCTAAATGCTGACTTTGGCGTGATAGTAACTGGTCCTGCTGTGCGAATAAGTCCTACGTCTGACTTTCCTGTTGACCAGAGAGTTTCTGGTATGTCTAACAAAGCTTTTTCTTCCTATTCTAATAAGAGGGCTTCTCAGCTGTCTTTGCTAGACTGCAAGTGTACAGCTGGATGTGTTTGTGTTATCCAGTTCAGTTTCTGTCTTTGTATTCCTTGTTCTGACAGTTCTGATTCTGCCTGTTTTTCCCATTTTGTAACTTTCTCTCCTAGGTCTATCCATTTTAAATCTTCTTCTTTAGTTAAACTAACATGCGGTTTTAGATTTGATTTGTAAAGTGAAAAGAACTCCTGGGGTAATGAACAGCTAACTACACTGTTCCCTTTCATGTCCCAGTGCAAATTACACAGTACTAATCTGTTTGCATGATTTTTAAACAATTTTTGTTCATATTCTTTGTCAGGTCCTGGTGTATTAAAATAATACAGAGTACAGTGCAACAGGTGTTGTATGTCAATGCAAAGGGAGGGGAACTTACTGATAGCTACATTCATTAACTCATCAGTTACTGCTCCAGGGCCAATCGTAACTAAGTCCTGGCTGTACCAGTAAAATGTCTCACCTTCCGTTTTCACTGCAAAAGTATTAGTTTGTCATTGTGCTTCCATACCCTGCATGGTTGGAACTACTGCTATGCCTAATAGTTGCATAAGTTCTCTGCCCAAAAGGTTCACTGGGCATTTTGCAGAAACAACAATTTTGCTTTTCTGGGTTAATCCTGAAACAGGATCTGTTATTGTAATGTTATGGGAGAGAGGCTCCCTATACAGCTGTCCATTAGCTGCTTTTACTAGTATTAAGTCATGTGATTCAGAATTTTCTGGTAGTTTGGAGGGGTGTACCAGGGTTCGTGATGCCCCTGAATCGCACAAATATTTGACTTCCCTCCCTTCTACCAGGAGTGTCACTTCTAGTTTTGTGTCAGCTGGATAGAGCTCTAAGCTCAGTAAGGCTAGGGCTAATATTTCGTTTTCTTCACTATCTGTAGCTTCTTGCACTTCCTCTATTATCACATTCTCTGCTCCTTCTATCACATTCTCATTTGTCCTTTCTCTATTATTCCTATCTAGTGATTCCCGACTTTCATATAGTCAGTCCTCACCCTCATCGTTTTTGTCTTCCACTGCTACCTTCTTATTTTTCCTGCAATCCCTTGCCAAGTGTCCCTTTTTCCCACATTTGAAGCACTCACCTCTTTTCTTTCTCCCTTCAAAGTCCTCTGATCGCTGATCAGATTGTTTGTTTCCCTGGGCATTCTTTTTGCCCTTTTGTCTGGACTGTACTAAATAAACTTCTCCATCTTCCACAGCAAATACTTGGGCTTTATTTTTCTTTCTGTTATTAAAATGCCTTTCGGCATGTCTAGCATATTCAAGCAGTGATTGTAGTCTGCTTGTATGATGGTCTGCCATATGTTTAGTAATGAAACTACTTATGGGTGCAATACTGCCTTTCAAAAATGCATTCTTTAACTGCTGCTCATATGGGGAATCTTGTGTCTGATCTTCAGACACCTGCATTCCACAGTGATTGTTAAAACATTCTAATAATCTGGCAAAATATCTATCAACAGTTTCACTTTCTTGTTGGATGCATTGATTAATGCAAGTCCAGTCTGCCCTAGGCTCCCATTTCTCAGAAATTCGGTCTGTCAGACCTTTCACTCTGTTATCTAGTTCTGCGCTGCTATGTGGGAGGGGCCTAAGTGCAGCGTCATGGGGATTCCAGTTGCCACTGATCATGTGCAAATCTGGACCTACTATTTGTCTGACCACTTTTTCTACTTCCTCTCCGTTTAAGTGATAACTTAATCTCATGCCCTGTAAGTCTTCTAAGAACTTTCTAAAATTAACTTTTGGATGGGGAATTCCCTCTGTGACTTTCCGGATGTCTTCCAGTGTCCACAGTCTGTAAACTAAGAGAGTTGGGTCCTGCCCTTCTTGTCCTGCCTGAGGATTTGGTACTTCTATGAGTGGGCATATCGCTTCTTCACTCATAGCCCGTGAATTTCCATTCATTTGATATAATTCAATATACCCTTTTAAATTATGTGTTCGAGACCTAGTCTCAATAGGATCTCTAACAAACGGTAGTGGTTTTATAGGAACAACTGGATATCGTGGAGGTGAGTCAGTTTGTTCTTTTGCTTCATATTCCGGTAAGGGAGCTGGTAAGGGAACCGGAACCGGAGGGGGCGGAGGGGCCGATGCTATAACTAAGTTATTATCCTCTTTGTCTAGAAATATTGCTTTTGAATTTTTATTCTTTTGTTCTCTTCAGTTTGCTTCCTCAATCCACCTGTGTGCCTGAGGAACTCCTAATTTACGCTTTTTTTTAACCCGACCTTTAGAATCGTTTTTAACTGTCTAATAAGTTTGATAAGCGAGGATCTTTCTAGTTTCCCATCAAATTCATATTAGTTAACTCATTTAGTATAATATCTAACGTTGTCGGCGGGCTGTGATTGCATATAGTTGCGTCTTCGGTTAACGGTGGGCTTTGGGGTCTTTTCGTTTTTGTGCACGTATTACCCATTTTATTCTAACCTTTTAAATGTTATGTAACCCTTTTATTTTTAATATGGTACCACCAAGTGTTTACAGTCTCTTCAGACTACCTGCCTACTTATTCTGTTTCCCTGATCTATGACAAGATAGCAATATTTCTGTCCCTGAATTTTAACAAAATTCTCACAGAACAAATACAATCAAGTCCCTGATCTAAAACAGAAAAAAATAGATTCAACTTACTTGAGCATCAGTGATTGGTCACTCACTGTTCAAACGGAACTCGCCTTCAGTCGTAGATCAGAAAAGTGGCTGGCCTCTTTTGCACGACAATTCAGTCGGAGGTCTTTCAATGAAGAAGATCCGATGTGGTATCTTCCCTGCGCAGTTTCATGCCACCTGGCCCATCTGATCCCAGACTAAACGAAGGTTTCCGACTCCAAAGGACCAAAAAATGTCAGAGAAAAATACTTCAAAAGACCAAAAGCATAAGGTTCAGTTCAGGTATCTTTATTCTTGCACAAGGAGACAAAAAATGCAGTTACAGAGTTTGTCTAACTAAATCAGGAAGTGTCACAATTATTATACCTTTCTTTCAGGAGATTGCCCACTACGACTGATGTAGTAGATCACCAGTTCATAATTCTGTTACTTTACAGATGTTTCTCACATTTCTCGATGACTCTTCAAAGTTTAAAAAAGATTTTTTAGTAAACAGGATGGCCTTGACGACCACCGGTCAATTATAACTTTCTTGCTATGTGATGTTACAAGTCTAGGTACTATGGCTAATTCAAGCACAATGCAAGTACAGATTTCTGAAGCAGTTCATTGTTTATAGTATCTAACGTTCTTGCAGCTTGTGCACTTTTTCATTAGCACGAACAGAGTTTATTGTCCATAATGAATGGGTCTACAGAAATTATTATTATTCTCTATTTAATTTCCTGACCTAGCAGAAAATCACCTGCTTTCCAGTACATTTCCAAAGCATAAACATGTATTTTGCTGTGCTAGCAAACTAGGTCAGAGTGCATCTTGCAGTGTAAGAAAGTACAATTTCAGAAAAGCATGTTTTCAGTTTCAAATAGAACTAATACTGCATATAGAATAAAAATGTGTTAATCTTCCCTTATTTAAAATAAGCATTGCACACATATGTTAATGCATATTTTTCTAACACAAGTGTAATTATTGTGTATTACTTGACCTGTCTGGGAACTTTGTAGATCCTGACACTGGGACAGAATTCAAGATTAATGTTTGGGCTGGTTATGATAACTGTCATCTGGTCTGTCTGGATTATTGTATGGAGTGCCACTCATTTTATGTTAGAAACACTGATATGCTCTTAAGGATAGGCTAAGGGAACATGCCTATAATATCAGAAATTGCACTTATCCCCCCTGAACCACGTTTTCCCTTGCATCCAATAATTCCTTCTCTCCTCAGTACCTCATTGATACACCCTCCCACTACTTTACCTCTCTCATCCCTTTTGACCCTACCAAACTTTTTACCTGCACTTTTCCTCTAATCATACCATCTATCCTACCTTCTCCAGACTTTACCTCCCATCTCTCATCTCTCCTCCACATCTATCTTCTTCATCTTCTCCTTCTCATATACAAACATGAACAAACAGTATATAACCTTTCAACATACCTCAGATTGTTGCATCCTATGTTATATTACCTAGTGTTTTTTTAATACATCTATTTTGTTCTTTTTAAAAATAGTCTCACAGAGAAAGATTGCTGTCCTCATTATCAATGTACTACCACTGTAAACTATATACTAATATAATGAAACTTAAATCTACATCAGATTTCTTTATCTAATGCTTATGTTACGTAATCTTGAATGTATTTTTGTTTCTGCATGTGCTGTTTAATTTGTAACTCAAACGAAAATTGTAGTACAAACCACCAATGTAAACCGGGGGTACCAACATGATGAAAAAACACTTCCAAATACATAAAAAAAGTCTTTTAATCCAAAAGTTTATCCACATAATGCCAAGACACACACACAACAAACAGATGAAGACAAAACACGATAAATCTCATCTCATAAAAACAGTAAAAACAGTAAGATGCCAATAGGCTTTCAACCAAACCATACTGGTCTTCCTCAGAACTGCAAATGAAAAACAATCTACCTTGCCCCATAAAAACCTGTAAAAAAAATTGCTCTTAAAGGCACATCATCAACATATACACACACATAATATACAATAATATGGTGTGTAATAATATAATACTGTTAATGTTGTTTTGCAAAACTTGACTAAACTGAGTTTAAATTTACAATTATAAATATAAAATATCAATATATTATATACATATATTATATATAATATACATAAAAATAAATTACAATAAAAATATAAAATGACAATAATAAAAAATAAATTAATAATATCATAATAATATAAATAAAAATAATATATATAAAATAGTTATATGTTAAACAATATATTAAATTTTTTAGTTTTATTCTTAATTATATATTAATAATAATAATAAACAAACAAATCAACTTGACAAAAAATTAATATAACAAAAAATTAATATTTATAATTTTAAAAATTATAAAAAAAATATTAAATATTAAATGTCAAAATATAATAAATGTATGTGTATTACAATGATCAAATCAAAAGAGGTATCAAGTAGAAGAATAAGGTATACTTAATATTTAATTTTTAAATAATATATCTAATCAAATGTAATATATATATAATCTGAAATATATACAATATAGGATAAATATATAAAAAATTTCTATAAAATGGAATTTTCTAGAAAATATATATTTGAGACAATTGAATAATACATAAAAATATATATATAATTATATATATATACAAATAACAATATTATATGTTCCATGTTGACTTCATTTTCAATCTAAGTATCTAGTAAACAAGTAAATATACTATAATAATATAATTTATAAAAAATAATAATATTTTTGGTAGATATACTGTCATTGGCATCTAGTTGTGCATACAATTCTAATTGAACAAAATCCAATAAATAAACAAACCTTTAATATCACCTCCCAATTCATCCTTTAATTGCAAGAGATTATGTGTATATGAACCTGTTCAATGTATTTTGTAGATTGTGGCAATACTTTGTGTCTATACAAATGAACCCTATATGATTACTAATATAATGCCCTTTTTTGTATATTGCACTTTGACTATAAAATGTCCTCCCTTTAGAACATTTACAGAAGATATAACATGTTGTATATATATTTATCTTTTTTTATGTAATTTATAACTTTTTTGCCATGATTACCAATTAAAATTTTGTTGTCACAATACATTTATTACAATAATTGCAGAAACCACACTTTTTTTTTTGCTACTACATTGCTTTTACCCTACTGACTTTTGTATGAACTCCCTATCTTCTTTCTGATACTCTAATAACTAATATTAAAATTTATTTTTTTCATAAAATATTTTTTTATAGGTTTACATTAACTAACTATCAAATAAAAAAAACTTAAAATATTTTGTAAAAAAAATCAAATACCAATATATTGTCAGTCCATTTTATTTTATACTATATCCAACCCCTTATATAATGTCATGCTCACAAACAATTTGGTCCTAAAACCAGAAGTGTTTTATTATACCTACCCTGTTTATCTCCTATACCGTCACAATCTCTTCATCATATCTTCAGGATACCTCTTTTGTCTTTGTAAAAAATACATTGTATTAATGTATGTTAATTGTATTTATGTCTTTGAACTGTTCTAATCATATAAATTGTCTATTATTGATTGCGTCATTTTCCTATATACATTGTCCTTTTCCTTAACAACTTTGTTTTAAAACCAATTGTTAAAAGAAATGTAATTATCATAAACAGAAATTCCATTTCCTATATTTTTGTTCAACCTGTTATCTTTGAGTATAACCAGTTGTGGGTGCTCCATGGTAAACCAGTTGTGTCTATGGTATGTGATTTTCATCCAAAATCTAAAAATATTGATGAAATCTATAAACTTAAAATATACAAATCACTCCAATCATCCAAAATCTGGAGTAGTTCCAAAAATCTGGAAAAGTAAAAAACCTTATAAAACCTATTCCTAAATAAAACTAATTATTCCCATTACATTAAATAACTTTTTATATTTATATATTATACTTATTAACATTTATTATGATTATTATTTTTATTTCTATTACATTAATTTTTTTATATATTATTTTTTATATTAACATTTATAAATATATTTTTAAATATTATATTTTTATTATATGTAGTATATATATGATTATTAAACTACATATATTCAAGTTTTGTATATTAAACTTTAATAGTGTTATTAATATACATTTTATATATATTATAATTTATTATTAATTATTATTATTTGTGTGTTATGTATGTTAATGCCTTTAAGGAGAGAAAGTTTTTATTTTTGGGTAGATTTTTTTTTTTGGCAGTGCTATTTTTTTTTATAGTTTAATTTTAGGAAAGCAAGTGTTTTATTTATGAAAGCTTTGGTTTTTTTATTGGCTAAAAAGCTTTTTTTTGTCTTTGCTTTTTGCGTTTTGTTGTTTTGTCTTTCATGTATTGTTTTGTATGTCTGGGTTGATTGTTTGGTTGTTTTGGAAGTGTTTCGCTCATTGGTGGTACCGAAGTTACATTGGTAATTTGTAACTCACTGAGGAGATATTTTCCCCTGGTCTCCGCTGAAACTGAGCTACTAGCTCAGTTGGACTAACCCGGTCAACAAATGTAAAATAAATAAAATAATAAATAAGTAGTATCTGCATTAATGCCTTGGCCAAGCATGTTGTCCTTCATGGATCTTCACACTCTTTTAAATTTATGGTGATATAGCTTATTAGTTCCGATGAGCGAAGGGGTGATTGGTGAATAAGACTGAGACATCAAATAGTAAATGGATTATTAGGGTACGGGCAGACTGTGGTAAGGGGCTTAATGGTAGAGTTCCCCTGAAACCATAATGTATGTTTTCGTTTAGGATATCATGTTTTTATTTTTTCACTGGTTACTTGTTTCTAAATGGCTGTTTATGGATAGCTTATATTGAGTATTTCTTTAAAAGCTACTCATCTAATTGCGATGTAATGCTGATGTTTTAATGACTGCAAAGTTTTTATTGGACTATGCCATTTAATTTTACCTATATAAATATCATTTGTATTGAGCTTTTAAAGTCTGAAGAAGCAGTGTTATGATACTGTGAAAGCGCTTACTACAATAAAGTGTGTGTAGATCTATGTATTTGCTTCGTTTTGGTCTCATCTTTGATATATTTTATTATTTGGACTTGTTCTTCTTGGTGTGACCATTCATTTGAGATCCTGGATTTTTAAGCATATATTGTTGTAAGACAGAAATCTATTTTAAAATGTGTGGGAAGCAAATTTGTTGAAAGCAGTCTGCAGTTATTTTACAAAAACATGCTGAAAAACGGTGTTAGGACTGTATAATATTTTAATTAGGTAAAAGGAATCCTAATAGAATTCTCTATGAAAATGCGCCCCAGTGTCAGTATGGGGAAGCAGGAGTAGCACCATAAATAAATAAATTAGCTGCATCAGATCAATGCATCCATCAAATGAAAATGTGCAATTCATTTAAGAAGCACATGTCCCTAAGTCCCTAATTATTATAATTACATCTTCACCCTTCTGCTAAACCAACTGCTCCTATAAATGAAGTAATTCGAAAACAAGCATTTATCACAGACTACATTTTCTGGGAATCAAGATTCTGACTGCATTAATGCATAGCATTTAATTTCTTTCATCTGTGTTGTGATATCCAAGTGAATATATTTCACTTCAACTGCTATGTATTTTGCTGAAGTAGTCATAAACCTATCATGTGGCTCACATTCAGTGTGAGATGCTAGTGTTCCTATAACAATAGTATTAGTACTGATATAGTTTTATGTTTTTTTCTATAACTAATATTTTAAGTACAATTTTATGATTTGTCTGGTCAAAAAAACTACTTTTCTGTACTCGGAATAAGTAAAACGTAGCAGCCAGCATCATTAGGTACTTATGGTCTGCTTGTTTCTGCCCCCACTCATGTACCAACTCAGAAAAAATACAGCTAAATAAGCTTGCTATGAACATACAAATGCAATCCTACACATATGTATAAACCTTTTACTATAACCTTAATTATTTTATATAATGTAACATAACTTGCTTAATCAAATAATATATTCCAGCCACAAGCATGCAAGCATGTAAATACACACCCTCACCCATATGCAGATGTGCATACATGCAGGCAGAAATGCACATGCACATATGCACGTATATACACACACACACACACACACACACACACACACACACACACACACACACACACACACACACACACACATGCACACAAAATCTTGACCACCAAAAATTTGGGGAGTAGACAAACACAACTGTAGATCACTTCAAAGTCATCCTATGCATGTGGGTATGTTATCATACAATGACACAGAACACAGGTTCTCACTATTCTGCTATGTTTCTACACCCCTATGCACCATTTCATCTGTGTTCCAGATGTTGTCACTAGTTTACTATCAAAAGAGCAAAGAGTGCTCCATCGAAACAGAAAATTACAAGACGAGAGCACTGACAAGTACAGCTGAAAGTGATTGAAGTGTTCCCCTGTTGACCCTCAGTGTCAGCTATGGAAACTGGTGCCATACAAGGAGAACCGACAGCTAGATGACAATCACCAAACAAGTGCACATTCTGGCATATCTTGTCAAGACACACAACTGGCAGGCCCAAGTCATCAAGCCACCAGAGGCAGACCCTAGAAATGACAATTGCCACAAAGCTGACCAATGCCTGTGGGCAGTTAGCTTCTGGTTACATCCTTGAAGTACCCTGCCCTAGCCCCTGTACAGGTGTTTCCCTGCCTTATGTGTCATTCACCCCATTTTGTTGTCCAACCCTTCCCAGCAACAGTTGTTCAACATCTGATTGCATCCTTTCATTGTTGTGTCCATCTTTTATGTTAATACTGTTTCTGTCTGTCTCTTAATGCATTTTATGTTTATATGTTTGCCCCTTATACTTTTGTTTCTCCCCCTATCCAACCCACAATACTTCCTCAACACCATCCATTCCTACTTTTCAAAATCTTATTACAGATGGGAGTCTTTCTAACAAAAAATGTGTTCTCTCAACCCACTTGTTATGCCTTATAGGTTCATAGATTAGTACTAAGCTAACTGCCCTTGCGAGCTATTTTAAGCTTAGGCAATTATCCCTTGAGAGACTCAAACCCTACACCTTGTATTTGTAAGGCAAACACCTTAAACATTAGGCCACCCTCCCATCCCAAATATAAGATATATTGATATATTTATCCTTACATATTTTCCTGTGTTTGCTATTCCACTTTTCTAAGTTTCCTATCACATTTCCACCTCATTTTGTATAATTATCCTTGTTGGCACTCTGTGGTGCTGACTGTGTTCAGACTGGCTGCCATGGTGCATGTGGCACTGATGAAGTGCATAGCCTCAGGCACACTTGCCTACCTTTCCTGTGATGTCTGACAATCAGATGATGTGAATCCTGCCAGCTTTTCTCCTACACTGAACCTGCCTACTCCTTTTCCTTGTAATGTGGCTAAAGTGCATTACTATTCTGTCTTTTTCTCAGACTACTAATGCTGTTCAAGCCCTGCTGCAGCAACGGGTAGTGTTGTACTAAGGGTTGTGTGATAGTAAGTACTATGCAGGCATGCAATACCTGGTATATGTGTGTAAGTTTATGTACACACACACACAATATACTATTGCCATCCATTTTTCTTGCTCCTACTAATGCTCCTACTCACTCTCCTTGATGTTTCTGTGCTTCACGTTATATATTTTACTGATCATTTCTCATTGCTCCTCCCTTTGCTGCAATTGCAACATCTGTGTCAGCTGCTCTTTTTGTGTGATTTAGATATATTTTCTTTTTTTCATCCTTTTTTACCTTTTGGAGATCCTGCTATGCTCTCGATGCCTTTTACGTGGGTTATTCCATTCCACTCTTTTTTGGCTGTTTGGTAGAGGTCCTCCTTATATTGCTTTACTGCATACTGCCATGGTATTTGCTGAGGCCCGGTTAATCCAGATGTTCCCTTTGACCATTTGCTGCTTGAACTGCTCTGTCTTTTTCCCCATATGGGCCTGCAATCTAATCCTCTGTTCCACTAAAAAAATTTCTTTTATATTGAATATTGCCTTATTCTGTTTCCTGTGTCCCTTCATTTAGCCCTTGTGACTTTCATAATTCTTTGCCCATTTCTAGAAGTTCCCATGAATCTTTTGGGGTGTATGGAATGGTATTGTTCCCTGCAGTGATTTTTCATCAGTTTTACTGTGAACTGAAGCTGAGGCTTCACCTTTTTTTTTTCATAGTTCTTTTTTTATAATGTTGTATTCTTGCATTTGGTAGTCTAGTTTGGCTTAGACATCTGCAGTGAAACAGATTTCTCCTGCCATCTTGGCATGTTATCCTTGCTTTCTTAGTTTTTCAAGATCTATTCTTTTGTTGTATACGAGTGTAGCTTAAAACAACATGTGCTTTTGCTGTCCTGCAACCCCCTCCCCCCTGGCCTTCCCCCTTATGTGCATTCTGTCCATTTTCACATCCAGGTTTACTGAAGGATTCAGTTGTTTTATTAGAGACTAGAAGAATCTGTTCAAGTCTTTGCCCGTGATTCTCTTAATTCCACTGGTTCTCAGGTTTTTCTTCCTGGATTTTTTTTTTTTTGCATATCAATAGTATTTTATTTTAACCTTTCCAGTTCATTCTCCAAGAGCTTTAGTCTGCCCATAGACTTTTCCAGTTGGTCATCTGCATTTTATTTTCCTTATAGGGTCACAGGTTCATGGGAAATAACTAGGCTAGCTGTTCTTGTGGGACATTTTAAGCCTAGCCAATTTCCTCTTCAAGGGTGAGAATCTTTTACAATTTTGTACTGCTGAGATGTATTGCTTCCCCTAAAAATCTCAACACGGTATACTTTCTTACAATTATTATTACTTGTCTTTTCTCTACCTTCTGGATCAAACTTCCATCGTCTGCTTTTTTGCTGTTCTATTTTGTCCTTTCATTGGTACTGTTTCAATTTGTTATTTCAATTCTATGTCCACTTTCTTTATTTTTTCTGAGATTTTGTCTTCTGCTTTAAAAGTTCAGTACAGTATTGTAAGACCTGCAGACAAAGGTGGCTCGGTTGTTGTTATGGATTATTCACAGTATGGTGATACCATGATAGCAATGTTGAATGATCACAAATTTTACCAGGAAATTAATGCAGACAATGTCTGTGATGTGATCAGACTTATTCGGACATCAGTTGTTGAGGCTTTCCAACTGGGGTTGATTTCTGAAGAGACTTTTAGGTTCTTTAATGTCTCTGACCCATTAATTCCCATGATGCAAGGACTCCAAAAAATTCATAAGAATTTGGAGGATCCACCGATGCGTCCGATAGTTTCAGATGGTGGGTGGAGCACAGAACCATTGTCGATTTTTATTGAGAAACATCTGAGACCTGTTATCAGTATGAACAAAGTTGTACTTCAAGACTCCAAACAGTTTTTATTGGACCTGTATGAATGTATTAATTCTATGGGAGATTTGGAGGACATAGTGTTTGTTACCATGGACGTTCAGTCCCTCTTCACTATGATACCGAATGATCTAGGCATTGGTTACATACATGAGTATTTGGAGGCACACAGTAGTTATGATATGAACCTCATATATGTGCTTTGTTTCTTCTTAGAAACAAAGACTTCGTGTGCCAATAGCTACGCCAATATGTTTCTGGTTCATTGGAAGAATGTGGTGCTGTTCAAAATGCAAGAGTTTATAACCAATGTTCTTTTTTATCAGCGATTTGTTGATGATTTGTTTTTTCAGTGGAGAGGTAGCATTCAAGAGAAGAATTTATTTTATGAAAATATGAATGATCTTTGTGAGTATTTGAAGTTTACTATGTCTTTTTCTGAGACAAGGATTGAATATTTGGAATTGTTCATAGAGAAGCTCCCAGGACCTATTATCAATACTGGGGTGTTCCGGAAAACATGTTTTAGGAACACATTGTTGCACAGGACCAGCATGCATCCAAATTATGTTTTTCAGAATCTTATTCATGGTCAGGGAATTAGAGCTTCTAGATTGAACCCTATGTCTGAAGGCTTTCAGTTAGAGAAGGACTCCCTCATACAGAGACTGATAGAGAGAGCTGATAGAGAGAGGTTACAATCAGAATGAGATGTCTAGTTGTTGGTCAGATTTAGAGTCACTTAGGGATAATGTAGCAGCCCCTTATTTTGGTCCTAATGTAAAGCCTGAGTCAATTGATATTGGTAGAATCAAGAAGCAGGTTAAAATACCTTTATTTTATACCAGAGACTACCAGGCCCTTAGAGATATTTTTAGTTTATATTGGCCTATTTTACAAGTTGATTCCCATATTGGTGAGATTGTTGTTGAGGCGCCAAAGTTTTGTTACAGGAATACTAAAAACCTTAAGAGGCTGCTATGCAGTAGTAGTACTAATTCAAGTGAGGTGGTAGAGATAGGTAGGACACGACCATGTGGCACGTGCAATTTTTGTGGGTTCATTAATGAATCTGACTTTTTTGAACGTCCAGACACTTGTACGAGGTTTGTATTTAGAATTAATGCTGACTGTGGCAGCATGAATGTGGTCTATTTAGTAGAATGTGAGCTCTGTTTCTCGTTTTATGTTGGAAAAATGAACAGATCACTTAGAGAGCATATGAGGGAACATATTTACCACATACGTAAAGGAACTGATCATAGTGCCCTTTCTAAGCATGTTAAGAAATGTGGCTTAGAACACACTTTTACATTTAGAGCCATTTATGTTGTAACACCAACTATTAGACAGGGGGACATTAGGAATCATACTGAGTTTAAAGAAAATAATTGGATGATTAGACTTAGAACTGACAAAGGTAAGGGGCTTAATGAACGGGCCAGCATTAAGCCCCTATTGAAGAAGAGAAGGGTTCCTAAATAAATTATTGATTAAATTAATATATTTTCTATTGCGTTTTTATAAATATTTTATATATATTATATATTGTATAGAGTTCATTGTTTCATAGAGATTTGTAGCTTGTAGTTTTAGTTGATTATGTCCTTGATTGTTTCTTGTTTGTGATTGGTCTATTTGATTTTTGAATAGACATATATAGACCTAATTGTTGTTCTGTGTATTATAGGTCTGATGAAGCAAGTATTGTGAAATTGCTTACCTCGTGAATAAACACAGTGTTTTTGATTTTATATGTTGCAGTTTTTCGTTTCTTATGCTTTAGCATAAAGTTTTATGTCTCTTGGTCATTCCTTCTCTTACTGGACTAGTTGGACTTTATCATTTTTTTTCATAGTTCTTTTCTTATAATGTTGTATTCTTGCATTTGGTAGTCTAGTTTGGCTTAGACATCTGCAGTGAAACAGATTTCTCCTGCCATCTTGGCATGTTATCCTTGCTTTCTTAGTTTTTCAAGATCTATTCTTTTGTTGTATAAGAGTGTAGCTTAAAACAGCATGTGCTTTTGCTGTCCTGCAACCCCCTCCCCCCTGGCCTTCCCCCTTATGTGCATTCTGTCCATTTTCACATCCAGGTTTACTGAAGGATTCAGTTGTTTTATTAGAGACTAGAAGAATCTGTTCAAGTCTTTGCCCGTGATTCTCTTAATTCCACTGGTTCTCAGGTTTTTCTTCATGGATTTTTTTTTTTTTTTGCATATCAATAGTATTTTATTTTAACCTTTCCAGTTCATTCTCCAAGAGCTTTAGTCTGCCCATAGACTTTTCCAGTTGGTCATCTGCATTTTATTTTCCTTATAGGGTCACAGGTTCATGGGAAATAACTAGGCTAGCTGTTCTTGTGGGACATTTTAAGCCTAGCCAATTTCCTCTTCAAGGGTGAGAATCTTTTACAATTTTGTACTGCTGAGATGTATTGCTTCCCCTAAAAATCTCAACACGGTATACTTTCTTACAATTATTATTACTTGTCTTTTGTCTACCATCTTGATCAAACTTCCATCATCTGATTTTTTGCTGTTCTATTTTGCCCTTTCTTTGGTACTGTTTCAATTTGTTATTTCACTTCTATGTCCACTTTCTTTATTTTTTCTGAGATTTTGTCTTCTCCTTTAAAAGTTCAGTACTGGCACTATAATTAATTGTCTCCCTTTTCAATTATGTCACGTTTTCAAAAAAGTTGGGATGACATAGTGCATGGTTATGCATTTTTATATGCTTGTAGTCAGTAGTTGCTTTCCCATAATGGCGAATAGGGATAGATTTTTGTGGCTATTACAAGCACTGCAGCAAGAGTAGGGGAAGTCCGCTCACTTCTACAATGTCATTGTATGATAACATAAAGCTAGCAGGTTATTACAATACCCACATGCATAGGATGACTTTGAAGTGATCTACAGTTGTGTTTGTCTACTCCCAAAAATTTTTGGTGGTGAAGATTGCACTGTGCACCTACATATTTAACACTTTACAAGGCTAAGGAAT
Organism: Protopterus annectens; assembly: GCF_019279795.1. Taxonomy (NCBI): domain Eukaryota; kingdom Metazoa; phylum Chordata; order Ceratodontiformes; family Protopteridae; genus Protopterus; species Protopterus annectens. The sequence goes on along the minus strand of NC_056741.1, from coordinate 981,205,239 downwards.
GGATGGTAGGGACCAAATCACAAGCATTCTAGGCAGATACAAGGTTTTATTGACCTACATGTATGCCCTACTTCAGATATCTGCTGCCTCTTGCATCATTGACAGTTGCAACCACATATTTTGTGAATGAATAAAAACCCAGAGCTATACAAAGTACTCAACGATCTACATTTATTTAAAAATAACAATAAGATACTTTATTTTCACAGGTCTAACTGTCCATAAATGAATGTCTACAACATTCGAAGTGAAGATGTTTGACCTCAAACAAGAAAATTATAATTTCAGTCAAGAAAAATGTAAAAATTCCAATGAAAACAATTTACAAGATAAATACCTTTCACTAGAGACTTCATCAGCACAATACAATTTAGGATTTACAGGAATTTCAGTGTCCAATATAAATAAAGAACAACTGATATTAAGATAATTCAAGAATTTGAAGTTTTGCATGGAAAAAAATCATTCCCTGGATAAAATCAAGATTGACCTGGCTCATTGATATGGGCCACCAAACTCTGGAAAAACAGAAAAATATAATTGAATTTATTTATAAAGCAGACAGGATTAAAATTCTGGCCATTGCTTTTGGATTTTGGAATTTAAGCTTTTAAAATTCTACTGTAAGAAGCAGAAAAATAACTCTGTGCAATTAATTTGTTACCCATAACCAAATCCAAAGGTTTCTATGCCATTTAAGCCAGGATTCAACATAATGGATTTTGCTTATGAGTGTGTGTGTGTATTATATATATATATATATATATATATATATATATATATATATATATATATATATATATATAGATAGATCTACCTGACAACATCGACAGCTTAGAACGCCGACAATGAGAACACCAATGCCAGAAGATCGACAACTGAGAAGACCGACGGATGAAAACCCCGACGCTGAGAACACCGACATGGGAAAAGGCTGTGTAAGTATGCGGTAGTGACGGACGTTAGGGTGAGAATAAGGTAAGTGTGCAATATTGACGGTCTGTAGGGATAGGGGTGGGTTAAGTGAGTTAGGGCACGGGTTAAGTAAGTGTGCGGTAGTGATAGTCTTTGGGTTAGGGGCGGGTTAAGTGAGTTAGGGTTAGGGCGCGGGTTAGGTGAGTGTGCGATAGTGACGGACCTTAGGGTTAGGGTTTGGGTTAAGGTTGTAGATAGTTGTGTATATGAGGTTTAGTGTGGGTTTGTAAGGATTTTGGTGTGCTTGTGTTGTTTGTGTGCTTTTTGGACAGGGGATTTGTTTTGTTTGTTGATTGTTGGGATTATGGTGTGTCGGGCATGTGAGGTTTCGTGTTTGTGAACTGTCGGTTATGTGGTGTTGGTGATTTCGTTGTCGGTGTTGTGGTGTGTCGGTGTTGTCAGGTAGACCCATATATATATATATATATATATATATATATATATATATATATATATATATATGTATATATATATATTATGAAAGCAGTTAGTTAATATCACACTGCATTGCTTCAAGACATAACCTGAAAGTATGTAACAGTAAAACTGCTTTTATTGCAAGGGGTAAGTGCCCCTGAACCTATACACTCCCTGTTAATTACACACACTCCCTGTTAATTACACAATCTAGCTCTAATAGTATTTGGAAACAGCACTGGTCACCCCCCCCCCATTAATGAATTGATCTTGCACAATTGCTGAATTGCTACCCATCTATTCTATCGATTAAATTGTGTCAATAAAACAGTTGTCAACTTTAAACAAATTCAACATAATTTATGAATAAGAATTTTTTATATCTGTCTATGTATTTATCTATGCATCTGTGTGTTTTGCGGGAGTGAAGGCTGTCACCTGGAAATTTGGGGTTAGAGTTGTTGTGAAATGATTAAATCTATTATTAAACACAGGAAGTAAAGATGTGTATTATCACTATTAATGTAAATGTTTTAAACCATTAAGGAGAGAAAGTAAAATGTTGATTTTTTTTTCACAAATATTTCCAAATATTGTCTGCCTCCGATAAATATGCCTGACATGGATAAGCATAATATTTTGACTATTTTAAGCTTTTCAAAGTGATATATAAACTCAAATAAATTAGGGTAAGGTGATGCTATCTAGGGTAGAGGTTTAGTAAGTGCATTTCTTTTTTTTTAAATGGCTGGTATTCTACTGTGGTTTAGAGTTAGTTTAAATGTAATGTAAAATCACAAATGTATAACATTTTGGATCCAAATTTCAAAAATTTCACATCCTGTGAGGCTATCAAAAGACATTTTCTTAACTGGACTTTAGTTTCTTTTCGTATTTCACATAAAATAGATGTGTAAGAAGAGAAAGCACATGTCAGTTGATTGACCCATGGCATGAGTTAGTCTAGAGTTGCAAATTGGAAAAAATATATCAAATGGTATGAGCTGGTTACCTACATGGACTATAATGTCATCTTTAAGGGATTGACTGCATTTGGTTGCCTTCTAATTTAGGTATTAATTGCATTATTGCCTTTTGACACTTCTTTGTTATTATAAAATTCATCTCTCTTTGTAACAATATTGCACACACAAACACATACAAACACACTGCCATACACTCTTATAAATGTGAACAAATTGCCATAAAGCAAATACTGTTGATGTATCAAAGTTTTGAAATTTCACATATATGAGAATTTGGTGGCATACATGTAAGAGCTGGGTAATTAAAACATTTGATGGCTTGTCTCTTATATATACTGTTAAAAAATGGGTAAACTTTTATAGCAAAATTATATAATATTTCAAAATGTATAAAGAAATGTTAACTTATGTTTAAACAAAATAATTTAAAAATAATGATTATGTAAGAAATAATTTGGAGTGGTCTGGAAAAAAATTACAATTTTATATTAGGCAACAGATGAGAACATTATGCTTTAATTAAGAATTCTGTGTGTAATTCTGTGTGTTCCTCTCTGTGACTCTCTGGATGTAAAAAAAACTGTCAGGTAATCTCTAATTGAAACTTTCAGTTGCTGTTACAATATCAAGATTAGATGTATGTCATAATTACTTTTATTGCCCATAGCAGTTTTATGTCTTATTGGATCTTTTACCTCATTTGTCTTGTGGTAGTCAAGGCTAAATCATGATCTCTGTTGTACAGTTGGTCACTTCTTGTGAAAGTCTCTCCCCAGGATTTAATAAACTCTGTGTTGATACCATATAGAGCCGACATGAAATGTATCTGTGTACACGGCCATGGTCCCTCATCGGCAGTGCACCATGCACATTAATGATGGTGCACTGCCAAGGGACAGCCAAGGAACATGGATATTGAATCAGTGTTTTTTTTTTTTTTTTTTGTGTGACATGGTGAGGAATGCAGCAATGCCAAGCTATGTTCAAATTGTAGACAGCTGACACTTGCCAAAAAATCTAAAAAACAGAAACCAGATGTAATTAATAAATATAATGACATTTTATGTGTTTTATTTTATTTTTTATTTGGCGTTTGCGCCACGCGGAGTGCAGCTAAGCTGAGCAGAGCTTTTACATACATGGCAGACACCTGCCAGACATCTAAAAATAGAAACCGATGTAATTAATTATTTATTTATTGGTATGTTTAAGCATGTTTGTGTGGTGCTCAGCACTGCTAACAGGTAGCTCAGTGGTATATGTAAAGGTATACTGGATTTTTTAATATCCATGTAGCTAAATGGGTAGAGTTATGTCTGTATGTGTAGTACGTCCAGGGCTCGAATACATGGAAGTCAGAACTTGTCTGTATTTTTGTTGCACACGTTATGGACAACATTTTAAAATATGGTTCCACTGTGCTCTGTGCAACTGTGCTCAAACCTTCTAAGCACTGCATAAACCTGCCAATGTCTGCCAATGTATGTGCTGTGCTAAAACCATGATTGTGTGTGTTTGCATGCTGCTCAGCTCTGCTTGGCTGGTTTGCAGACTGCTAAGCAATGCAGTGCTTTTTTGAATGTTGTTCAATGACATGTAAGGGTGGGAAAATAGCCTATATAAAGTGCAGTGGGGGGAATTCTGCAGAATCCACAGGAGTTCAAGCACCTCTCAATATGGCTGGTGGTGTTGGAGAAGGTGTGTGCTTTCAGGAGCAGTGGTGGGGCATTCAGGACTCTAGGGTCATGGTTGGGGTCCTTGTCAAAAAAAGTGAAGATAGGCTGCTGCAGGGCAGTTTTCAGGGCTCAGAGTGTAATGTGGAGGCCTGGGAAGGGCTGGGCAGAGAACTCACTAGTGTTACTGGTATCTCCCACACAGGTGAGCAGTGTTGTCACCACCATGATGACCTGAAAAGACAAAGAGGGAAACCTTGGACACCTGGGTTCAAGAAGCGAGGGCAGGGAATGCCCCACAAGTATCTAAGTACTTTTTCCTCTATTTTACCTATATGTAATCTGAATGTCTGCAAAACTGGTATGTATAATGGTGTGCTTCTCTCCCAACAGCTGCATCTGAGAGGGCCCGCAATGTCAAGTCTCATGCTGGGCACCTCGCCAGGGTGCACGATGAGAGTGGTGAGTATGGATGTATTATGCAAACTATAGTGTAATAAGCAAGAAAGAGTAAGGCATTAACTGCAATGAAGTATATACAATAAAGTCTGTAGTGCAATGAAGCTGGAATTAGAGCTGAGGTGCAGAAAGTGTGGAATTAGAGCTGTAGTTTAGTAAATGAATAATAACAATTGTAGTTCAATAAAAAACAAAATGCCAATAGCAGCAAGGAAAGTGGTGTACATCAGGATTGCCTTGTCATAATCATTACAGCAGAGCTTTATGCATTGAGTCTGTAAGGTAAGGTTGCTGCAGTCAAGTATAACACTGTAATAGCTATAGAATGCAAATCTAATGGCTCCAAACTGTATTGCTTAACTTATAGTACTGCTCAAGGCTTTCCCTAGGCCAATACCAGTTATATAATTCCCTGTCGTCCAAAGACATCAGGTAATAAATGTATATGGGTGAGGTAGCCCACTCCATGGCCAGATATCATGTATGTGGATTTCACAGATATTGCAAACCAATAACAGTAATATGTGTTCACCTGTATTGTTGAAAGTGAAATATAAAGCTTTAGTAATATATGCAGTATGGTTGTGTACATGCATGTGTGTTCTATTGGCACTGAAGTCTAGTAAAACACTAACAGTACTAGAATGCTAGAGGAAAGCTCTGTAACTTGTATTGCACAATTCATAGCATGTTTCCAGATGGTCTCCAGGCAAGTATCAGTCACCCTGTAGTCAGCAGTGCCTCAGTAGCTCAGTCTGTTAAATTCCTTGTACACTGTATATTTTGCTACAAAGTCCTGCATTCGAATCCAGTGCTATATAGTACTACATTTTCAGTATCACTCACATAATGCTCACAATTTCTCTCCCCCCAAGAACACAAAAATATGATTGGCAAGTTAGCCCATATTATGCGCAGATACTGTGTTTAGATCTCACAGAATGTTACACATAATAGTAAGAATGTTTGCATCAGCATTGTTGATTCAGAAATAAAACTGTATGATCCCAGTATTGCTTGTCCATACTAGGCTGCTGCAGTCAATTATTAAAGTATCTGCAGATGCCCTCTGCAGTCACAGCTAGTGGGTTCTACTCCCATGCCCACCAACTAAGCCATGATGGCTATCTAGTTTAATTACTGTAAACAAACATACCTCTCATGTCACGATTTCTTGTAATATAATTAGAATGGACTAATCTGTCTGTCACATGTTTACCAGATAAATTATGACCTGGAAAGCAATGTATAGCCAAATCCATTTACAGAACACCATGGTGGTTATAGAAGTCCACATTATGTGAAACCATTCTGAGTTGTTCTGTACCTGCATTTGTTAGTGCTTGCCCCTTATTGTCTCATGCTATCAGCTTGAGAGGTATGTAGGTGCTACAACAGCTATAGGAGAATTGTAGTCACTGTAATCACAACTGTCAGTATGCACCTGTAGAAGTATGTATGTCTAGTGTTGTCAGGGATATCATCTGCAGTGTCATTAATAGAATGTTTTCTCTCTCTCCCCCCACCACTTATCTTAATATATTCATCATTGTAATGTATTATTATGATTTAATATTAACATTTTATTTAACTATATTTTGGAAAATGTGATTATTATGTCTTTATTTTTATTTATTTATTTATTACATTTGTTAACTGGGTGGTGTCCAACTGGGCCAGAAGCCAGTTTTCAGCGGAGGCCTGGGCTGAAAAGCTCCACATGTAGTAACAAAGCTTACAATTATAATAATTATTATAAAATAGTCAGTAAGAATACAAACAGTTTACACAAGTAAACAGAGTATATGTATAGATGTATATGTTCTGCTATAATTGAATATTAACATATTTTGTTTAACTATATTTTGGAAAATGTGGTTGATTATTGTTATGTTTTATTATGATTCGATATTAACATATTTTGTTAAACTAGCTATATTTTGGAAATAGTTGCTGAATATTGTTATGTTTTATTATGATTCAATATTATATTTTGTTAAACTAACTATTTTGTTGGCCATATGGTTTACTTCATACTGGCAGGCTGTTACCATACTGACTGTTATGTTACATTATGTTGTGTTGCACATAATATACATTAATATGTATTTGGATTAATAAATATGCTGTTCCAGTCTGTTAATAGTATCAATGATTTGTTGTTGCTAACCATAACACATTGCTTTACCTCATGTTCCACAGGACATCAAGGTAGGCCAGTTCCGGCTGATCCCCCTACCTTGCCTCAACCGACCATTGCACTGGGTCCCAGCATATCTGGCACAAAGACCGGTGGAGCTTCCTCTGCTGCTCCTGCACTATCTGAGGCATCGAGTAGTACCATCACAGGAGAAGGGGCCCAATCCCTTTCTACAAAAAATACACCACGATTCCAAGCAGACAGGAACACTGAAATGCAGCGATGGTAAAAAAGTTTTCTTTTAATAACAAGTCCTGGTACCTCAGCAATGTTCCATTGAAGGTGAATTGCCGAGGTACCAGGACTTGTTATTAAAAGAAAACCTTTTTACCATCTCTGCGTTTCAGTGTTCCTGTCTGCTTGGAATCGTGGTGTATTTTTTGTTGAAGAGGTTCAGAGGGAATTGATGCTTATTATGGATCTTGCCCAGTCCCTTTCTGCAAGCAGAGGCAGAGGGAGAGTGGTCACCCGTGATGAGCTACTGGTCCTTATGCACAGTATAGTCCACCATGGCTATAACCAATGCCTGCACCATATTCAGGGCATGCTGACTGACTGGGAGGGGCAGCATCACCCTGCTGCCAGCATTCAGCATAGTCAAACTTGGGGCAGTGAAGGACCAGTGCCGAAGGTCTCATGGGTAGGGACATGAGTCATGCTGCTGTTGTCTGGAGGCACATGGGACTCAGATTCCATGACAACCCTCCCCGTCAAAGGTGTTCACCCCCTCATGTGTCACACACCACCCCTGTCTGCTGTCTTGTCTGTTTGCAACTGCATCTTCACCTACACAACTTAACTCCCCCACATGTATCTATGTCCCTTCCTCAACATTCCACTCTCACCTTAAAAAAAAAAAAAGAAATGCACACCTGTCCCAAAAAAAATATTGTGCCATACAAAACTCTCCATTTCAACCACATGTCCACTGGACACACATAATTTGGTCCAATTGGCTTGACAACACAGTTATGTTGGCCTCACCCCTCTTTCTGGGGTTTGAGAATCCAAATTCATCTACAGATCTGTCAAAGTGCACAGCTGTTGTACAAGAAATGGATAGCTATGGTTCTTTCCTTCACCCTTCCTGCACATCCCTTCCTGCCTTTCAATAAGTTTTTACTACATGCTTTCTCTCATTTCCCCACATTCCTATCACCTCTTTTTTATTTTCTTTATATTTTTTTAGCTTGGTGCTATACAGCGAGCCTTGGCATGCAGCTTTGCTTAGCTCAGCTAAATAGAGCTATAATGAGTATATGTGTTTTTAACATTGTAAGCCACATATACAAAATAAACACCTTTACCACATTTTGAACCCAAGCCCACCACACCTGAAGCACACTGCTTTAACCCACCATGTCACTCTTAATTAAAACAGGTGGTTTAAACAAAACATAGTAATTGCCAATTACAATCTTTAGGCATGTTTCAGTTGTGAGGCTCACAGTGCCACACTGCACAAACTGGAATCAACAGAAATTGAAACAATGGGAGTGTACCTTGGATTCTGGTGCTGTAGTACACCAATAAACAGCCAAACACATGATAATGTAACTGAAGCCTATGATAGGAGGTAAATGTGCTCTTTTATCAGCAACATATAGAAAGTCACCTGCTAAGGCAGTCATGTCAAAATACATGTTCAGCTGTGACTCTGGTGCAGAAATACATCCATGTAAAGCCAGGCACATACTGATGGATGTACAAAATTTTTGTCACAGCCTGTATGTGTGCACATATATCTTGCAAGTACACCTGATGTAGCAGTGACTCAGTAGCTCAGTCTGTGAAATGATGTGCATATAATACATTTTGCCACACACAGCTATGGGTTCAAATCCAATGTTGTGCTGCATTTTAATTGCATTATTGTGAAGACAGCAATTAAAGGATCACTAATACACTCTTTATCCACACAAAGCATTGCAAACTAAATAACCGCTTTTCAGTGCATGAAGTCACAGGGCTGCAGGTAGGGACACTCCTCATATATCCATATAGCAGTACTATATGTCCCCTAGTACTCTTGACACAGTTGCCTAATTTCCGTACCATAAACACATAGCTTAATTGGAGTGTAAATGGTACCCTCACTCTGGCACTGACTACAACAAAGCTGACACAGATACACCTACAGCTTGTTGTCCTCCAAAGTGTTCACACTCTCTGCTTATGTCTACTGCCTGCAACAGCAGCTGCAGCCTGTGGTACACACAGCTCTACTTACAGTTTTCTGCTACAGATCTACCCTCTGTGATGATGTGTCTCCTCGGTCACTGATGATGATGATTGTGACCACAGTGAAGCACAGGTGGGGGTGTCAGGGGGCTGATTCTGTCCCAGAGGTAGACTACTCTTCTGCCCCTATTGTCACCACACACAGTCTGTATGCCCACACTTACCCATTCCCAGGTGGCCACAGATATTGGACAGTCAGAAGGTGGAGACATTAAATAGGTAAGTGTGGCAGATATGGCTCCAGTGAGTGTAGACACTGGCCATAGCCAGAGAGCTGCTGAGGTCCCACACAGGAGTGTTAACAGGGGTGCTTGTACGAGGCCTGCTGTCTGTCCACAGGTGTCACATCACAGGTCACCCTGTGCATATTACGAGCAGTCATGGAAGCACAGGCACATTCTGAATGGAACACCAGGCATTTGCTTAGGATTATGGATGCTGCACAGTCTGGCATCCATGACAGCCTCCACTGCATTAAGAATACCCTGGATTGGTTCATTGATGCAGTGGACAGCTGGTGAGCTGAGTTAGTGTCTGTCTTCTACCACACATTGTCTCTGCTGGAATGCATGATTGGAGTTAATTGTCTGACCTGTGGACATAGGCCAGCAACACCATCTGGTGAGAGACCACGTGGCCATGCACACTTATGGTCCCGTAGTGACAGTACATCCACCGCTACAGAGGGGAGTGTGCTGTCCACACCATGAAGTGGCAGGCCATCGGCCTCGTGATGTGGCAGGCCATCGGCTCATGGTCCTGGGTGGTCTTGTGGGATACATGGTCCCAGAAGACAGCAGACACTGTCAGGTAGTAGCACCACTTCTGACCTTGGGCATGGAGGTGCCAGTGGAACTCCTGGCAGAGCCAGTTGCTGTGTTTGGGGTCAAAGATAGTGAACTGTCAACTCTAAGATGAATGGTCTAAAGCTGTCCAACATACACATGTGTAGGGCTAGCACTGAACTTCACTGTCTACATGCACAAACTCACACACCACTATCAAATGCAGGTCACCTACAGACACATACAAAGCACCTCTCCATGGTCCATTTTACATGCTCCCCCCGACTCACACACATGCTGTCTACCATTCCAGGCAGCTAAGCCTCCTGCATCCCCACACAACACCCTGTGCAAGTGATGATACCTGTGCCACATCCCTGTCATCCTTGACATTGATGCATGGAAATGAACTATGGGTCTAATGTACAGGGTAATTCTATTACTTAACATGTACTTGTGTAATGCAGTGTTGGTTCACCATACCACTTGTCGTAGTTAACAAGAGATACTGTATGCTGGCATTTGTCATGTGTATGCCACATACATTTCTGTACCTTATGTGGTTCTTGTGTTGTATGTTGTTGAATTGGCTGTATAGTTACACAATGACAGGTGTGGCACAGGCCTGTTTATGTTTCTTACAGGAGTCTGTTGGGGTATCCTAGGGATACACAGCAGAAACAAAGCAGCACAGGATGGCATGACAGCACAGTGGACATATGTCATCAGCAATGTAAAGCACTATAACTTCATGGCTCCATAGGTTCATATTTGTATAACAGGCTAACAAGGACAATGTTGGCATTCAGCATATGCATGCATCTCTAATCTGTGAGATGGTCTGCTACCTTTCATAAGTGCCACCAGGATTTTGATGGAAATGACCTATCTACCTATATCCTGTGTCCAGTACCAACAGTTGTCCAGCAACAGTTATGATTGTTGTGCTCTGCATGGCAATATGTAACCTGCATATGATGTGTGTCACAGCAGATGTGTGCATGACATGCATGAGGGGCCTGTTTCATGTAGGGTGTACTGCATGTGTTACATACCTGTCTCACCAGCATGTACTATGCATACCACATTGATGTTGGTGTGTAGCACAGGTGAAACGCGTTAGTCTTGTCATGAATACATGAGAGGTACACAGTGGGAACTGACACCTTCCTGTATGGAGCCATACACACCCCCTCCATAGCAATTTAGAGACAGACAACACATGTATGGTGCTGACATGGACTCCATAGGACATGTTCTCTGCAATATGTATTGGTATGCCTTGGAACCTGTGTGGCTGCTACAGTTGTACAATATGCCTGTATAGTGACATGGCAAGGGTGCCATTGCACACAATGATAACAGTGATGACTGCCACATTCAGTATACCAGTGGCAATTTGGTATGTATGCCTCAAACCTGTCAGTATTGGTTGTACAACAGTGAATACATCCACAGCTTTCTGAGCAGTGACAGTCGAAGGCTACAGTACTCTTTGTGTTCAAGCTGTATGTCCCATGGTTCCATAGCATGTTGTAAAATGCTCTAACAGGCTCATACAAACACATGGCTACATTGAGGCTAGCACCACTTCCAATAAGTGCATACAGGACATGACAAGGCTCACACAGTGTGGGTTGGCTGCATGTAGGTTTGCAAATTTAACTATGTAATGGTGCACACTACAGATCACAGTAGAAGGTGCATGTAACACACCTCATGTCTGCTAGTACTATCATTTTAAGACATATTATGCCTGATGACATATGCAGGCCTTCTTGTTGTCAGTCCTTTGGCGGGCCACATCACCCTCTACAAATAAAACACTGCAAAACCCTACCCATGTCTAGGCTACTAAGGTTATGCCATATGGATATATACACATATACCAAATGGGCTGGGGTGAGATTAGAACCTTTATCTACCTAGTCTTATACACTATAGACCACAGTACTTATTGCATGTGCCATGGCTTATATCTGATATTACATTGTCGTGCTGGTAGTCTTAAGGTGGCTGACATCACCAGGCCTTGTAGAAGAGGCCAATGTGAAAGCTAGCACAAAGTTACAGGGCCAAAATGTGTATAACATACGCAGGTGGATAGCCCATGAGGACATGTCCATTCATTTGTAGGGAGATATACACAGACACACACCAAGGGGGTGGAGTGAGATTAGAACCCCCACCTATATAGTGTTATACACTATAAATCACAGTACTTATCATACGTGCCACATATTAAGTCTGATGTATGTGTAACTGCAGGCACAGTACTTGTGCATTACACAAACTAGGCCTGTGTTGACCAGCAGCTGTGCCCAGCAGTGTGATATTGCTTCATACTGTTATCTGCATCTAGTGTCCTAACAGTGGGATAACTATAATTATCCTAGTTTTGTGTGTACAGTTACCAGTATGGCCATATGTAGCTACTTGCAGTTACATAGGCATACCTGTGGGCAGGGACAAGTTACCCTGTCCATATATGCGCTGACAACATTATACATTACAGAACCTGCTCATCTGTTAGGACACTAGATGCAGATAACAGTATGAAGCAATATCACACTGCTGGGCACAGCTGCTGGTCAACACAGGCCTAGTTTGTGTAATGCACAAGTACTGTGACATCCAGCAGGCACAGGGGTCTGTGAGGAAGTGGAATTTGCACTGTTGCACCCTTAGCTTGGATCCTTTGAGCAACCATATGCCTGTATGATAATGGAGATTTACTCACCATTATTGGGGTATGTCAGAAAATAAAGACATCCACACACATATTTCTGTATATAACAGGCATGTATATATAACTGCTGCTGAGTGTGTGTATGATATGTGTATGTGTTATGTAGATATATGGGGTGTATGTATCATTTTAATATATATATATATATATATATATATATATATATATATATAAAATCAGTACATATGTATTTGTTACTACATAGCAATAGTTATGCTATGCATGTGAGAGAGAGTTCAGAAGGATATGCATACATATATCTGTCTGTATAAACATTTATACATAACAGGTCATTTTGATAAAGGAGCAAAAGGATTGTGCTCATTTTAACTAAGTGTATGGGCATGCCCAGTGGGATTGTCAGTACTAATAAAGTGACTCCAGTCCACACCTACCTGTACTCCAGTCTGGGATTTTGTATGTGGAAGATTTTCAGTACATATATTTCTAGTTAATCACTGTATATTAATCAGATCGAAAATATATAATTCTATAGCATTACTAAGTATTCAAAAGTAATCCAAGCAAGGCAGGCAGTCTGTTTCCAGTCAAAAATCCAGTCTGTGTAATTAATAAAGGATTTTCGACTGGAAACAGACTGCCTGCCTTGCTTGGATTACTTTCGAATACTTAGTAATGCTGTAGAATTATATATTTTCTATTATTACTTTTGACTTGACGAGTTTACGTTCGCTACTTCTACTACTATTGTCTGATCTGATTAATATACAGTGATTAACTAGAAATATATGGACTGAAAATCTCCCACACAGAGAAGTTTCTTACACTGTTTTGTTTTTAGACCCACTACACTTTAGTGGGTTGTTTTGAGACTTCGGGGATACCATGGAGATTACTTGGATTTTGTATGTTACAGACATTAACATCCTGGTACAGCAGTAGCATTGTTGCCTCACAGCAAGAGGTTCTCCTGTTCGATTCACTGCTGGAGTGCCTTCTGTGTGGAGTCTGCATGTCCTCCCCGTGGTCGAGTGGCCTCTGAAAGACATGCACGAATGGGCGTGCCTTCGCTGAAGGTTGGGCATCAGGCTGGCAACTCGGCACCATAAAAAAAATCTATTGCCAATCATTAGCAGACCGGAGATCCGCTGTGACGACCCCTAACCAGGAAAAGACAAAAAGACAAACAACAACAGACATTAACATCCTCCCCTGTTTCTGCAGTACTGCACTTCACTCATACTGTCCACAGCATTCCCCAGCTGTGTGCTGTACTTAATCTGTGACTGTGCTTGGTAATGTTACATCGCCAAAAGACTGATAGTCTGCATACCTCTCAACTTTCCTGATTTCCACAGAATGTCCAGAGTTTTGCCTCATATGTTTGGTCTGTTCCTCACACATTTGTGGCCTTCTGGTGAAATATTTAATATTGACATCACTACATTATACCAGTTACAGACAAATTTGTGTTTCAGATGTTATATCCTTCAGAACACATGCAATAATGCAAGACCTTTACTTCCAGTTATTTTCTAGGTTTATGGGGACATGAAATCTGACCCTATGTTTGGGCCATTGTCCCGTTAATCTTACTGGCTTTGTCCAGATTTCTTGCAGTAAGAGGTGTGACAGTCTGTGAAAACACCAACTTACTACTACCTCACATGCAAAAGATGTGAGTAATTCCAGATTAGAACCATCAACACCATCACCCATGCTAGCTTCTCTAGTCCACTGAACCACTCAGATCACCAGACAGAGAAGAGTAATTCATCACACAAACAGCATAAATATGTACATTGTTATCCTACATGAAGAGAGAGACACAATGGTGTGAACAATATCTATGTTACACCCCTGAGATTGCCTGTTTCACTGATATACCATAGGTGATTTTCTGTTAAAGCAGTTGTATGGGTACACTGCTGTGTTGGGGGTGGGGGAACAATGGCATATGATCTGCTGGGATATACAGTAGTCCAAATATCATGTGAGCCCACTGTTTAATATCTCCCTTGACTGATATAGTGAATATTCCAACCACCTTTAGCATCACTTCTAACAATAAAACAATTATTTCTCCCACTGAACACACAAAACTTCTTGGAGTCGAGATCGATAATAAACTATGATTTAACATACATATTGCCCAGACCATTAAGTATATAAAAAGCTGGATACCCTTTACCATAACAGGCAGTATTTTACCAAACACACAAAATCCACCATAACACATACTCATCTGATCTACAGACTTCTCTACACTTCCCCTATTCTTACTAACCTCAGAAAAACAGATCTAGCTAAATTAGACTCCTGTTACAACAAAATAGCTAGTTTTCCCTCAGATGCCCCATATAGATCACACCACTACGCATCTCTAAAGCAGCTTAACAGGCTAGAGCTTCCCCAACTCCTACACTTCAACATACTTTGCTCATAAAATCCTTTACCAACCAGATAAATCCCCTTCACTGCAACATCTACTTCATCCCTACTCTAGTAATAGGGCTCTTTGCTCAAGTAATAAATTCCTTCTTGAAGTAACTAAAGTCAATATCACAGGAGAATCACTCTTCTCAAACAGCATTTCTAAAATATGGAACTCACTACCAACAAATATATCTTCCATCTCTTCACTAACTGAGTTTCAGAAAGCATTAAGAACTCACCTCCATGCCACCTGGTTATGCTCCTATACGAGCTCTGGCTAGTTCTACCTTACGTATATTATAGTCTCTAATCACCTGTTTGAGCATTTACTACTCATATGTTTATGTATCTATTGCTGTCACCTATGATTTTTACCTTGTAAATTAAATTATACTATTTGACAGTGCATTTGCTGTTTCATTTGTATGTATATCTCTTTGTAAGTTGTCTTTTTTGTATTATTTTTTTCAAATATTGTATTATCAATGTTTGAGTCATAATTAACTTGTATAATGTGATACACCACTAATTCTTAATTTTATCTCAGATGTTATTTGTGGAGTTTTTCTCCCCGGGCCTCCACTGAAAAATTACTTGTGTCTAGTGGTCTTTCCCGATTATCAAATGAAAAATAAATAAATAAAGGAGGCCTAGAGACTGTTAAGGAAAACATACTGTTAGACTGGGAGTCCAATTAGCCCACTATATCTGCATAACAGCTGCAGATCTATACATATGCTATGTTATAGTAATCCTTACAATTAGTGTGTAGCTCAGAGACTTACCTTGTGAATGCAGCAGTTGAGAGACTTGTAGTTCAGGGCTGACTCTCTGCGATGCAAACAGTACACAACCAATACATGGATAAGTATAGGTTGTGTGGGATGGTTGGCATCAACACATTTATTATATGTATGCGAGTAGGTGTAAGGTGTCAGTCCCTAGGGCCTTAGATTAAAAGTGAATGTGCTACGTGTTGTCTCAGCCAATGCCAGGGTGTACTGGGCATGTCTACGTCTGCCTACAGGGACATCATCAGGGGTTCTTCCACCGACTCTTCTTGTGAGTGTGGCTGAGGTGATCTAGACAGTGGTGGGGGGCTTTGTATCATTTCCCTTTGCTGATCCTGCTGCAGCTGTTTCCACAGGATCATATTGTGTAGCGTAGCACATACTGTGAACATATGTCCACATATGGCTGGAGAGTACTGCAGAGCTTCACCAGGTATATTGAGGCAGCAGAACTGTGACTTCAGCAGCCCAAACACATGCTCTATGATGTTCGTCATTTGTGTGTGCCTCATTATGGTGTTCTTCTGTGGTTGCGTGTGCATTTCTGATGGATGTCATCCTCCATAGCTCCAGAGCCTAGCCAGCATCCCCCAGTAAATAGATGTGAGGGATGTGCCACCTACCAAACATCTGGTGCAGCTGTGATGCGTGCCAGATATGGGAGTCGTGATAACTGTCAGGGCTCCCAGCACACACATTCATGATAATGCCCTGGACATTGCACATGACCTGGCAGTTGATGGAGTGGTACCCCTTGTGGTTGATTCTATCCTGCTCACTGGGGTGCCTTGATGTTTACGTGAGTGCAGTCTATGCCACCCAGTACCTCAGAGTAATGTGCTAAATGATAGATGTGTTGCATATTGCTGGCTCTTGCCTCAGGGGTGAGGGAAAAATATATGTGCTCACTGGCATGTGGTAGCATGGCATCCAGGAACTGGTGGTGTACCTTGGATGCTGATGCATGTGAGACCCCCATCATGTCCCCAGCTGGTCTTTGGAAGGTACCTGTGGCTTATATCCTAAGGGCTACACATACCTTTGTTTCTACTGGGATGGGTTTCCCTCTGTTGGCTCTGGGTCTTAGTTGAGGGCGGCAGAGCTTAGTGAGTTCTTGTAGTATGTTCCAGTCCAGCCTGTAGTGCTCTACAATCTCCAGCTCATGTAGCTTCTGGAAGGTTACCCTGGATCTGAACACTCTTCTTCTCTGCCTAGGCCTATTATCAGCAGCAGCATTGACTTTGACATCTAGCACATACATATGTAGCAGACCTGCAGCAGCCCCTAGCATTCTTTCAGTTAAAATTCCCAAGTCTGTACTCTAATGCTACAGAGTTTGGTTGAAAAATCAGAATGTAGCATGTATGCATACTTTACAGTGCTCTACTGTAGGTACTGACTGTGTGATTGGCTGCCTGTGATGCATTTCACCTGCCTAGTATATCATTAACATCTTTTAATGGCCCTAGTTTAAGTGAAACAGAGGTCATCAGTAATTAATATATCATTGGCTTTTAGATACACTCAGCATAGTAGTGGGCCATACAAATATGTGGAAACAAGCGCCATGAAAGTAAACAAAGCTCAGCAGTCACTGTACACCCCTCCCCAAAACGTTATGCTCAGCACGGTAACACAGCATGCAGACACACAGAAACACATGTCCCAAAGGTAAATAAAGCTTAGCAGCCAGTGTACACCCCCCCCCCTGCTGAGCATAGTGGCTCGCTGTGCAAACAGGTGCAGCTGAGCTCCAATGAGCTTACAAGTGCTCAGACATACCCCCTCTTGATGTCAGCTACCTCTTCTGGGAACACCAACATGGTTCAGTGCCTACATGGAAGGGATATGCAAACACAGATACCCATTTGTGCTATACAGTAACCCCACCTCATTTGTATAGGGATCTGTGCACACAACCTGCAAATTACATGGTTCCAGACCCTACCTCATTAGCAACAGCACCATTCCACCATTGCAGATACTCCATGCAGGGTCCTATAATACATTTCTGTCACATTGTGTAAACATACCCAGATCATTAAAAAATAAAATTATTTTAAATTATTTCCCTTATGCTTTTGGATACATGGTGCATAGTTTTGCTCATATCTATAGGTGTTATGCCATTCCTGTCCATCTACCTGCATTTTTATAGCCCCTGTTGTCTGTCTGGAATCCTGTACATGAAAATTTTCTATGTACACTATGGACACCAACAAGGGGTCTGCAGGGCTGACTATCTGCTTGCTGGATTGCTCTACTTGCCTCATTTGCATGAGATTCACCTCTTTATGAGGTGATTTGCATCCCACAGATACTTCCATGTTAGCATGTGTGTTCGCACTGCCCAGCTATGCTTACTGAATTGCAAACCTGATTACTTTTGTGTAAGCAGCGTGCCACGATGCCTACATGGTAAAAAAAGACCATGTGAGCTTTATTAAATTCCCCACTCTGTTTTCTGAAAAAGGGTGCTCCTTGTTCCTTCACCCTATATCAGCATATATTTTCATGTTGTTCTTCTCCCACTGCATTTTATTCCTATCTGCTTTGTTATTTCTTTCCATATTTAGTGAGGCATCTTGCTTCTGAAGATCTGATTGTTTAAACAGCTAGCTGGCTGGCATTGCTCTGACATGAAGATGAATGCATTTCCTCTTTGCCCATGAACTGGATGTTAAATGTTTTCTTTTTAAGTGAACTGTTGTCTCTAATAGTTTTGTTTACACTTTGTAGGAAGCACTACAGGAGTCTGCTGGCTTGTTGTCAAAGTGCAGTCTCCTTTTCTGTATGTAGTTCCTTTATGCAGAACTTTTTATATTATTAATTGTTAAAAGGTATGACATTGGCTGTCTCACTGGCTCTCATATTCAAAAGTAACCAATATTTTGCCAAGAGGTTAAACTGCTGCATGATAAACATATGTTCTATCTCTTAGAAAGTTGAGATGTTGTAAATAGCAAGCAATACAAAGTCTGTGTCTACACTGGCCAACGACTGCTTTATTCAGTATGCATTCACTGATAGGACACAGCTTGGAAATAGATGATGTGATCATAAGAAGGAGGCTGAAAACCCTCTTGTATCCAAGAAACAAGATGGAAGGGCAGTGCAGGAAAATCACTTGGCTTGAGATCCAGAGTCTGTTTCTTGTGGGCAGGAGAGACTAGAAATAGTGTGGGAATTGTGGTGAGGGAGAGGCTTCAGAAGAGGATGAATGTCTTCAGAATTAGTGACAAACTCATTGCAATCAGACTCCAGTGTAAGGATAGGGCAGTATTTATAATCTTAGCCAATGCCCTACAGCAGGGCTGTGGTAGTGATAAAAACAGTGCATTCAGGCAACAGCTGCAGGACTTTATCGATAAAGCAGGACAACAAGACTGGTCTTTATAACGGGGAACCTGAATGCATATATTGGGGTACACAGAACATGTCATGAGGACTGCCTGGGCTGACATGGGTGAGGCAACAGGAATAAAGAAGGTTTGGCCATTCTAGACTTATGTATAGTAAATGGCTTGGTTGTGGCCAACACATGGATCAGGAAGAGAGACAGTCAGCAAATCACATACAAGAAAGGTGAACATGCAACTCAGACTTCCTCTATTAAGGAAAGAGTATTGGGTAGAATCAGACATCATAAAGTCATCCCCAGTGAAACAGTAGTCCCACAGCACAAATTGCTGGTTGCCACACTGAGCTGCAAGCAGTGGTCTAAGAAGGCACTAAGGTCAAGAGAGATAATGCTGAAGATCTGAAAGTTGGCCAGAGAGACAGCACAAAAGTGGAAGGAAATACTCATGGCTCTAGCACTTCAGAAAGAACAGAAAATAGAAAAAGTTGAAGATGAATGACAGTGCCTTAAAACAGCATATACATGTGGATTATAAAACAGATATGTGACCAAATTAGGTATGGATGTAAGGTACACAAGGAAAACTGGTGGTGGAATACAGAACTCCAAGAACTCATCAAAAGAAAGAAGGGGTGCAGGAAAAAGTGGTAGCTAGAAAAGGTGGAATACTGGTTGGATAACAGAGAGGATATGAGAGCAGTTACAATAGCAAATAACAAAGCATGAGAGTCAGTCTACCGTCTTCCGGAAAATGACTTAGTAGATGGCACAAAGAAACTCTATTAGGCTGCAGACCAAAGACAAAAAGATTAAGAAGATAGATATCAGACACCCTTCATAAAGCATGTCAGCAACAACCTGTTTTTCTGCACAAAAGACATCAAAAGCAGATGAAATCAGTACTTCCAGCAGCTTTTAAATGAAAAAAAAAACTACAGAAGCTGTATAGCCCCAGAAACTAAAGAAGAAAAGGATCCTGTTCTAGAACAGTACTAAGGAAAATGAAGTCAGGGAAAGCAAAAAGCTCAGATGCGATCACAGCAGATATGACCAAGACGTTGAGTGAGATAAGGCAGAAATAGCTGCATGGGGTACTCATATCAGTGTGGGGAGAAAGGTGTATCCCAGATGTCTAGAATAAGCACTCTAGTGTCAGTGTACATGATCGATGAGGGCATTCATAACTGTGGGCAGCACAGAGGTAGCAAAATCGTGTCACATTGCAAGAAAGTTCTGGTGAGGGTGACAGACAAACAGTTACACAGACTAGTAAAAGTAAGATGGGAGATGATCAGTACAGATTTGGAATGGAATGCAACACATTCAACGGAATGTTTGCAGTGAGGCAGATTGCTGAGAAGAAACCGGAGACAAGGAAATAGTCAAAATGGGCATTCCTAGTCCTGCACAAAGTCTATGACAAGGTCCCAGAAAGGCTGATTTAGGCAGTCTTCCGATAGCCTAAATTAATTCTACCAATGAATGTGGGAATATGAACTATGTACAAGGGCCCACTGACAGAGATGCAAAAAGTGTTTGCACTCAAAGAGGAGTCCCCAATGGGAATGGTTGTGCATCAGGCTTCAGGAGAAGGGAAGCCTGAATGATGAGGTCAAAGCAAGAATCAGAGGGACGGCAGCCACCTAGTACAAAGTATCTGGGGTAGTGTGCAAGAGAAGAATGTCAAAGATGATGAAAAGTAAGGTGTTCAAAACAGTGCTTCAACCAGTACTACTGCTTGGTACAGAAATCCGGGCAGTCATGCAGACCAGTTGAGGAAGTTAGAGGTGATAAAGATGAAATTCCGGATAAAGGTGGTAGTATGCATGTTGATGAACTGATGAAGAAATGACATCAAAGCAGAAGATTACAGTTTCAGAAAAGGTCAAGGAGAACAGGTTATACTAGTTCAGGCACATGTGAAATCAGAAGGCAAGCAGGTGAAAGAAGAAGGTAAAGATGAAACAAGAACAACCAGCAAAGTGATAGATGGATTGTGTGAAAGATGACCACCAGCAGTCAGACATGACTGTTGAAGAAGGTAGGAGAGTGGCAGTCAATCAAGAGAGAGATGGTGACAGTTGTTGCAACACTCTGAACCCATGTTGAAAATTTGAAAAAGAGGTTTGATGATGATAATGTACACTGACCAAAAACAAATATACAACTCAGTCCAAACTCATTAAAAAGTTGTGAAATGTGAATGGATCCCACTTTGTTATGTGACTTAAAAAAGAAAAAAAGTCATGTGTATTCAGAACTGCTATATAGCTGAAACATCTGATGTCCTTAAGTGGTCATTTGCACATATCCCATGCTACCTCTAATGCAAGAGGTTTTAAGGAATCACACAGTGGAAAATCTAGCATGGTTGTTTTTTTTTCTTTTAGTTTTTACTGATTGTTTTTTCTCTGTGTCTTTGTTACTCGTTGTTTTATATGTTTATCTGGCATAGCACACAATCTGTCTGTACTTCTGATATTGTTTTATTGTTTCATATATGTAAGTCAAGTTTGTTCCAGACATCAAGTTTGCTTCCACAATTCTTTAGTGCCACTCATGCCCAAGTAGTCTGCTTTGTCTCTCATTTCTTTTTTCCTTTCTCCCTCCCTTTTTCTCCCACTGTCTGAATTTCCCTGGCTATAAAATGATTGTAATTTCTGTTTTGCATTTCTCAAGAAATGCATATCAGTTTATTAACCTGTTATCATACTGAAGGTGTCAGCAAAAGAAATATTATTTTATGTTCTGGAAAATGTGTATTTCATTTGCATTCATTTTTCAAAATGAATGTTTTTAGCAGCATTGTGTGCAATTATAATTTGGGTGAACTCTTAAATGATAATGTGCTCATGAAAATGATCACACATCCAAAGAATAATTTGAACTTCCTTCATAGCTAACCTGTATTTTTTTTCAGCTTCTAAAAAAACTCCTGGTATATGCACTGACCGCCTGCTACCCATGATTAAGTATAACATTTTATCAAGTCCTGTAGAAACAGCACCAAATCTATCTTTACAGGAATGTCCACATGACAGTAAGCTATTCTAGCAAGTTGTCACTAATTTCAAAAATGTCAGTGATAACTAGTCATCTTGATCTGCAGTGGTGGTGTTGTGAAGTTCCTGAGAGCCATGGAGTTTCATTTCTTACATGATCTCAGTTGCTACAGCTGGGTAAACATGTGCCAAGTGCTCAGTTCATTGCAAGGGGTATTTTATTTTTTTTCTGCTAATTATGTTAAATATGCTGACTCTGTAATTATTGTTGTTTAAACTTAAGGGTCATCATTGCCTCATTTAGACCTTATAGACTGTCAGTTCCTATAGTACTTTACATATAATCCTTCATGTCTGTATTTAAAAAGCACTGATGAAATACAAATCCAAAACTGCCAAACCACTGAATAAGAGAGTTATTCTTAAATGGCATTAAATTCCACAGCCGTATAATAGAAAATGTTTGCATCTTTCTGATAGACCATTTGGTATAACATTGTGAAGTTGTCAGCAACAGAGAGTTAGAAAAAATATATCGTTCATGCAACCAGAGAATGTAAGACCAGTGAAAAATAAAGACTTGGGAATGTGACTTTTGTTTCTGACAAGAATGGATAGACATGTATTTAAATTAACCTGCATCAAAGATATATTAAGGAAACTAGCTATGTGTTGCAGCAACATGTTATGAAAAAAATGTTTAAATAGTATTATATTTACAGCAATGTGACTTCTTGAAGTGACACAAAAAAATGCAAAGCCATTTGGAGATAGTTATGTTGTAAGAAAGGGACAGTGAAATAACTGGTATGTCATCTGCAATATTAATTGTAACAACAGAGAAAGGACTCAGATAGGGATCAGTGAATCAAGTATCATTGCAGTGTTTTATAACGGAGCTTTCTTTGCAAAGTCAGAGTTTGTTTTCTTCCCTATAGTCTTCATTTATAATGACTAACATTGAAACTCAGATAATTGGCTCCTATTCTGTTCCAGTTATTAATATTTAATGCTAACAGTTTATCATTAGAAAAGAAATTTATATTTTGAATTGCCTTTGAGACCTTTGATTCAATGAGCTGAGACTGGGTTTTTATCAGGTGATTGATTAAGAGTCAAAACATTTTATGTTGTACTTATGCTCTCATTCTAGGAGGAATTCTTTAAATATGGCAATCTCATTTGGTAATATTTATCTGTCTACTTAAAAATTTAAAAACAGTAAATTTAAAGGAATACACTGAAACTGATATATATATATATATATATATATATATATATATATATATATATTTATATAGAGAGAGATACTTATTTTTGCAATATGTCAATGTGCTCTTTATTAGAACGTTAACTCATTTATGACATTATTCATGATCTAACAGCTTGGTGTCTGGATAATGGCATACATGAGTGTGCCTATTTCCTATCCCAGTCTGCTTATAAATGCAGAATTTGATTTATCATTGTCTGAGTAATGTCCACTCAATTTTTTTTTATTTTATCTCTGTAAATTTAAAACTAAATTAGTGCATATATGAGACTTGTGGAGAAGGGACCACATCAGTTTCCTTAGGTTCAGGGAAGTCGGACACTATTCTAGAAGTCACAATAAATACTCATGATATATCTAAACAGAAGAGGTAAAACAACAAAGTGAACCCAATAAGTGATAACTGTTCACAAATCAACTACTACGGTCAAAAAAATATATATGTCAGCTGAAAGTCTTTTATTAATAATTTCAATCAAGTAAGCACTTTCCTTTCATCATAGTCTCTCACAAAAAAAAAACATATATGTCAGATGAAAGTCTTTTATTAATAACTTCAATGAAGTAAGCACTTTTCTTTCATCATAGTCTCTCACTCTCTGTCTTTCTCTATTTGGGATCATTTTCAAAGGCCGAATACTCAAAAGAATAAACATCAGAAAATTCAGCCCAAATACTCAAAACACAGGAAGCTTGAACTGAACAGGACAAACACTGCATCTGATTTTTTGCAGGGGGGCAAGACCTACTGCACCCACACAGCCTCCTTTTAATTATACATACCAACTCTGAGATTGTACTACAATGAGGAAAGGTGGAAAAACTTAATCCATAATGCACCATGATTCTGCACAATGAAGGTCCATACCATTCGAGCTTCTGGGTTAGGATTATCCAGGATCTACCATCTGACTTTCTTTCTTTTGTGTTCAATCTATAGGGGAGGATGTGTTCCAAATTTAGGTATTAACATTAATCATTTTCTGATCTCATTCTCATCCTGTATAAGTTACTCTTGTGAATTTCCAA
>NC_056741.1:981078401-981175901 GCF_019279795.1 Protopterus annectens | reverse complement strand
CATTAGCTTCTTTCTCTTTTACCCTAATGCAACTATAATGAATATAGTTTTTCAGCTATCAAGGACCATAATTTACTAGAGCTCATCTGCAAGGTAACTAGAATTTACCCTGAAGTTTCATCCTGTCTACAGCTAGTTCCTGAGTGACATACCTTCTCATGGAGGTACCACCAAGATCCAGTCGTATCTGTGCATGCACAGGTTTTTTGACATGCCATTAATTACTGACACATATTAATTTTTAATTTCTACATAGAATTACACACAGTGGACTACAATCATATCTTTTAAATATTTGGAACTATGGTAAGACTACTCTTTCTTTGTCTCTCTCCTTCTCCTCCAGCACTCACCTTGACAATGCTCATAAGAAGATTATCTCCCATCAGTTTTGAACAAAAATACCTCATTCCTTCCCCATGTCTCCAGAACAGCCATAGAAAAAAGAATTCAACTTTAAAATGGGCTCCCTGCTGTGGCATTTGCCTCTATACAAACTGTGCGACTATGCAATCGATCTCAGACCAAATCTGTTTATTTATTACTCACTCTCCTAGAAATAAACACAACTGCCTAGCTCTGGAATAAAAGTGAAATGGCTTCCGGTTAAGCAAATATCAGGTCTTTTTCTATGTCCTCAATTGGACAAAAGTTTTACATGAACAATTTTTCCCTCTTCCAACTTCCAAACTAATAAAAGCAAGCCCCCCATTTGCTACTTTTGAAATTGTTATCCTTCATGTCCTCTTCCTCAAACCTGTCAATTTAATTTGCATTCTGCTAACCATGCTTTCTCAATAACATTCCCCAAACTTTGGGAATCCATCCCATCCAATCATAAAGACAGATCAGCATACCTCATTTTGTGCACAGCTAAAATTTAATTTAAAATTCATATGGAGTGCACTTGCAATACATGCATCAATATAACTTAGGTAAGCCTTTATTTCCTTGTAATTCTACCTCCTTTACACTGCTCTAAACCTTCAATAAATTTCATTATATCTACAGTCATTATATTTCAAACACTACATTGCAAACAAATATTGAATCTTTATATATATATATATATATATATATACACACACACACACACACACACACACACACACACACACACACACACACACACATATATCTGGATTCACTTTAGAAGTTCGAAATACTGAAATATCAAAATTCTGTATTTCGAGCCCATAAAGTGGAATCCTGAGAAAAGCAAAAGCTCAGAAGCGCAAAATTCAAAACCTCGAATACTGGTGGTTTTGAATTTTGCCACAGTATTTGCTGCAACTATTCTCTCTTGCATCTTCTAATGTGTTCATGTGTGTGTGTGTGTGTGTGTGTGTGTGCATAAGACAGTAGCATGACATTCAAAATCTCTGGTAAACATTTTCATCTTTCCATCCATTTTGTGACATTTTCACTGCTTCTTGAACTAAATGCTTGGACATATTCTTATAGCTTTCAATATGTATATCTATATCTGGATATAAAGTGAATCTATATATATATATATATATATATATATATTTATATATATATATATATATATATATATATATATATATATATATAGTATGTATGTATCAGTATGTTATATTTAGTTTGTGTTTACTGTGTCATTATTATATTGTGCCATTGAACCACTAATGGTCTAGTTACAAGATAATGTAATATTATCACTATTATACTGCAGTCATTGTAACTCTTCATGTGTATTTTCCCAGGTTGAAACTGAAATTAATCAGAACTGATCGGTTCTCTACATTAGTAAATAAATTAAAATAGATAAATAAACAAACATGCTTACATTCCAGAGAAGATACTAGGACAATCTAACTCTCTTTCTTCATAGAAAATACTTCTTTCCTACATACCCTCAGTAAGTTTTCAGACTCCACCACCACTAAATATCCTTCTACCCTGAAACTTATTTTTTCTTCTTGATCCTTACTTCCCCACTACCTGCTAATGATAACACATAGATCCCTTTACTTAATCATGCTACTGCTCCACTTATTGTCTATTATTTTCCTCATCCTATATAACACACCAACATGGTGCTCCTGCAGGAAGAATGGTATCTCAAAATATCAAATAAAACCAACTCAGATAAAACACAAAACATATATTAAGGTGAGCGCTTTCACAGTAAAACACCACTTCAGACAACCCAATTAAAGCATCATGCATTTTAATATTCAAATCGGCCAATGAAGATCACATAATTATTACAAAGCATAAACTCTTAAAGTGCTGAAACACAAAAAGTCATGAACAACATGAAACTATTAAACATCATAGTAAAAAGGCCAATGCTTCAATGACCTTTCTCTTAAAAATGGTTTCAATGAAGCCATACCATTAATACCAGGGAAGCAGTCTGCTTTAAAGAAAATAATCGATTTCTGCTCACAGACTTCTGGCCTATTTTTAATGTTGCCTCCCCTCAGACTTTTATATAATTTCTAACACAAAAAATGTAAAATAGTGCTGTGCATTATTAGAATCTACATGTTTAAATTGTGGACTAGTTTTGTTTTTATTTCTAATATCTCTTAGCACATGATCTCTCAAACAGTGGTTTGTCTTCCCAATGTAGTAGACATTAGAGTATGTGCAAAAAGCATAGTAAACTAAATGTATTTATTTATTTGACATTTGTTGACTGGGATAGTTCGACTGAGACAGAGCCCTTTTTAGCAGAGGCCCAGGGAGAAAAGCTCCAGTATACAGTAAAATAATTCAAAAATTCAAATATTCTGCTATTTACACACTACACAACAGAAGAATGCAAAAATAGTAGAACACAAATTTTGCTAACTACACAAATAGAGTCATGTTTGTTAATTACATCTAAATAGGGAGGCAGCTGAGAGCTTTAACACAAATACAGTTAGATGGCAGCTTAATGCTGTAATGGAGTCAGAGCAGATAGAGGGTAGTTGAGGGTGATGTAAGTAGGATAAGTAGGGGGTAGGAGCAGTGGGATTTGTGGGAGTTTGCAGAGTTAGTGTAGGGGGGTGATAATGAGCTGATAGGATTTGTGGATTAGCAATTGTGAGGGCCCTAGTATGAAATAGGTGGCCTGTGAAGAGTTGGGAAAGGTTATATACATACTGACAAGAGGTAGTTAGGAGAGAGCAGGCCTTGAGGCATAAAGGTAAGGGGTGGCAGGAAGATATGATGGGAGGAGGGGGGTTGATAGGTGGTAAGGAGGGAGGATGAGATGGATAGTTGGCTAATGAAGGGAAGGTGAGAGAGGTGAGGAGACCAAGAATGTGTACTAGGTTCAAGGGGTGGTTGCAGGGCAAGTAGTGAGGTGGGTAAGGTAGTGTTTAAGAGAGATCTTGAAAGTATGGGTCTGGGGTAGGCTGCTTAGAGTCAAGGGAAGCTTGTTCCAGAGGCTGGCTGGAGAGTAGTTGAGGCATGGGAGGAGGAAAGAGGGATAGGTAATGAAAGGCTAGGGTTATAAGGAGAAGTAAGTGTAGGAGGAGTGGGGTGGTGCTAGTTTATATGATGAGGAGGGGTTAGGTCGTAGGAGTGTGTTTTGATTGGAGAAAGAGCAGGAAGTGGGTTGGTGCTAGTTTGTTGGATGGGGAGGATATAGGTGGGAGGAGTGTGTTTTGATTGGAGAAATAGAGCAGGAAGTGAGGGGGAAAGGAGGAGTGGGTGCGGCTATAAAGGAAATTGATGTGAGAGTGTGTGGGAATGGGGGTAGGGTAGGGGAGCGGAGTGAGCCCGAGTGTAGCGAGGGCAAATGGAGCGGGTTTGGCCCGGATACAGCAGGTAGACAGATATTAGAAAAACAATTGTTTGTAGTATAGTCAGCATAAAAAGGAAAATCTACTGTGTATTTCAGCACAGGATGTACAAACTGGCTACCTCTATGAATGTATTTGCAAGCACTACACTTCCTACAAGGGAACGTCCCATACCTATGTGAGGTAGGGGCTGATGGTGTATCATTGCTTCTATAACATAGCTGTTTCTTAATAGATGCACTGTTCTTAAAAGAAAAACTAGGCTTACTGGAGACAATTTCAGTCTCTTCATTTGCATACAGAATGTTCCAGTTTCTCTTAATTATATCTCAAAAAATACCAACATCATTAGAGTAAGTTAAAGGAAACCTGATTCTACGTATATCTATGGGTGTCTCTACTGGTTGCACCTCATTAGACGTCTCAGAAAAGAAGGCCCTTCTTGTCTCTGTCTCTCTCAAGACTGACTGCATACACTAATCTATCTCCCTAACCTTATAACCTCTCTCAACAAAATCTCTTTTATGTTGATGAAAGGCATCCATCATCTCTTCTTCATAATTATGCAGTCTCATCATCCTAGGAAGTGTCCGCTAAGGACATTCCTAGGGACGTGCCGTGGATGCATACTACTCCCATGTAGTAGCGTATTTTTGATTATCTCTTTCCTATACAACCCTGTCTTAAACATGCCTAACTCTGATCTTTTTATCTTAACATCAAGAAAATTAATCTGTTCAGCAGAGTAGGCATGTGAGAACCTCAAAAAGGATGTAGTAGTGGATAAATAGTGAAAAAAGGATAGTAGTTGTTCATCGTCCCCCCATAAAATAAACACATCATCCACAAATCTTTTATACCAAATAATACTAGAATTGAAATTATCGGTGAAAACTGCATCCATTTCCCAGTACCCATCACTACGCCAACCTTCTGTACATAGTAGTAGTTACCACCAAAAATAAAAACATTATTTTCTAGTACAATCTCAACCAAGCTACAAATTATCATTCATCCTAACATGACTCTATAATAGCACTCTACATATCTCCAATTCTGTCCCAACAACCTATTCATACTTCCTCCATACAATCTCCATATATTGCAGCAAACCTGTTTAATGACATCCTCACCTTTACTCAAAATACAGACTGATTAACTCCATTTCGACTCAAACCAAAGCAAAATTAGGTTGAAAAATATTCTCTATATACAAGTATCAAAAATTCCTCAATATACTAAAATCCATCTAGGAGGAGATATTCACCCTAATCCTAGCTCCACCTATCACAATGAACATCAAGACAATTTCCATCCACATACTACTCTAACCCTACAACAGTCAACCCCCAACCCAAGCAATCTAACTTTTGCTGCTATAAGTGTTAGAAGCATAATAAATAAAATTGATAATCCACATGTCTGAACTACTCAACATATGGCCTGGAACTACCCAACATATGGTCTGACATTCTCACTGCAATTGAAACTTGGCTTAAACTCAGCATAAACAACTCCAAAATTATACCTCCCAGCAATAATATCATCCGTAAGGACCATATAAAGAGGAAAGGTTGTGGTGTCGCTTTGATATTTCACAACAACTACCACATTTCCTTCGACAACAAACCAATACTGAAATTCAATTCAAAAAAGCCTCTTATAATTTTCCTGAAATTAAACAGCTATAAACAAATATGTATTGTTTTTACATCCCTCCTGGCAACAATATGACTATACTAGAATATATCTTACATTGGATGTCCATAACTATTTCACAAAAAATAATACCACTAGGTGGTGTGAATATCAGAAGCTTGGACATAACCTCTAACTCTTCTACATGTGGTGTGAGCTTATTTGGTTTCCCACAACTAACGAATAGCCCCACACATTATAGCAAGACATCATTTTCACTATTATACTGGTTCCTGGTATCAAACCCTAGCAAATACACCACCTCAGATACAATGTCTGACTGTCTCAATGATCATCTCACAGTATATATAACTAAACATCTCATACATCCACTTAAATAGCATGTTTATAAAAAAGCACACAACCTTTCCAAGTTTAACCCAGAAATGTTCATTAGTAACCTATCATCTATCAAATGGGACTTCCTAAAAACCTTCTCCTTAGACAATGCTGTAAATGAATTCAATACAACATTTCTGAATACCCTCAATAGCCTTGCACCTCCTAGATGTCGAGACTAAAAGTAAATAATGCAATTTGGCTATCCAAAAAGAGTAGCATGCTAATGCTGGATAAACAAAATACATGGAAAAATGGTAAAAATATAAAACACCAAGATATCTTGAAAACTTAAGAATGCTTTGCAATTGTATTTAAAAGCAAATTAATGAAGACAAAAAACACTATACTATAATAACTTTTAGAATAATAGTAGACTCTACCCTAAAAAATTCTGGACAGCCATTAAACTAATCTTGCATTCCAGCCTTAAATTCAAATCCAACCCCTTTCCAAATAACTCATATCTCGAAATTGGAATACAATTCAACTCTTATTTCATACACATTACAGCATCTATAACCAAAGATTCCCCACCAGCTAATACTAAACCTGCCCAGCAGCCATGTAAAACCACATCTATTTTCACCTTCAAACTTGTGCCTACATCATAAATAAAACTACTCTTAAAGAAACTCAAACCATATTCTTCTTCAGTTGATGATCATCCAAGTGACTATCTTAAAATAGCAGCCAATAACATTGCTTACCCTTTCTCAATTCTTATAAGTAGGCCTATCCAGGAAAACCATTTCCCTCTCTCTGGAAGATGTCATACATTATCCCACTGCACAAAGGAGGAAATTCAACAGGCATTACTAACTTTAGATCTATAGCAATCTTAGCCCCCCCCCCATGCCAAATACTTGAAAAATGCATTCAAACACAATTGATAAATTACCTCCTGCAGGAAGAACTCCTGCCCCCCACATGACATGGCATCCATCCTTCCCATAGTACTAACACTGCACTTGTAAACAATATAGATACTGTCGATAAAGCTAGAGATAATGCAAACTAGTCTCTTCCTTATTTTAATATTTGGCTACAGCCTTCAACACAGTTTGTCACAACAAACTTCTACTTCAAATGCCCTCATATGGTGTCTCTCAACCCACCATTCTATGGTTCAAAAGCTACCTATCCAATAGGTAACAGTCAGTAAAACTGCACACCACCCATTTACCACTGGTGTACCACAAGGCTCTATCCTTGGTCCCCTCCTCTTTAACATTCTCACCAACACCCTCCACACATCCACACAACTGGTCTCCCTAAAACAGATGACTCCACACTCGTTTGCACATCTAACAATGTGGCACACCTCAAACAAAAATTACTCATGAACCTTATATAAAAGCAGGAACATGGCTTTATAACTCAACTCATGTGTAACTCTAAAAAAACAAACAAACTTCTGCCTTTTCCCCAAATTCCTCTTCCATGAAAAAAGATATTTAAAGTCCTCTCTCTCTTGATAATACAACCACTGAAGTCACTTCTCATAGCAAATTATTAGGGATGATAGTGGATGATAATCTTAAACTTGACCTGTGTTTACAAAATTGCATAAGAATAACTCAAAAAACTAGGAATGATTTATTGAGCCAAGAAACTTCCTCACTGTTGCAACTAAAGTTACACTTGCCACTACTTATTTCCTCCCCATACTTCCTTCCTTACTAACCTTCAGGCATCACAAAAAACAAAACTTGAGCAATGCTATAACAAATTTACTAAAGTTCCAGCAAATACCACTTTCAGAACTCACCACTGCATAAAAGTCTAAATTGGTTAGAATTGCCCCATCAACCAACATTTACACAGCTTCTTATATGTAAAACTATCCAAAATCCATCTGCTCGAGTGGGACTAAATAACATTCTAAATAACTGTGTTCCTAGGTGGTTGTTACAATCCAATGACCAAAGACTCCTGTCTGGCCACAGACCTATTTAATCTGCTAGGCATTGTCTGCACTAGTACCATGTTGCTAAGGCCTGGAAATCCCTATCCCTACCCATCAGGTCAATACCCTCACTCCCATCCTTCAAAGCCATTCTGAAAGAATTCCTAGGCAAAAGCTGGGTTGTTTTTGCTCAAAACTAGGGTAAACTATATCCCTAAATGTAGGCAAATACCTATTCATAGCGTACATCTCCCTTCTTCACTCCCTTCTTTAGTTCTATCAATTTGTCTCCCCTGAATTTCTCTCTAAATATACCAGAAGTCTGATTTTCTCTCACTTCATATTGCAATTCCTGTTTGTATTATACTAACTTACCTTTAATTTCTCTATAAACTGGCTAAAATTTCTCTAACTATTAAATCACTGTCATATAACGTGCAACTGCTCTTTCAGATTCTATCTAATTTGGCATAATTATTTAAACTGTATGTGTTTTTTGTATTATTTTTAAAGACTGTAAAATTATTATTCTTAAAATGTTTTGTAATACTTTGGAGCTTTTCTCAATAGGGCTCAACTGAAAATGGGCTCTTACCCAGTTGGAATTTCCTAGTAATCAAATGGCAATAAATAAATATAAATAAACTTTATTATCAGAGTGCCCTCTTTCATTTCTAGGAGATTTTCTTTTTGATGCCCTCCCTTTGGTAAGAATAAAGATGTCTTGTCGAAGTTTCAAGTAGTTTATTCAGTGAAGTAGGTTGGTAGATAGGAATGGAATGTTACACTGTAATTTAAAACATCCCAGTCAATGAACGGATAAATTAAGCTCTGTATGATAAAGTTGAGAGATTTATGACCCCAGTAGAGTATCACATTGGGGTTCTCAGTATTCATTGGATGACCACATTTAAAATTAAGGTAAAGTTGCTCCAAAAAGAAGGAATGCTTCCTGTTTCTTAAATAAATCATACATCATCTTCAAAGGTACAGATGTTAATGAAGAACACAAGTCCAGACAAGAATAAAATAACTTTGATAAAGACAAACAATAAGACATGTTAAGTGTTTTCTTCTCTGGCAGGTCACCAAGAAATATATAAGACTTCATTGTGAAATTTCTTATAAAATTACACAGGTTTATCTACAAATTAAGTTACATGATTAAATCATGTATCCAAACTTTTTTTTTTATTTTTTACTTTTTTAAATAACATATAGGATTTACAGAATTGTTCAGCCACATAAAGCTGCATGCATTTAATTTGAGTAGTCATATATATTCTGAATAATCTAGCTCCTCTAATAATGAAAGTAATAAAATAAAGTATATCAAACACATCAAAAAATGCAATCTTTGAAATGTTTACAAGTGTATGAAAAGCTTTTTCATAAACTAATCACATACTGGTCTTCAAAAATCCTAAATAGAAAAAAAATAATAAAGCTAAAGCAAAATGCTCTATATTGTACCAGAAGATAGTGCCCTTTATGGTAAGCACTAGGTAGCTTATCTACCACAAGAGTAGTTTCTGGCCCAGAGATTGTAGTTTATTGCCCGTTTGGGCAGTCTTTCCATCTCTTTCAACTTTCTGGTTTAAAAGCCCACATTTGTGCTTGTTTCCCACCTTTCCTGTAACTAGTCTAGTCCAGATACAGATTTGCTGTATCCAGGACTGTTTGTAAGCTTCTGAGACCCCCAAGCCTTTTTGTGTTGGAGGAAGCATTCTAGCTTTTCAGTGGGAGTGGTAAGTACTAGGTAGCCTATCTACCACAAGATCCAGGTGCAGATTCTTAGTTTTAACACTTACATTTGCTTATTCGTGCTCAGCACTTGTTCAGAATTTGTTAGCATTAAATAAGCTACAAATTAATATACCACTCAGCCTTCCTCTTTACCGAGAGGAAAACAGTTTATGTACTTGCTTTCCTCACTTGCTTAGAGAAAAACAGTTCTTATACTCATTTTCCTCACTTGTCTAGAGGAGAGTAGTTTTTTATTCAGGCATGTCCAAGGGTCAGCTCCCAGTGTTCTCTCCTGCCTATCTGATGAATCTGGGCATCTTGGGGCAATGTAGCAATTGCCTCATGTACACAGAAAACCCTCTTCTCCTACCACCCAACACCACAACCTGTGAGAGATGCACTTATCTAGCCAAACTGGAAGAAAAAAAGCTCTCTCCAACCAAGACTGAACTTGACAGTCAAGAAGAGAAGGTAAACACTTGCACCACACCACACATCACATAGCCCCACTAAACCTGCACCACCAAAATCCACACATA
Organism: Protopterus annectens; assembly: GCF_019279795.1. Taxonomy (NCBI): domain Eukaryota; kingdom Metazoa; phylum Chordata; order Ceratodontiformes; family Protopteridae; genus Protopterus; species Protopterus annectens. Next base: position 981,165,903 of record NC_056741.1, on the reverse strand, counting down.
GAAACACAAAAACATTTGTGGAGGCTCTCAATAATAACCTGCTCAAGCAACAGAGACCTCTAAAGCAGAACACAACCCAAATGACACATAGCCCACAGACTCAGTGTGCCAATAAACCACAGCCCATAAGGCAAAACAATGTATCCAACACACTAGTCATAGGTGACTCTATAGTCAGGCACACTGATGTCCCAGTCACCAGGATAAACAAGGAGAAGGTTACTGTCAGCTGCCTGTCAGGTGCCGGGATCCATCACATAATCCACGCACACAGGTCACTCCACAAGTACAAATATGACTCTGTCATTGTCCATGTTGGTGTGAATGACCTGAGATATACCTCTATGGACTACATGAAAAGAGACATGGAAGAGCTCTCTGATCTTGTATCCCAGGCAGGTATGACCCTAGCCCTGAATAGCATCCTGCCATCGCCCAGAATGATACCACAGTACAAGGACAAAATGATTGACTTCAACAATTGGCTAAGCCTTTGGTGTCATTCTAAGGGGATCCAGTATCTGTCTGCCTGTGATGACATGGTTGACAGACCATGATGCTTTGCCAGAGATGGCCTGCACCTGTCGACCCTGGGATTCTGGATACTGGCTATGGCTCTTGCCACCCCTAAAGTGACTTTTTAGGCAAGGTTCAAATGACAAATTCACCACTGTAACAGGAACAGGCAAGCAAAAACTGAGGGTAATGCTACTCAATGCCAAAAGTCTAAATCTCGAAATGCACTCACTTGAGGCACTCCTTAAAATGGAGAACATCGATATCTGTGCAGTGACTGAGACCTGGTTCAAGGCTCTAGAGAGCACCCCTGCATTACTAGGCTATAACTCATACCACACTTTTCAGCCATCTAACCTGGACCAGAACACCAAAGGTGGAGGTGTGTCCATATTCATTAAGGATATCCACACCACCAGGCTAGTTGCCCAGCATAACGCATCTGAGGTTATCCAAGTGCAACTAACTCGGGGCAAAACTGCAGTCCAAATTGTAGCTTGCTACAGATCCCCCACCATGCCTCTGGATTCCCACTCTTCTTTTCTTGATATACTGGAAAATATTAGGGTTAAACCAAACACTAATGAGTGATTTAAACTACCCCACCATTAACTGGGAAAACTACTCATGTACAACTCCTTCAATCAACACTTTCTGGAATTCATAAATTCCAATGCCCTGGATCAACTTATCCACACCCCCACCAGGGGCAACAATATCCTAGACCTAGTCATTACCAACATGAGTCCACACCTGAAGTCAACTCTTCGTTGGTCAGATCCAACCATAAGCTAATCACCCTAGATATCCGCATTCTGCCCCACCCACCATTAAGGAAACCACAGTAAAAATTTCTCTAAAGCCAACTTCATGCTTCTTAAGACAGAAGTGGTAAACTTCATGACACCCATGCAGATGGATAATACAGTTACGACTGATGAATCTTACACAAATGCACTCTATAATCACTTACACAAGTGCATGGATTGTGCTATCCAAAACAGAACCAAGATGCTATCCTCCAAAAAAGGAAGCCAATCTGGTGGTCCCTGGCCATAAACAAACTCTACAACGGAAGGAAGAAACTGTTGCAAGAGAGAGTAAAATCCCATGAGTGGAGGAGCTCCCTTGTCAGCCTCAGTAAGAAGCTGAGATCCCTTATAAGATCCTCCAAAGCTAGCTATGAAAACAAAATCCCCACTGATTCTAAGTGCAACCACAAAACATTCTATAGCTATGTCAAGAATCTCAATGGCAACATCCAGATCTGCTCTGAGTTAGAGCACAATGGCATGAAAATTACAGAACCAACTGATACTGCCAACATCCTGGCAGATAGGTTCGGTGCTAACTTTACCCCCCACCACCACCACCTAAAGGGCCCATATCTATACAGGAAGAATGCAGAGTCCCTGTTATCACATCTATGCAGGTAAAAGATGCACTCTCTAAAACCAAAAACATAGCATCCATGGGACTGGACAACATCCCCGGCTGCGTTTTACACGAACTTCAGAATGAATTGGCTCCCCACCTAAGCACCATGTTCAATCATAGTCTCACATCAGGCTTTGTACCCACTGAATGGAGCCCAGCAACAGTTATCCCACTTCACAAAGTGGGAGCCACCACTGATCCTGGGAACTATCACCTTAATGGCCTAATGAGCCTGGTCTGCAAGGCCATGGAACGTATCATCATGGAACTCATAAACAAACATTGGTAACCTCCAAAATCTGAACCCCACCCAGTTCAGGTTTGTGAAAGGCAGATCATGCCTTCTGAACCTGATCCACTTCTTTGAGGCAGACACCAAAGACATAGATGAGTGTAAGGTGGTTCACACAGTCTATCTTGACCTCGCCGAGGCTTTTGACACCATCCCCCATTCTGGAATTATAGCTAAACTCACTAAACTAGGTATAAATCCCTACATCACAAGATGGGTTGCCAACTGGCTCACTGACAGAACCCACATTGTAAAAGTTGCAGACTCCAAATCTGACTTCAAAGCAGTGACGAGTGGAGTACCACAGGATTCAGCCCTGGGACCTCTCCTTATTTGGAATCTACTTCTCTGAGGTACAAGCTAACACAGAAGGCTTCTGGCTAATGAAGTTCACAGATAACTGCAAACTAGGAGCCATAGTCAAGTCCCCAAATGATGTGGACACCCTACAGAAGGGCCTCAATGAGACAGATGCCTGGTGTCAGAGGCATGGCCTCAAGCTCAATGTCAAAACATGCATTGTCATCCCCTTTGGTAAAAACTCTGTACCCATTAACTACCACATAAATGGCAGTCTACTTAATGCCAAATGTATGATAAGAGACTTTGGGACCCAGGTGGACAGTAGTCTCTCCTTTTATAATCACATTGCCACAGTAGTTAGGAAATCCTTCTATGTGGCACACCTCATCACAAAAGGGTTCTCATCCAGGAAAAAAAGAGGTCATTGTTCCCCTCTACTCAGCATTCATTAGACCCATTATAGAGAACAATGCCCCTTTTAGAATGTACCTCACAAGACATCTGCAGCAGCTGGAAAGGCCACAGAAGTACCTCACAAAGAGGATTATTGGCCTCAAACAGATGCCCTACACTGACCGTCTCAAAAACTCCAGCTTTACTCTGTAGCATATCGCCTACTCTGAGGAGATTTCTGCCTAACATATAAAGATATGTTAAACCCAGAGCTGTTGGACATGCTACACCTTAAGAAATCCCAATCCCTTCAAGCTATATGCTCTAGATACCTAAACCTTGTCACCACAATAAACAGAACTTGCTGGAGGGAGAGAGTCCTGTCCCAGAGACTTCCAATACTCTGGAACAAGCTACCCATCTATGTCAAGCAAAGTTCCTCATTAGCACTCTTCAAGAAACTCTTGATGAGTGGATGGGAGATAAGAAATACACCCCAGGGATCACTTATGTGGTTCTGCTCGACAGGGGCACAGGAAATTAACTTTCTTGGGTAGCATAAGCCAGGGAACCTTGTTGGCTAGACTTACTTAGGCCCTTGGGCCAATAGCCTAGTACCTACCTATTAATTTATGAACCCTATGATATAGTTTTATATAATTACCTTGCAAGCATACATTTTAAGGAGTTCTTTCTTAGTGTCACAAATAAAAATTGTAAAATTGCTTTCACTGCATCTCTGCAGTTACCCAAAATTTTGTGGACTTTAACAAAATAAACATGTTGCTATGTATTGTGCATTATCTGATGGACCTTTTTTGAACTTCTCAGGAAATAGAAAAAAAAACTTTTCCTTTCTATCATAATGGCTGCATTAAGATGGACATGTAAATATCAGCACTAAAGAAACCAAGAAAAATATTTCAAGTACAAATTTGAAAGCTAACAAAATATTTGCTGTTTTGCACTCTGTTGCTGCATTCTTTATAATATATTTTCATATGTGACACTCTTAAAGCATTGTTACTAACCCGGTGCCACAGACTAAACTTCCTCTTTACTACAATTGCGCACTAGGCCAGCCATTCAGCAACATGTACATTAATAAAATACATGCATTGTTGCCCTGCTCACATTTACACAGAGCATTCAAGTCTGTCTGGTCATCTTGTAGCGGGAATCACATGCATAAATAAGTGCCTGCGTTTGTGCTGCACAATTGTTTCTGAAAAGAAGTGTGAAGAAAGGAAGAAGTGGAATTCTAGCATTAATAACAGGTAGTCATGAAGTTTCTAAGGCTGCAACAATGCAATGGACGTTGAGACAGAGCAGCCAAGACAATAAAGGAAGCTGAGATGTTAAGAAAGCAATTATCACATTTTATATTGCCTCCTTCTCATCCTCTACTTTTCTGGCAACATCAGCATCTCTGAATTGAGCTTTTTCTTTATTATTCAGCTCAGCCTGCAATTTTCCCTACCACATTGACACTACACCTCTAGAAGCTGACACAGTGGTTTGGAGTTTGGGAACTTATGTGGATAGTGACCTAACCTTTGACCAACATGTGCCCATTGTTTTAACAGAGTCCTTCTATGCTGCACAGCTTATAAACAGAAAGATTGTGGCTATGTGCATGGATGTCATTGCCCCCTCCTTACTCAGCCCTCATAAAGCCAGTCATTGAGTATAATGCCACCTTTGGCATGTATCTGTCCAGACACATGCAACAACTGGACCACCTAGAGAGATACCCTACTAAAAGGATACAAGGCCCACAAAACATGTCCTACTTGGACTGACTTAAAGCTGTGTCATTATACTTAGTATCCCACAGACTGCTAAGAGATGATCTGTGTATGGCATCCAAGATATACTCAAACCCAGTAGTGATGGATTTATTGCACAAAAGCAAATCAACAGTCTAAAGATCGAAACTTCTTTGGTAACATCAGCAGAACAGTTTGGAGTGATGGGTATAATTCACAGATGACACTGCTACTCTGGGACATACTCCCTATCCACATAAAACAAAATTCACCCCTGCCCATATTCAAGCACAACTTGCTGTTATGGATGAGAACAGAAAATTTACCCCAGGACTGCCCCTTGTACTAGTAATGGACAGAGGCAACTCCTAAATGCTTTATTCCATGCATGAATCCTTTCAAATTATCTATGGTATAATCCAGTTATTGTTATCATTAGGGGCAAGATATTATTATCAATCATGGGATGAGCAAAGACAATCTCTAAATGAATGGGAGAGGTTAATTTAAATATAGAAAGGGAAATTGGCTATTCTTAAATTAGCCCAAAAAGCAGCTAGCCTAGTATTTATGAACTTAAGAATCTATAAACACAGCAGGCTTTTAGGTATCATTACCAGTGGTTTAATATAATGCCTGCACTGGCTCACTATTGTAGAAACCCTTCAAAGACTGTTAAGTTATACTTTGGTATTTTATTATTTCCGTGACACAGAGAGATGGAAATTGACTAAACACAAAGATGTTAATAAGCTTTGTACATGTCATTTTTTGTTTATCTAGTTATATCACTTGTACACATTTTTGCTTTCCTTATATTTTGTACTACTATATCCCTATTAATTCTGATGATATTCCTGCCAGCTTGGGTGATATTATCAGAAGGGATCTACTAGTTCATCTCACCCATTCATTCATTAAACAATGCTGCTCATTTCCCAAGAAGCTGCTAAATTATGGCCACCTGCTGAAAACTGCATGAAAAGCAATAACATTTGCAGAGCTAATTTTACATAATCAGCATTTAGTGATAAGGAAATGTGAGTCAGACATTTTAAATTCAAATGAAGGGTCCCTTTGCATTTCTGTTTAAGTTCTTCCTTTTATAAATTCAAGAAATGAACTGCATTTTTTTCCTTTATTTTTGAGGAACTTTCAAGAAGATACATTATTCCAATATAGTTTTTAAAATTGTTAGATAACATTTTACCATGCCATCTTTAGGACTACACTATACAAGACTAATTCACACCTCAGTGAAACAAGACCAGACATCAACATGCCAAAACTGAAACCATTTTATAAATATATTACTTTGCATAGACATGATTCATGAACATTGGCCCCATGGTGTGGATATGGTGTACATCAGCACGCCATTCCAAAGTGAGTAGGGATTTAGAAAAGGAGTCACTCAGTGATCAGTCTTACTCCCTTGTCTAGCCATAGTACAATGTCTGATGTGCAAACTTGAAAATGAGTCCTGATACAAGATGATACAATATTCAGAGACACTACATCACTTCTATATGGGATGATTCCAACTACAACTAGTGGACCTGAACTGCATACCTACCCTAAGTGCAGCATATCTAACCTTGCTGGTCCTCCTTCCCTGCTCATAAGCAGCACACAAAAATGATTTGCATAACAGAAACAAAAACATATACATTGTCAATGAAGCTTCCTGTGGCACATGCAGACCTGCTACCACAACTACAATGTTGTCCTACTCAACACAGTGACACTGTTGTGCTGCCTGAATAAAATCACCCAAGTGACAGTAATACCTTTAGCTTAGCCATTGTGACTAATTAATTATAAAGTGCTTATGAATATCTAGTAGGCATAACAGCAGAAAGTGTGTCAAGGAAGAGCCTTCTAGTAAATACTGTGTAGCTTTCTCTGAAGCCCTGGTGCATGCAGTGCACCACTGTGTTCTTTGTGCTTTTGTGGGTTTCTAAGAAGTTGTGGGCAAGTATTCATTTTACAGATCTATATGTATGAAACCTTGCAATGTATAGTAGCATGCAACTACATACTGTATCACAAATACAGAAAAAATTCCAATTCAGGCTTAAAACATACATTTAATAGAGTCTGTGCAACACTGCAAATACAGTGTCGCAAATCTCCATGAACTGTCCATTTGAGGATTCTCCCCTACACCCCAACTATTTAGGGTCTATATTAGAACACCGAACATTCAAAATGTCGAGAGTTCTAATATTGAACCCTACCAATCGAAAATACTAAACGTCAAACATTCAAAACAGCAAATTTTTTCCTAGGGAAAAACTTTGCTGTTCCAAAACACATAAACACAACACAAGCACACCAAACAAACAGCAAACCACACACATACACCTAAAGTGTTACACCTAACCCTACACTAAACTAAACATACACCACTAACTGTCCAGTTACATTAACGCAAACCCTAACCCTAAGGTCCGTCACTATCACACAGTCACCTCACACGCGCCCTAACCCTAACTCACCTACCCCGCCGTAACCCTCATGTCCACACAATCGCACACTTACCTGAACCCGACCTGTAACTTTCCACCAGAGCGCTGAAAATACAGAAGCAACAGAAACGGACAACCAAATTCTTTCCCTAGGAAAAAAAAAATATGTTCTGTTTCTTCGATATTTTCAGCGTTCACTGAAAATGGGTCGATATTAGAACACTCGACATTTTAAATGTTCGGTGTTCTAATATAGACCCACTATTTAAATAATCTCAATCTTAGGTTATAGAACCTCCAAAATTAATGTAATAACCTGGCTTGCCTGACTGATTTTAGAACCTTGAAGGTCTTGCAAACAAAATACTGAATAACTTTATTATCTTGTTCTGTGGTCTTTTGTGAGGCCAGGAAATCCAGTAATCAAAAAAAGTCTTACAGCCTCAGAGTGAGAATAACTAATTAGTCTGTGTGTGTAGGTGGGTATGTGCCAGGTTGTGTATGTTTGAAGTATAATCTAGTTCACTCCCCTTTACAAACTTGAATTTAAGAGGTTTGTAACCATAAAAATATCAATAATATACTAGATTTGTTTACTTCAAATTTGTGTTCAGTAATTAACTGTTGCATTCATGGAGACATTATTTTAGGCCATTTTAGTTTCATTCTTTTTTGTCAGTTTGAAATGCTATCATACAAAATAAAAGGCTACTATCCAGCAATGTTGATGCAAAATAAATGTCATTTATATATAAAAAAAATAAAGGCAAGAATATCATACAAAAGCAATGATAACTGCATATAAGCTGTAAAACATGTTTAAATGAGAAAATACATTAGTTAAGCAGCTGAATGTTTTGCAGAGAAGGATGGCGCGGTGGCCTGATATATGCATAATCAACCAGAAGCAACAAAAAGCTCACTTTTCTTGCCCTTTCCAAACTTAAAATGGCCTGCATTCAGGAAATAAAGCATGTAGTGGCCTTGGCAACTCCTTGTAAAGTTTTGAAGTTCTTAGTTGTCTGTCAGAAATGGGGACAAGGAATATGCTCACTAATGCAAAACAGTCACAGGATAAGAAAACATAGCACACAGTTGCTCATAAGGCTGCCAAGACTATTGGAAAATGTTCCACTTTGCTGATTCTTTGGATGAATTATCATCATTTGATGTAAAGTATTGCTTTTCTGCATATATTTCTATAGCGGCAATCCATTCTAAACATAAATAATGGATTCTGCCTTTTCATTCAAAGGAATCTCACTAAATAACAGCAGCTCAGGCATATCTAGTTTAATCAGCTGTGCCTTGTAATTATGGCAGAACAGCAAATCAACAGTTTTTACAGGTTCAGATCAATGCAGCTTGACTCTCCTGCTTTCTTGATGATGCTTTGAGCTCTCCATATGTAGTCAATGTGACAAGGCTGTATCTAGAGCTGGTCTTGTAACTACACCAATTTCATTGAATCTGTTTGTTTTTTCTTTATTTTATTCATTTATTAGTTTATTCTGCTTGAAAATGATTGTCATTACTGTTACATGCAGCTTCTTATGATTTTATATAATTTTTTGTTTTTGCATTTGCACTCACATTGTTGCTGACAACACAATTCTAGCTAGGCTCTTCACTCTTAATCATTTCATAAACTCTGTCTTGTCAGTCTTGATTAGATTTGCAGATACAGGTGCTATTCTATTTTTGAATATACTTCATACCTGTTTAATTACTGCTGATATGTTGTGGGGACTATTGTAACCAGAGTGCATTGCATCTATAGATTAAGGTGTTAATGCTTCTTAATGCTTTTCAATGTTCAGAGTCCACACAAGCAAGGTATGGTCAGGCCCTGAAGATGTTGGTATAATGAGTTTCATGTTTAAATATATTGTATCATAACTAAAAGGGGTGGCACTCTTTTTCCTACTTATCTGCAGCAGCACCTGTCAGATACATAACTTTGATGATTATTTTCTCCCAGGCCTCATAAGTTACTTTATGTAAGATTATAAAATGTATGTCACCAAGTGCAGATAATATGGAGAGCTGGCATGTAATCGACCACCCCACACATGCATTTTTCTTCCCATTTCATTATCTTTCCTTTTTATATTCACTGCTGTTAGCAACACTGAAAATGCCAAGACAGTTACCAAAAATAAGGTGCAGGTATAGTTTGACTGTTTGCACTCCTCCTTTGTCAATAAGCATTATGTGGTTTTAAAATGCATACTGATAACACTTTTCTAAGTTGGTTGTTTCAAATCATTTAGATGATATATGAGTCAACAAGTTACTTGTCATCTGCAACATGCATTTTCCCCTTGCATATTCCCCTTGTTCTTCTCTTATCTACCTGTCTGAAATCCAAGATCACAGTGCCATGGGGAGTTGCACCCTTGTATATACTGGATGCAGTAGTAAATAGTCAACGAGTGACTTATTGATAAGTATTGAAGACTAATGTAAAAGAATGCGCTGGTGCTTCAGCACAGAGCTAGGTTTTATGGCAGGTGGTTTAGTATTGTGATTTGGGAAGTGATACCATGCGATGTAATGGCATTATTTTATTGATCCTATATATCAAGTTGCCAAAGGGAGCTGCAAACAGTGATAGATGATTTAAGGTCAACATGAAGTGGTTGAATGATTCCCCTGTTGTTTTAAATCATTAAAAAATATTTTTTTCTAGAATACATTGGACAGTGCATTGTCACCAACATTTTTATCAGGAGAATCCAAGCATAACATGTTTACAAGAGACACATCTTGTCCACAGAAACATTTTAAGCTCTCTCTCTCTTTCTCTCACTTGGGTATCAGGTGGTAACTTCATCATCTTGTTCTCTCTCCAAATGCAGAATTGCAATAATTCCTCTCTGTTCTATGCTTCAATTTTTTTTTAACTACATATACACTAGTGGGAGCTATCAGTGGAGCATACACTGTTTTCTTGACCAGTCAATCATTTTCTTTTCTTGGAATTTACTTATACCCAAGTACAAGGCAGTGTTTATAAAATTACTGAATCTGCTAAATGATGAATATCAAGTCCAGGAGATTTTAATTTAATTTCCTCCTCACTAGACTCATCCAGAGACACTAGCATGTGTAAACATCTATAGAAAATTAATAATTGGAAATCCTTTTGTGATTACTGGAGATAGTACATGGGGGGAGGGGGCATACGATCATGCATGAGATTTGGAATACTCATCTCTTTACATGGCAACATTCCATGGACTACATAGGCAGAACTTGCCTGTTCCCAAACTTGGGTGGTGTCATTTATTACTTAGAGAAAACAATCTCCCTTTTCTCTAATTATGGATGCAGCTTTTCAAGTATGTATATTCCCACCCTTATAACGCTCTCTTCTACAGATCTTAAAATTGTGAGAAGTATCCTCTTTTCTGGAGTTAAATGAAAATGACACCACTATCCTTTGTTTTTGATGGTATGCCTTTCAGTGTTACCTCTGCTATAAACTATAAACTTGGGCATCCTTTCAATGTAGAAAGATATATAACATAAAAACTATCTCAGATATCAGGATAGGTGACAAAATACACCTTTAGGCTGATGCATTGCAGGAAGTTGGAGTCTGACCAACCATATCTAGGAATCAAAAATGTTGTAAATGCAATTTTTCTCCCTCTTTTTTTCTCCCACACAGCTAATCAGCAGCTGATCCCACTGCCTCTTCTCTATCACTGGGTCAAAGTACCCCTTCTCTCTCCTGGAATTGCTCTAGTTTGTGTTGGGGTGGGTAAGGTGAGACATCCTAGGACAACATCATATTGCTGCCTGGGGAGTCTTTGTATTCATTCTCCACCACTGCATGTACACAGCAAAATCCTAAGGGAGGGAAACACAGTGGATATCATTGCTGCATCATCTGTCTCTTCCTTAAAGGGCTGAAATCACCAGGAAAACCCTTGCTGGACACTCCAGCCATCCTCAGGCAAAACTTTGCAGTTGTTTGACTGGTCTTCACATGGAAAGTCCAGCTTTCAAGTGTCCCAGTACTTCATGTGTTTCCCTCATATCTTCCAGGATAAGCACACTCATCCTCTTTCCCTAGCACCTCAAACAGCCAGACCACAAATCAAAGCTGTATTGCCATGGTAATAGTGAGGGCTACATTCATTCCATATCACAGAGCAATCTTCTGAAAAACTAACTACTGAAGTAATTAAAAATGATCTAAAGGAATCACAAGTATTGGTAAACAGTAAGAACTTTATAGAAGATGAAGGAGGTTTACTGTTGTCTGACATCATGACTCATATTTTATAAAGTTCCTTACCACATCATCATCTTCTTTCGGCTGTTCCCGTTAGGGGTCGCCACAGTGGATCTTCTGTTTCCATTTCTTCCTGTCCTCTGCATCATGCTCTTTCACACCAACCACCTGCATGTCCTCTCTCACCACATCCATAAACCTTATCTTAGGCCTTCCTCTTTTCCTCTTACCTGGCAGCTCCATCCTTAACATCCTTTTCCCAATATACTCAGCATCCCTCTTCAGCACATGTCCAAACCAACGCAATCTCGCCTCTCTTGCTTTGTCTCCAAACTGTCCAACCTGAGCTGACCCTCTAATATACTGATTCCTAATCCTGTCCATTTTAGTCACACCCAGTGCAAATCTTAATATCTTTAACTCTGCCACATCCAGCTCTGACTTCTGCCTTTTCGTCAGTGCCACTGTCTCCAACCCATATAACATAGCTGGTCTTACTACCCTCTTGTAGACCTTCCCTTTCACTCTTACTGGTACCAGTCTGTCACAAATCACTCCTGACACTCTTCTCCACCCATTCCACCCTGCCTGTACTCTCTTCTTCACCTCTCGTCCACACTCACCATTAATCTGAACTGTTGATCCCAAGTACTTAAACTCATCCACCTTTACCAACTCTACTCCCTGCATCCTCACCGTTTCTCTATCCTCCATCTCATTTACACACATATATTCTGTTTTAGCCCTGCTGACCTTCATTCCTCTCCTCTCTAAAGCATATCTCCACCTCTCCAGTTCCTTACCACAGACATATTGAAATTGTCTAATGAAACTTTCATGAAGGTAACATGCAAATCTTACATCTCTTAGGTTGAAGAAATGCATACATTCTTTTGGGATTTATAGCTAAATATGTTTCCACTTGCAGTGTCTGAAAACTTGTTTTAATTCTCAGAGGATGAGGTGAAAGAGGTGATAAATAATTTAAAACTTGGAGCAGACCAGAATGTTTACCTGCAGAATCATATAAGCATCTGTCACAGAAATAGTACTTAACATTTTCACTTCTGTTAATGTGCAAGGTAAGAAATAGAGCTCTAAACCTTATCACAGAATCATAACTACAAAACTATGACCCCAGACCAGAATAATTATCCAACTGGTATGGATACCTACATATGTGTATTCATTCTGAATGTAGATAACAGTCATGAATTCTGAGATACGCAAGTACAAATTTTAAAATGGAAATGCTGAAAATAAGAAAATGGAGACTTGCATATTTTAAGTTAAAGGTCACTGCATCTCAAAAGTATTCCCTTTTCCCATGTATTTTGATCACAGTCTTATATTTCAGTAGCAGGAGGTGTGAGAGGTGTAGAAAGTTTGCCTCCTGCAAAAATAAATAAATAAATAAAATGAAATAAAAAAAAACATATTTAAAGGAGAACTGTGAATGTCAGCATGTACTGTTCTTTAGATTTGCTGTTTTTTTTTAAGAATGCTGAGACTTGCACTTAGGAATCTTGAAATTATTTTATTTATTTATTTTATTTTATCTACTGACATTTGTTGACCAGGAAAGTCCAACTGGGTTAGAAACCCATTTTCAGAGAAGACCCAGGGAGAAAAGTTCCTAAAGTAAAATTAAGACAACAGCAGTAAAACATATAATCAAAAATTAATATATCATCAAAAATGCAAGACATTATTACATAGTTTTAGGAGAAACATAATGCTAGTAGAAGAATGTGCATAACTATTTTTACATTTGAGTAATTTTTACAAAGTATATTATAACCATTACAATAGATGCAACATTTTATGGATTTGAAGAGGAAGGTAATAAAAACACAAAAGCCGGGATTCACTAATCCTCCGTGTAAGACAAACTAATTCTTACACAGACACTGCAGTGCAAGGATATGATTTCAGCACATCATGCATATTCATGAGGGTGCACTGACTCAACTCTAAGGCTTAAACGGACTGTGCACGAGTGCAGGGGGTGTGTCAGACTGCCGAGCAGTCCAAATATCCACGTCCCTGCAAGTGCATAAACAGCAAATGTCAACAGAAGTGAGCAAGTCCGCTCAAATGTCCACAAAACCAACACTACACTCCCCCACATTCTAAATCCCTGTACAAGTTAAAAATGTAAAGGTTTCCTTTTTATTTATTATTTCCGACATAGCTGCCCGTATTTGCACTTGTATGCGCGGGTTTGCCAATTGCTTAGCTACAGTTGGCAGTGTAGACATCGAAGAGGATAATAAACTATTGATATGCAAATTAAGGGAAATAGCAATAGCGTAGTGGTAGAGCCCTCGCACAAAGAGTATGCATTCCGGGTTCGAGTACCGCCACTTCATTACCTGTTTTCTGTAGGAAATGTGTGCATAAAAATAATTCCTAACATCTACCTTTTACATCCCAGTAAAATGCATTGAAATGGCCAATGCATTAGTGAGCAATATTTTATATATAAAAAGAAGGTGGAATGGTCATGCATACTGATAAATGCATATTTAACATATCTTAAGCAATGTGAAGCACTGCTAAGCAAAGTCCACTAGTATTAAGCACAGTGAAGTATAATTGCTCATAGCTTAGCAGTGCTTTAACAAGTGCAATAGTTTTGCGCGGAGCTGCGCATTGCACCAACTAGCGCAAACAAAACATGTTTGTGCGGAGCTGCACACTGCGCCAACTGGGGCAACGTTGGGCAACGTCGGGCAGCGTAAAGCAACTTCTCATAGCTTAGCACTGCTTTAACTAGCGCAATAGGATTGCGCTGAGCTGCGCATTGCGCCAACTAGCACAACATCGGGCAGCGTAGAGCAACATAGAGCAACGTCGAGCAACGTTGGGCAAAGCTGAGCAAAGTTGGCTAAACACAGCCAAACCTCCTATCCAGTCTGGCCAGTAGTAAAATAAAAAGCAATGACAGGCCTCAAACCTGGGATACTGTGCACCATAATCACAGTACTAAACCACTAAGCCATGACAGCTTTAAATATGTATGCATTTCCAACACACTCAAACATGACAACGGAAGTTTACCCATTGCTAAGCAGATGTGTTCTTAGCTGAGATTTTTCAAAACCAGCCAATCACAAATAAGTGCGGGAAATGAGGCATATTTAAGCTCCATAGGCGGAAATAATTGCCATAACTGGTTGTAGCTCCCATCTGCAGACAGTATGGCTGGTGCTGGAGAGGGCTCTCATTTTTGAGCGCAACGGTGGGGCATTGAGGAGTCAAAATATATGGTTTGGCCCCTCGTCCATCATGATGATGCAAGACTTCTGTAGGGCCAGTTCCAGGGCACAGAGTACAAAGCGGAAGCCTGGAACCGGTTAGCACATGATCTCACCAGTGCCACAGGCATCCCTCAGACTGGTGAGCAGGTCAGACACCACCATGCAGACCTGAAGAGATGCAAGGAGGACCAACTGAACCACTGGATACAGGAGGCCCGTGGAATACCAAATGCCCCACTACTGAGTATGTAGCCATGGAATGAAGTACGTAAGAACTGCTATTGTAGTCTATATCATGGATAGGTATGTCTCAATATCCCTTCATTTACTTCACAGCTGCAGGTGTCCGTGCTGTGAATCAGCAAGCCTATGCAGATAGGCTGGTAAGGCTGCACCACCAGGCAGGTTAGTAAATATTCTGCATGTGTGGTCATATAAAATAAGTGAGAGAGCCTGAAAAAGAGTGTTGTAACCCATTAATAAAGGTATACATGAAAAAAGTTTGTTGTAACATTAATAAAGGTATAAAAAGTATTGAATAAAAGACCTCTGCATGCACTGATATATCAAATAATTGAGAGAGCCACTAGAAAAGTGTGTAATGTTATTAATAAAGATATAATTCCTGGAGTGTGTCCGTGTCACTTTCTTCGATATGTTGTTGTACCCTTGCATAATAGAAATAGTACTGTTGTGCAGTCAACCCACACATGGGTAGGCCCATATAAAGTGGATGAAGGGAGTGCCAGTAGCTGTTAAGCATATATACAGTCCTCAACTGTCGGTTAATGGCCGGCATGTAAAGGTTAATCTGGCACAGGAGTAGCTTGTTAATGTGTTCCCCAGAAATGTCAGTATGCTGCTAGAAATGTAGGGGGCTGTTAACATATACCGGATAATGTCACCTGAACACATCCAGATATGTAGATACATAAATATAAATGAAAAATATAAATATGTAGCAGTAACATCTGCATCCAGGACAGTTTGTATGTCAGATACAGATCAGGTATATCAAGAACTATCAAAACCCATTACACAATTTAACGGGCATTGCCTAGTGTAATAATACATGTAGGGGATATTTAACTGCAGTCAATAGGAATGTAGTGTAAACTATAAGTAGAGATAAGTTGTTAATGATGGTATCTTTTCACACCCTACTGCATGTGCATAAACAATGCAATTCCACACCTCAATGGGTATGTCTAATCTCATAACATTTGTTGAGACACATGTCCTATTGCTATATAAAGATCTGCATTTACTTTGATGCATGTGCCCTATTCACATACCACAATCTTGGTGGCCTGTTGCCACCAATCAATCCTGCATGCTGTTGGAATGTCCACTGTTGTTCTATATATGCATGTGTTATGCTTGCTGTTAAACTGTTGGAACTCTGGTGTGTTGGGTTAATGGGAATACTACTGTATGCTGTTACAACTAAACTGGAATGCTGTTGGCTATTACTAACTCATATTGTCATTAAATCCTCCTAAATATAGAACGTATGGGAAGGCTGGTCCCAGTGGACCCACCTGTTGCACCTCAGCTGGCGATGGCACCTGGCACCAGCAGTTCTGGTGCCCAGTCCGGGGCCCCCTCCTCCTTTGGTCCTGTGCTACCTTCAGGTGGAAGCACTGCAGGGGATGGGGCTCATCCCCCCATGCAAGTGTGGGCAGAGGAGGGCCACCTCTCACCCTCCGAACGGTCCGGGCTGTGGTGCATAGGGAGATCCAGCATTCAGTTGCTGATCCTCTATGCCAGCTCGAGGCAAGAGTGGCACAACTCATGGGTGAGTTTGCCCCTCCTACACAGCCCCCCAGCACAGCCACCCCCGGGCTGTATAGGTGCAGTGGTGACTGCCCATGGGTGGGATCTCAGTTCCACTGTTGCCATCTGTGGGCTCATGGGCTTGTGATTTCCAAACACCCTTCCCCGTCAATGGTGTTCACCCACCCCATGTGTCATACTCCGCTTCTCTATGTGTCTTGTTTGTCTTGTCTGTTTACCTCCCCAACCTACCTCCCAAAATATACCTACTTCCCCTACCCCACATTCCACTTTCACCAGAAAAAGAAAATGGGCAATCTGCACCTTTGTTGTCCTCACCCCTCTCTCAGGGGTGGAAGGTTCCAAATTTCCATTCAAATTACTAGTATATGCACAGCTGTTGCCGTTAAAGAAATGGGCAGCTATGGACCTTCCCTACACCCGTCCTGCACATCCCGAGCTGTTTTCCCTACTGTCTTTCCCTCTGTGCCCCTTTTTTTCATCACTTTCCTATCTCCCCATTTTCTTTTCTTTCAAAGAAATGAGCGTGGGGGTTAGCGGGAGTAAGCACTTTTAAGTAGTAGTTAGCGGGTTTGCGTGAGTGTGCGCTTAGCTAAGTTTGTGTGCGCTTAGCTAAGCTTGTGTGCGCTTAGCTAAGCATCACACAAACCTGCTTACAACTGCTTAAAAGTGCCTTAGTCACTCTGTATGTCAGGGCTCTTGTTCTGCTCAGCAGAAAAATAAAATACCTCTGTCAGTCTGGAACCCCAGACCTTGTACACACTAGACTGCATGAAGTACCACTGAGCCACGGTAAATGTACAACAAATTGGTGCTGAAGCCAATATATCATGCATCAGAATGAGTGAATGTAAAGGCCAAATAGAAATGCCATAACACAAATCCTGTTCTGTGGATCTTTACCAGCAGTTCTTGTGGAATTACATTACATGACATTGAAAAGAGAACCGGCCATTCTAGCAGGAAATAATGTTACAGCAGCACTTCACAACCCCCACACAGTATTATAGCAGGACAAACACTAGCATATCTGACTAGGGTAGAGGCCATACTTCCCAACTGTGACAACAAGTAAGAGACACCACTTGTACTTCAGGAAATGTGTATTAATCCATATGCTCTGGTTCTCTCAAAGTCTCAACCTAATGTTACTAATATTGTAAAGGTGTACCTCACTTCAACCTACTTTACCCTGAGTCTGTTCAAATATGTACCTGAGTGTTTGAGAAGTCTGGCAGAGGCAGAAACACACAGGCATATCAGCTATTCTGCTGTTACACACTGTGCAAATAGCTTTGGAAGGAGTTCCAGAAGCCTACCCTTATGTAGGAGTACAACACTGAAATACCAAGGGATATAGCCATGTACTGGTAGCAACCAACTGTGACAATGCCATTGTTCCAGTGCTGAAAAGACCGCTGTGGTGCACAAAGACTAACAGGCTAACCTCGGGCTACCATCTGGATAGGTCCACAGTTGGGAGCTACGCAGACAGACTACTTGCCTTGGTAAACTAACAAGTACACAACAACCCTTTTAAGTTCAGCAAGATAAAGTTCATGCATTAAGACATAATGCTCTCTGTCCTACTGCACCCCTACCCAAATGTACAATAAACCTGTGTGTTCAGGGTCTACCAAGGATGTAGGTAGGCATACTCAGTACAGAAATTTATACAGTTGTCTTGAGCAGCCTGTGCCAATGTCAACAGTAAAAAAGCACAAACTGTTCAGAAATGAGTGAATAAATATTCACAGTATAGCAGTTCACAAACAGTTCATGTGCCAAATGAACACATCTCAAAAACTACTTTTGTATGACAGTAAATTGTATAAGTAGAAAATAACTACATACTCCCATGTATCTTGTGTTAGCATATGTAGGGGTGAGTACAATACTACACTGACAACTGTGTAGTGAAAGTGGCAACATTCAGGTCTGAGTGCAACAATTATATCACTGGCTACACCCCTAGCTTCAGATATAAGGACTATACCAACCTTCTGACTTACACAACGGTCTCCACAGCAAACAAGCATGGGCCCAACTCTGGAAAGCTGAAAGGGCTACGCCTACCTGACATAGCAATTTATAGCACTGGGTTGCTATGACAGTCAGTACTGCAATTACCACACAGCAGGCTGCATGCAATTACCAAATGGTGGCCACCAATTGGTGCAGAGGCCATCACATGCACATGTGCAGATACCTATAAAAGCAGGCTGTACCTGCTGGCCACACATGCAATCATCCCATTGCAGAGGGTGAGAGAGAGAGAGACACAGAGACAGAGGGAGTGAGAGAGACTCACACCCTCACCCACACCAGTGGGAAAAAAAATTATAAACTAATAAAAAAAAAGAAAAGAAAACATAAAACAAAATTATTACATTCAGCCAAAGAGACAGCTAAGTGAAAAATACGAATGCATACAAAGGAAAGGTAAACAGATATGTATTTGCTGGCATGTAGTAGATGTATTTGAAGACCACTCTACATACTTTGAAACATCAATATGTGGCAGCAGTATGTATCTATGCACAGATGCCCTGCATAACTACTGCCATGGACATATCAGTGTGTAGCTGTGTGCAGTGGGACATAACTGTGATATATGTAGCTCAGCATTAAATGTCAAACATCTGAACCATGTTATATGTGTTCTGTACAGTAGTGTGGACAATGTCTGTTTGGGGGAGTAGCGCATACAGCTATATAACCATGGATGTGACAGAGTAACAAATGCATGATAGTCATATCAACGTGTAGCTTAGCGTTGGCAACAGCTGTACCAGGCTAGTATGGTAATTAAGCATTTGCAGCTATATGCACCCTCTATTATTACTATGTGCTCACATGTGACACCTTTTCATGTTGCAGAAAGGCACAACAGGTCAGCCTATAGGTACATGGACCTACAACAGTGTGGTCCTTGTGTGTGTATGACACACACATACGGAGAAATCTGTCTGCGTCAGATATATTAGCATCTGTACATGTACATAGAGCAAGGGACATACTGCATCTGTTTGTGAAAGGTGGATACATATATGTTGAAGGTTTTTATGTGCATTTTCCTATATAGGTTGTAGTGTGTGGCAAACCAGACAGCATACAGTGCAGGTATATGACATGTGGTGGTTGAACGCTGTGGGTATGATTCATCAGGTTTGCAGTGTTGCAGGCAGCTACATGGGCTGAGAACACCTTCAATGCATTTTACACAACACTGTGCAATAGTATAACATAACTGTATACCTCACAACCTTCCCATACTGAATATTCCCACCATGAAAGGTGGACTGTATATGTGCCTATATGTATATCAATATGTACACCAATGGATGTTCATATGTATTTGTGTATATATACACACATATATAAATATATATATATATATATATATATATATATATATATATATATATATATATATATATATATATATATATATATATATATACATACATATATACATAGAGAGAGAGAGACAGGGTCAAATTTACTGCAACAGATGCCTGGTGACAAAGCCATGGACTCAGGCTCAATGTTGACACTGCATTGGCATCCCTCCTTACAAAACCTCAGTACCCATTAATTACAACATAGGTGGTAGTCTACTTAACACTGAAGGTGTGATAAGAGACCATGGGACACAGGTGGACAGTAGTCTCCCCTTTGATTGTCACAGTGCCACACTAGTCATGTAACCTGTCTACGTGGCACACAATCACAAAAGGTGCATCATCCAGGGAAGTATAGGTCAGTGTTCCCCTCTACTCCACACACAGAAAACCCATTATAGAGTACAATGCCCCATGTGGTATGTACCTCACAAGACATCTTCAGTAACTGGAAAGGACACGGACATACCTCACAAAGGATAATACCGGCCTCAAACAGATACCCTATGCAGACCATCCCACAAAACTACAGCTAGACTGTGTCACATACCGTCTACCCAGAGGTGACCTCTGCCTAACATGCAAAGCTATGTGAAACCCAAAGCTGTTGGACATGCTCCACGTAATCAGATCACAATCCCTATGAGCTACATGCTCTAGGGACAAAGCTTGTCACCTCAATAAACAGCACATTCTGGATGGATAGATCCCTAGCTCAGAGACATCCCATACCCTGGCACAAACCACCTATCAATAGCGAACGAAGCTCCTAATTAGCAGTCGTCATACATAAACCTGATGATTGTGTGTGAGATAGGAAATACACCCCGGGAATCACCTCTGTGGCTCTGCTTGACAGAGCCACGTGAAATGAGAAACTAAGGTAATGCTGCTCAATGCCAGAAGTCTCAACCTCAAGATGCATGCACTCGAGGCCCTTCTTAGTATGGAGAACATCGATGTCTGTGCTGTGACAGAAACCTGGTTCAAGGCTCCTGAGAGCACCCCAGCACTATCAGGTTTTACCTCATATCATGCGTTCCGGCCCCAAAACCCGGACAATACCAAGAAAGGAGGAGGGTATCCATATTCATCAAGGACACACACCTCAAGATTGGTGGCATCGCGATGCATCAGAAACCATCCAGGTGCAATTAACCATAGGCAAGACTGCTCTGCAATTTGTAGCATGTTACAGGCCACCTCAAACTCAGGAACCTCATATGGCCTTCCTGAAAACACTGGAGGATAAATGTATCTCAACACCATCATACTAGGTGACTTCAACTACCCTAATATAGACTGGGAACACTACTCAAAACCAAACACTCTAGCCCAAAAGTTCCTGGAATTCATAAACTCAAATGCCATGGAGCAACTAGTCACCATCCCCACAAGAGGAGAAAACATACTTGATCTCATCATCACGAACATGGGAGCACAATGTTCAACGCCAGAGGTATACCCCTCACTGGTGAGATCTGATCACAAACTAATCTCGCTGGAGGTCCTCATCCCGCCCCCACCCGAAATGAAAAAGACCACAGTAAAGAAGTTCTCCCAAGCCGACTTCACACTCCTCAAGACTAGTGTGGTCTCCTTTAAGGCCCTGAGCGGCGGTTAACATTACTCAAACCGCTGAATCACTTACAAATGCCTTCTACCAGCACCTGCAGGGCTGCATGGATCAGGCAATCCCAAGCAAAACAAAGACTCTTTGTACCAAAGGCAAGCGTCCAGTCTGTTGGACCCCAGCCATAAACAAACTCTACAACAAAAGGAGAAAGCTACTACAAGATAGAGCAAAATCCTTAAAAGGTAAGACACCGCTGATCACTATAAGTAAAAGCTAAGAGCTCTCATAAAATCATCCAAAGCTAATTTTGAGAAAAAATAGCTAAGGACTCTAAAGACAACCATAAGGCATTCTTTAGCTATGTCAGAAACCTAGGAGGAAACTCCCAGATATGCTCAGAATTAGTTCAAAATGATGTGAAGATTACTGATCCTACAGACATTGCCAACATACTGGCTGACAGGTTCAGTGCAAACTTCTCCCCTCCCCTAAAGGAGAGATATCTATACCAAATGATTGTAGCCCCCAAACATCTCTAACGCCCAGGTGAGAACTGCTCTCTCAAGGCAAAGAACACAGCATCCATGGGACCTGATGGTGTCCCAGGCTGTGTGCTCCATGAACTCAACGAGGAATTAAACCCACAGTTAGGACAACTATTTAATCTTAGTCTCACCTCCGGATACGCACTCCAGGAGTGGCGCACAGCGACTGTGGTCCCACTCCACAAAGGCGGTGCCTCCACCGACCCTGGAAATTACCGTCCCATTAGCTTGACAAGCCTTATCTGCAAAGCCTTGGAGAGGATCATAATGGATCTCATAAATAAAGACATAGGGAACTTGCAGACTTTGGATCCAACCCAGTTTGGCTTTGTCAAAGGCAGATCATGCCTTCTAAACTTGGTTGACTTTTTCAAACAGTCACCAAGGCCATTGACGAGGAAAGGCAGTCCATACAGCCTACCTAGACCTGGCAGGCTTTTGATACAATACCTCACTCGGGTATCATTGAAAACTCATCAACTTAAATGTAAACCCATACATTACAAGATGGGTTGCAAACTGGCTGAGTGACAGAACCCACAGGGTCAGAGTTGCTGGCGCCATGTCAG
Organism: Protopterus annectens; assembly: GCF_019279795.1. NCBI lineage: Eukaryota > Metazoa > Chordata > Ceratodontiformes > Protopteridae > Protopterus > Protopterus annectens. The sequence goes on along the minus strand of NC_056741.1, from coordinate 981,143,322 downwards.
ACTCAAAGCCTGTCACAAGTGGTGTCCCACAGGGCTCAGTCCTGGGCCCACTCTTGTTTGGCATCTACTTTCTGAAGTACAAGCAAACACAGGAGGGTTATGGCTGACAAAGTTTGCAGATGACTGCAAACTGGGCGCCGTGGTTGAAAACACATCCGACACAGATATCCTTCAGAAGGGTCTCACAGAAATGGATAACTGGTGCCAGAGCCATGGCCTAAAGTTAAATGCCAAGAAATGCATAGTCATACCCTTCGGAAAAATAAGGTTACCCCTAGCTACCATAGGTGGCAATCCCTGAACACAGAAGAAGTTATTAGGACCTGGGAACCCAGGTTGACAGTAGCCTTTCATTCGACACTCATATTGCTAAAGTAGTTAGGAAGACCTTCTACATTGCCCACCTTATCATGAAGGGATTCACATCTAGATCAAGGGAAGTCATAGTCTCCTATACTCATCACTCATCAGACCAATGATCGAGTACAATGCCCCATTCGAATGTATCTGACCCGACACTTGCAGCAGCTGGAGAGGCCACAAAGTTCCTCACCAAAAGGATAAAGGGTCTCAAAATCTGTCTTATGCTGCCCGACTGAAAGAACTCCAGTTATATTCAGTTGCTTACCGCTTGCTCAGAGGTGACCTATGCCTGACATACAAGGCCATGTCAAACCCAGATTTGATGAACATGCTTCATCTCAAAAATCTAGATCCTCAGAGCCACAAGGGCAGGAGACTTAAACCTCGACACGGTTATTAATAGGACGTGCTGGAGGGATAGATTCATCACCCAAAGACTCCCTATGCTGTGGAACAAAATCCCGGTTTATGTGAGGCAGAGCACCTCGTTGGCCTTGTTCAAGAGGAATCTTGACCAATGGATGGGAGATCGCAGATACACCCCAGGGGTTACCTCAGTGTCACTGCTCGACAGAGGCACAGCAAAATAATGGGCATAGTTTCTCCAACTAAAGGTGGCGTAAGCCACAAAACTATGGGCTAGGCTTATAAATGCCCTCGGGCAGATAGCCTAGTATGAACCTATGAACCTATGAACCTATGAAATCACCCATGTGTCAATGGCCAGGGTAGCGTATGGCTAGACATCTATAGATCCTAGGGCCAATAGCCTATAATGTACCTAAAAACCGATACACACCCACATGTACCTGTTGCAATAATTGCTTTGTGAGGTTGACTGAGTGTGATGGTGAATGTGTTGGTGAATGTGTCTGAGTTCTGTATATGTGTGTGATAGCTAAGTGGGAAACTGTTTTTGTCATGGTATGTAGTGTCCCAGCTGTGATCCCAGCAAAAGATGTGTATGCTATTGCTAGGCACAAAAAGCAGTATGCCAGACAGTCTGACGTAGTGTGTTGGTGTCGACTGGAGTGTCCCATTGTAGGCTACAGCAGTACATGTATGCTTATTGAATGTTACTGTTGGTGAATCCAACCCCTGAATGAACTGTAGTACTACCTGAAGCTGTATTCCTAAACAGCACAGTAAGGTGTATATACACATGTCCTGGAACCACTGTTTTGTTTGTTCCCTGTAGTCCTCCAGATGACATACCTCAGGCATAAAGTCTTGTAACTACTGACACAGTACTGTATGGTACACAGGTAAAGGTCATGTGTGTTGCCATACCTTTGTGTCTGGCATGTATGTCTGATGTGTGTGTGTGTGTGTGTGTGTGTGTGTGTGTGTGTGTGTGTGTGTGTGTGTGTGTGTGTGTGTGTGTGTGTGTGTGTATGCCTGTACCATAGCCTCGGTCATATGTGTGTTACAGGATATAGGTGTGTATCTAGCAACATGTATAGTGTAGTACAGCAGTATGCCACCCATATTGATGAATGAGCACATATGTTAGGCAGGGGTTTGCCATCAATGACTAGTGTGGTATGCTGGTAGTACTGTGACTAGACCCTACAATCATTGCAATGGATTACATGTTACGTTATGCATTAGCATGATATATACCCCCTGTGGCTAGGTGGTGCATTGCGTCACATACAGTGTGCAATATACTGTTGTATAGTCTTACATACTGGTTTATCTTTGTTGCTGTGCAGAACATTGTTTGATATATGGAGTGTGCCAGGCACTGTCAGGCAGTTGTGGGTTGAGCACTGATATGTGGTATTGAAAGTGTGTATCCTTTGACAGCCAATAGGTTGCTATATATTGCAGTTAAATGATATCCGTATTTTAGAATATTAAGTGTGCCACTTGACATGCTCACACATATTGTTTCTTTGTCTTCCAGGGTAATGGCCCACCATCGTAATCCCTCATACAGCATTGCAGAGGATGAAGTGATAATGGACACCATTGTTCAGCACTACACCATGCTGTTCTCAAGAACCAGCCAGGACCAGCATGAGCAGACTGCACTGTGGCAAGATCTTGTCCGTAGGGTAAATGACATAGGCATGCATAAACAGACATATGAGCAGGTACGCCATCACTGCAGTGATTTAATTAGACATGCCCAGCAGCATGCGTCTGATATCTGTAGACAACAGCTTGCCACAGGTGGTGGGGTAGCCATCAATCCCCCCTCACCAGAGTGGAGGAGCTGCTCCTGAGCCAGGTGGCTCCTGGCCAACAACAGCAACAACAACAACTGACATGCATCATCATGGAGAGTGGAGCCACCCATCAAGATGACATGGAGCGTGCAGGTAACATGGCATAGCTGTACACTACTGTTACCTCTATTGGTAGATCATGCTTATGTGAGATGTGTAGTGTGTAGTTACAAGATGTGGTGCCCAGTGTTGTGCAATAATAATATTTTGGAATATAATATGCAGGCCTGTGACTGTCAACAGTCATACTACTGTAAGATTGCAAACACACTGTAGCAATTTCACAGTTGTTGCCACTGACAAACTGTTGCATACCCTTGTAGGTCCCTCTGGTGTGACAGCAAGGCAGCAGACCATTGGTGGTGAGTGTCTTCTACATTTATTATTGCTAAATAAATGTGCATGTCATAGGTGAGGTGTAGGCCATGTACACGTCACACACCAGCGCATAATGCATGCTGTGCATGTTTGCTGTGAGACTATGCACATCTCAGTAATGTGAGTAGCTGACTCAAACACATGCAATACACAGAGCATACCAAGCAATTGTGGCAACACTGTAGTGGACGTTGGATAGGCACAGTCGATACACATGCACACAACACACACAACTGTGTCATATGCAGTACATGTTAACATGCTACACATGGCATGTTCATACACACGCTGTAAGGTCACACTTCAGTATCCCAATTGTCATCCACACAGTACACAACATACCTGAGGGGTAGAGTCCTTTCATGTGGCTGTGCGACACTCTTCAACACATCACATTCATGTTAGGTAATGCCCCCTACTGTGCACCTTACAAACCCATGTAACAACTGTCAGTGTAATGGTGAATGTAGCCATAGTACTGCAGTACAGGTACAGCATGCTATGTGCTGGTCTGGTACACATTAGTAGCCTTGAGTGACCACATGATGCTGCATGATGATGTCACATGGTACTACACCACATCCAGTTAAAGTGGCCACAGTACTACACGTATCATTAATTGCTAAACACCTCAATGTTGTGTGTGTGCAAACATATGCACCGATACACAATCTGCATAGCAATCACCATTTGTACATAGTGACACACATGTCTTGTAATACTATTGAGTGTATAGGTCACATGACACACATTGTGTATGTGTGAAGTTTAATGTTGCAGTTGTGTGATAGCATGCCATGCCATGCTTGGCACTAGCATGTCCACAATATGTCCTACACTCACCATAACCACTGTACAATGTCTATGCTGAGCAATGGTATTCCATCAGGTATACATGCACCACTCATCTTGTGTGTATACATAGCATGCATGTGCTAGACCTGTGTCCACAATTGTCTTCTAAAGACACAGATACTCTAATCAGAAATGGATATCTATGTGACACACCGATACACATCCAGCCATGTTATGTATACCTGTGAGTGATGGTGCACAGGACATTGCAGAGACGTTAATACTTGCACAGCAATGTTGTGTCCATGTACACATTGCGTTCCAGGGTGAGGCCAATCACTGAACAAAACACACATGCATCAAAGCCATGTATACTATTATTAGCAAGGGCTGTCTACACTCACACTGCATGCTGTTGAGCAACACGTCCTGCATGCTGTCACGTTTGATATAAATGTTTGGCTTGTGATACTGTACCCCAACATCACACGCTATTGAGTATGTTCTGGATTGCTGGTGATGTGTGTGTGTGTGTGTGTGTGTGTGTGTGTGTGTGTGTGTGTGTGTGTGTGTGTGTGTGTGTCTGTGTGTGTCTGTAGTAGTGAGGAGTGTGCATGTGTGCAGACATCATGTACAGGTCGTAAAGTGTGTTTCCTGTCTCCCTCTCACAGGTGCTGATTTTGGGCTGGTTCACTGCAGCAGGGAAACTGATGTCACTGAGCATGATAGTGATGATGATGATAGGTGTGTTGAGGCACAGGCATGTTTGCCAGGGTCTGTCGTTGAGCCAACAATCGACAGTACACAAGTGTCCACCCCATCCATGCACACAGTCATACTGCCAATACATCCATCACCAATGCCCTTAGTTGAGGGACAGCGTACAGCCGGCATTGGCCAAGACAGTGTGGTATCTATGGCACATGCATCCCAACACAGCAGCCATACCCAGATGTCTGGAAGCGTACCACATAGGCAGATGTCCAGGGGTTCTCATCGGAGCACTGCTGGCCATCATGCCACTGGCAGATGTGCCACAGGTCTTACAACCTCGCGCATGTTCCAGGCTGTCATGGAGGCACAGGCATGTATGGATCGGTACACCAGACAGGGACTAAGGGCACATAACACCGTGTTAAATGACAGTATCCATGACCTAGCAGGTACCATCCGTAACTACACTGAGGTCATGGATAGATGTTGGGGTGAGACATTAGATGTCCTCCGCAATGTCATGTCCATGTGTCAGGACAGTGTGGGACGGGTGAGATGTGGACGTATGCCAGCAACATCAGCAGCTGGCAGTCGCCGCGGATGTCTCTCAAGTCACAGCCACTCCCGTAGTGTCAGTACCAGCCCCAGCAATGTTGTGGCTGGGCTGTCCATAGACTGCCCTAGAAGACCATGTGCACATGGCTCTGGACAGTCCCAGCAGGGACCTGGGTCCAGTGTACATCCATCTACCTCTGGGGATAGTACCTAGTCAGGCTTAGTACCTGACAGTGTCAGCAACACCCCTGCCAGGCACAGGTATCGTATCCATGGCCAGAGACGGTGATCTGTATAGCCTGGCAGGTACAGTCTGTGGCTGTCCCACAAATGCCCGTATATGGCAGCTGCATGGTGGAACTGTGTGCATGCAGACACACACATATAAACAACACAACTAGGGCTACCACATACACGCACACATTACATCAACATTGGCCCTTAGCAGTACTCTTGGCCCTCACACACATACATACATGTCGATTGTATGGCTCACTGTAGGCCTCTGGCAAACCAACTGCGCACCCTGTGCATATGGTGAATCCTGTGCCACCTCCTGTCATCTGTGACATTGATGCAGGAACAGGCTACCATGGTGCTGATGCACTGGGTGACTTAATAGCAGTATAGCAATGTTAGCATGTTGTCAGCAGTAGAGTGTAATGATATGCTTGAAGGTGTGGCTGAGCAGCATGATGCATGTAAGCTATGATTGTCATTGTAGTAATGTTCACACCAGTGTTAATTCCAATAGTATAGAGTTCACCCATGTGCCAGTTGGCTGATGTGTGTAGTATTGGCAGCATGTGTTCGAGAGGGGATAGTATGTGTGGGATGTGTGTGGCACAGATTTGCAGGTGTACATTTGTGAACATGGTGAAGGTGCACTGTCTGCATGTATGTGCATAGTGGACACATGGGCAGGGTGACATGACCTGTATTATACAGTAACACTCCATAGTCAAGATTCGTGGCCAGTATGCATTGTACTACACACATTCCAGATCCTGACTACACATGTGTATGACATGGTTAAACACTGTGCTGTGGGTGACACTGTTGATATCTGTCATTGATTTGCATTCTGGTAGTATACACTACTTCAACAGCCTGACCATAACCAATCGTTAGATGATGTCTTGACAACTGACACACAGATGTAGGACACACAGTAACATTTGGACACTTCAGGTACTATACTATGCCAGTAACCAGTGGTATTCACCTGCACACATTACTGAAACCACTGCTGTTTGGCATATAGCTCTCTTAGGTACAAGCAATCACAGTACGGATATGTCCGTCCACGTGTGGTGATGCATACTGTGGCATATAATGCATTCTCCAGATGACAAACACATCCTCCACAAGGGTATCACACAGACAGATCCCTGTTGTCAAACTCATGCTGTAAAGCTATAAGCCAACCAAAGCATAGTCATCCACCTTTACGGAACATAGTATCCCCACAGTACCACATAGGTAGTAGCTACCAACATGAAGACCAGGTACCGATGTGTACATGAAACCAAGTGGTACTCTATCTCTCCTTTGATAATCACATTTCCAAAGGTATGTTTAAATCCCTTGGTGGATCACATAAGCAATAAGGGGTCTGCATGCATATCCACAAAGGTTGTTGTACACCTATAATGAATAGCCATCAGTGATAGGCCCTGCTGCATTTGAACAGGTCTGACATCTACCTCGGACATAATCACTCACACAATTCTATAGAAACCGTAATGAGTGTGTGTGACACAGTTGACCTAAGCCAGGGATCACTGCAGTGGCGGGCCTTGTCACAAGCATACAGATATGACATAAGGTCCAGACAGCAGCAGCACACTCTTGAATAGATGACAGATGTGTTATTGGAGAAAGCAGGGTTCCCGTACATGAAATAATTGAGGTCACATGTACGTAAATGTATTTACCACACAGCTACCTCACATGTGCAATGCACATACTGGTGTCATACTGATATGTCATACAATAGTAAAAGCAAAACCAACAACCCATTGACCATCAATCTCACACACACACACACACACACACACACACACACACACACTTGTCAAGTGCAGGATTTAAACCCCTACCTAACTGTTTTATGTCACTACAGGAGTACGCATTTACACAACGCACTATACACATTACTGTGAGTTCTCTTTCCACAGGTATATTTGTAGGGTGGTGACATCATCAGACCTGACAAAGATTAGCATACCACCTTTAAGGTGTTTGACTACTCTCCAAAAAGGTTGCTCCTTTCCAAGGAGAACACACAAACAGACACACACACACACCTGTCAAGTGCAGGATTCAAACCCCTACCTAACTGCTTTATGTTACTACAGGAGAACACATTTACACAACGCGCTATACACATTACTGTGAGTTATCTTTTCCACAGGTATATTTGTAGGATGGTGACATCAGACTAGACAAAGTGGGTTACAGTAGGTGACAATGGGTGGGCTACATAGAAGGAATGTCTGAACACTTTGGCCATGTGATCATCAATGGAGAGTTCACTATCTAACTGTGTCCCCAGGGCCTTCATGACTTTCTCCATACATACTGGTGTACCACCTATGTGGTAATTTGTTTGCACTTTGTTTTAGCAAAACGGGATGACTATGCATTCTTTGTCATTCTTGTTGGGGCATTGTTTTGACACCAGGTATCTGTGCCTGTAAGCCCCTTCTGGAGGATGCGTGTGTCAGCCATTGAGTCGATTATGGTCCACAGTTAGCAGTCATCTGCAAACCTGTTCAGCCATACTCCTCCCATGCTTGCCTGTACCTCTGAGCAGTGTCCACTGAACAGGTGGGGTCCTAGGAGCAAGACCTGTGGGATGCCATTTGTGACTGTCTTCAAGTCGTACATGGCACCCCTACTCTGAACATGTGTGTTTGATCTGTGAGACACTAGGCCACACATCCTGTGACATACCTGTTCATGTTCAGGCTGGTAAGCGTGTCCATGATGACAGAGTGGGGAATGGTGGGTAAAGTCCTTAGTGAGGTCCAGGTGGGCTGTGTAGACTACTTTCACCTCCATCTATGTCCTTGGTGACTGAAGTAAGTCAACTATGTTTAGGAGGCAGGATCTACCTTTAACAATGTGAGCTTGTGTAGAGTCCAGTGTCTGGAGGTCCCCATTGTCTCTGTTTATGGGTTTCATGACAATTTGATCAATAGCTTTGTAGACCAGGCTGAGTAGGCATATAGGGCAATGGTTTCCAGGTTCTGTTGTGGCACCCCCTTTGTGGAGCTGGATGACTGTTAGTGTATGCCATTCTTTGTGTACATATCCTGTGGTATGATTTGAGTCTGGGCAGTGAATGTAGGTGAGGGTGTAGTTCCTTTTGGGCCTAGTGTAAGACACGGCCTGGGACACCATCCATTTCGATTGATGCTGTGTTCTTGGCTTTGGAGAGGGCTGTCCTTACCTGCATGTCCATGACATCTGGGGCTCTGCATCCTTCTGTGATGGACACAGGCCCTTTTGGGGGTGATGTGGGGAGGTTTACACTGAACTTGTCCCCCAGTATGTGGCCAATGAAAGTTGGTTCAGTGTATTCCTTGCCATTTGTCAGTAGCTGACAGCATATTTGGAAGTTAACACCTACATGTCTGGTAAAGCTACAGCAGGCGTTGTGGTTGTTATTCTTACAGTCCTTGGCAATTTGTCGTTTGACAGTGTCCTTGAATTATTCCATGAGCGATTATTGCTACTTTCTAATAATGATCAGTGATGCCTTTCCTTTAGTGAAGATGGCTCTATTGGGTGTTAGTTTCCTCCTTCTGTTGTCTAGCTTATTTATGGCCAACGACCACCAGATTGTTTTCTTATTTTTGGAGGAGTGCATCTTGGTTTTATTTGTGATGTCTCGATCCATGCATTCCTGTAGATGCTCATAGGATGTACTTTTAACTGATTTGACAGATTGTATACCATTCTCCTATAGCAAGAGGTCTTTGGAACCTTCCACATTTGTCTTGGGACATGTGCAGTTTGCTTTTAAAAATGTCTTCATGGTGGTTTAATTGGCTGGGTGGGGGTGCGTGATGTGGATGTCCAGTGTGATTACTTTATAATCTGATATTACCAGCGAGGGTTTTATCACTGTTGTGGAACACTGGTACCCCATGTTGGTGATGATCATGTCCAGTATGGTGTCACCTCTAGTGGCCATGGTGACCAGATGTTCCAGAGTGTTAGAGCTTTTAAACTCTAGGAAAAATTGGGCAATGGACGTTGTACACAAGTGATTCTCCCACTCAATGTTTGGGTAGTTGTAATCACCTCATATAATGTTGTTTGATAGGACCTTGATATTTTCCACTGTTCTCAGGAATACTGTGTGAGGTTCCTGTGACAAGGTAGGTGATCTGTAGAAGGCTACAATCTGATGAGCAGCTTTGCACAATCTTAGTTGCACTTGCATGGTCTTCCAAGGCCTCATGATGTGCCACTAACCTGGAGGTGGGGGTATCCATAAGGTGAATGTGTACACCCCTTCCTTTTGTATTTCACTCATGGTTTTGGGTCCAAAGGTCAGGGGGATTGTGAGTGTTTTACATGGAGCATGTCCAACAGCTCTGCATTTGACATAGCTTTGTATGTTAGGCAGTGAACACATCTGAGTAAGCGATATGCAAGGGAGCACTGATGGAGCATTTTGTGATAGTCTGTGTATGGCATGTATTTCAGGCTGCTAATGCTCTTCGTGAGGTATTGCTACAGGCTTTCCAGTTGTTGTAGTTGGCTTGTGAGGTACGTAGCAAAAGTGGCGTTGTACTCTTTTATAGTTCTAGTGAGTGATGGGTAGTGGGGAACAATGTCCTCTTCTATTCTGCATGAGACACATTTTGTGATGGGGTGTGCCACATAGCAGGGTTTCCCGGCTACTGTGGGGATGTGATTATCACCATTGTGTCCAGTGTCCACCTGTGACCCAAGGTCTCGTCACACTTTCATTGTTAAGTATACTACTGCCTATGTTGTCGTTCTTGGCTACAGAGCCTTTAACAAAGGGGATGACAATGCACCTTTTGGCATTGAGCTAGAGCCCATGGCTTTGACAACAGCCATCTGTCTCAGTGAGGCCCTTTTGTAGGATGTCCACATCTTTGGTGTTTACAATTATGGCTCCTAGTTTGCAATCCTCTGGAAACTTCAGTAGCCACAGATCTTCCATGTTGAAGTTTACTTCAGGGAAGTAGATACTAAACAGGACAAGACACAGGACTGGACCTTGTGGTACTGCACTCATCACTGGTCCAAAGTCATACTTGGAGTCTGCTACTTTCACAGTATTTGTTCTGTCTGTAGGCCTGTTGGCAGCACATCTTGTGACATAGCAATTTATACCTAGTTTAGTGGGTTTATCTATATTTCCAGAGTGTGTGGTGGTGTTGTACGCCATGGCAGGATCAACATAGGCTGTGGAATCACCTTACCCTTGTCAACAGTTCTGTTGACTGCTTCAATGTCATCTATCAGGTTTAAGTGACTTGATCTGCATTTTACAATCCCTACATGGTTGTGGTCCACGGTTTGGGGATTACAAATGTAATTTTTATATGTTGTATGATGATAAATTCCATGGCCTTGAAGAGCGTGCTCGTCAGGCTACTGGGGCGATTGTTCCTGGGGTCCGTGGTGTCTCCACCCTTGTGTAGTGGGATGACAGTCACTGTGCACCATTCAACAGTCACAAAGCATGAGGTGAGGCTATGACTGCACATGGTACATCAATGTAGTGCCTGTTCGTTCTGTGGTTTGTGTGGAACTCAGCCTGTGAAGTTATCTGGTCCCATGGCTGCTGTGATACTGGCTTTGGAGAGTGGGGCTACTGTTTGAGGCCAGTAATCTTCTTGTTAGGGTACTTCAGTGGTCTTTCTGGCTGCTGAACGTGCCTAGTCAGATTCATTACAAGTGTGTTGTGGTACTCTGACGGGTCTAATGACTGATGAGTACTGGGAACCTCCTTTGACCTACATGCACAGACCTTGGCGGTTTGTGTGAACACATAGCATGATTTTCTGGCAACTTTGTGAATGTGTTTCTGGTAGTAGAGATGTCTATCCACATTTGTCCATAGATCCCTTATTATCACCTCCGTATTTGAGTAAGTGTGTGAGCATGCCCAGTATGACCTTTTTGTGTGATGCTGAATGAAATCCACTACATTTGTTGGACTGTGTGAGCATGCCCAGTATAGACATTTATACTATATGTGTATGGAAAATCAAGTTGCATTTTTACAGGAGGCCTCACCTTTGTGTCATAGATCAACAGGGATCATGCTGTGCCTGCAGGGCTTCCATGAGACACTTTGCAGAGACTTATCAACATTTCTACATACAGGGGGTGGGAGCTATTCTTTGTACATTTCTACCCAGGGGCACACTTGATTGTTGCTCTGTGTGTACATATGATTAGGGGTTCACCTGACACTTATACACATTTGCTATGCCTGCACTGCTATGTACAGTACACCATTTCAGTCTGTACTGTTGCCTATCATACTGGCTTGAGGCATACTACTGTACTACACTTCTTAGCATCCAATGCCACATATATTATAGATTGCAACTTCATAGCCTACACAGCCCACATCACACCGTCTGGCCTAATGTTCTCTGTCTGCATAGGCCTTTGGGGGAGGTTACCCATATGCGTCTTTAGGGGCATGTTACAGCATTTCTTTGTGTTTGCATTACTGTACAATTGTCCTGCTGTGTCTGTGCTACTGAAATGCAATCATGGCTTTGTGGTTCAGTACTGTGACTATACTGCACTGTATTGTGGGTTTGAGCCCTGTCACTGCTTTTTATTTTCATGCTAGGCAGACCAGATTGCTTAAAGGACAGTAAAGCTAATATGAGCATGTTTACCTGTCTTTGCTCAACTTTGCATGACTTTGCCTGACCTTGCCCAACATTGCTCAACGTTGCCCAACACTGCGCTAGATGGCACAGGCAATTTTGTTTACATATTTTAAATATTGGTAAATGCTGCTCAGCACTGCTTTACATTGCTTAAAACATGGCAATCAAGCCTCCGGTGATGCTGCAGGGCTGCCTTTGTCAGATGCACATACTACACTCCCTATACATGTTTGAAAACAGGTAGTGTCGTGTTAGGCATCCCTTTTATTTTATGTGCGAGTCAGAGAGAGGCATAATTTCCAGGGTTCCTACTGAGCCAGTGTATGTGCTATGCGTTGCCTCTTTGCCAAGGCCAAGGCATACTGGGCATGCCTCCTTCTGCCTACTGGGGCAGGCTCAGGTTGTTCTTCCTCAGAGTCACGCTGTTCCTGTGCAGGCCTTGGCAATGGTGGGGGGCTGTTTGGCCCTGCCCCATGCTGTTCCTGCTGCAGCTGTTTTCACAGGATCATATTGTGTAGCATGGCACATACCATGACAATTTGGGTACATGTAGTTGGTGAGTACTGCAAGGCTCCACCAGATGTGTCCAGGCACCGGAACCGTGAATTGAGCATCCCAAACACACGCTCGATTATATTTCATGTTTGTGCGTGTGCCTCATTATGGAGTTCTTGTTCAGGTGTGTGTGCATTTCTGATGGGTGTCAGCCATGGCTCCAGTGTGTATCCAGCATCCCCCACTAGGTGACCATCAGGGATGTCCCCATTGGCAAATGTCTGGTACAGCTGCGTCAGATGCCAGATATGGGAGTCGTGGCAGCTTCCAGGGCAGCCAGCACACACATTCAGTATTATGCCCTGGGCATCGCACACGACCTGGCAGTTGGAGTGGAAGACCTTGTGGTTGATGTAGGCCCTACCCCGCTCACCAGCTGGTGGTTTGATGTGTATGTGCATGCAGTCAATTGCACCCACTACCTCAGGGTATTCCACTATTTGCTGGAAGAGACATATTGCTGGCCAATACCTCATGGGAATTGGGGAAATATACATGATCACCGACATGTGCTGACATGGCATTCAGGAACTGGTGCAGTACCCTGGATGCTGATGCCTGTAAAATCCCCATCATATCACCAGTTGGTCTCTGGAAGGTACCTGTTGCTAGTATTCTTAGGCCAACACATACCTTGGATCCCACTGGGATGGGTTCCCTTCTGTTGGTTCTGTGTGTGAGGCGTGGCCTGCACAGCCCAACAATTTGCTGCAGGATCTCTGTCCACTCTATAGCGCTCCACTATTTCCAGCTCATGTAGCCCCTGGTAGGTTACCCTGGGTCTGTACACTCTTCTCCGTCTCCTCACTGTGGGTTGCTCAGCAACATTCACAATGGCACCACCCTCAGCATCTTGCACATGTTGCCTTATAATAGCAATGGCAGCCCCTAACATTTTTTGTCTCAGTTAAGCTTTTTAAGTTTTCACTTCTCTTTGTATACTGCAGTGTTGCAGTGTTTCTGTGTAAAACATGGGGGAATGTTGTTTGCAGAGTTTTAAGTGCTGGGCTGGGCTAGTGTACTGCCTGTGTAATTGGCTGATTCTGATTGATTTCACCTGGCAGCTCTGCTAGTTCTCCTTGGTTAACTTCCTACTACTACTTTTTCTTCCTTTTCCCTTTCTGTTTCCACAGGGGGCAGCGCCACACAAACAAGCATGCACATAGCCTTACACAAGCTTACACAGGCTTAGGTGGGTGCACATCCGCACACAGGCTTACACAGGCTTAGGCGGGTGCACATCCACACACACAGGCTTACACAGGCTTAGGCGGGTGCACATCCACACACACAGGCTTACACGGGAGCACACAGGCTTACACGGGTTTACAGGCATGCACACAGTGTAAGCATCTTTGCAAGAACCTTTGGTGGTAGCCACAGCGTACGCCTTCGGTTTCTGGCTTTCAGTTCAGACAACTAGGGACACACCTCTTCCAGTCTTCAGTAACTCACAGCAAACACATGCCACTCTGCTACAATGGGCTTACAGTGTTTGATACATACCCCCCTCATGATGTCACCTATCTACTACTCTGTTACCCCCCTAATCCTACTCTTACACTCTAGGGACATAGTTCACATAGCAGGTAAAATTGGGATTCACTATCCTTATACTCATTTGCATAGGATTGCCTACTAATGCTTGGTTACATCTCTCACACTGAGCTTCCCCCCTTAGCAATCACTACTCAGTAGCCATGTTGTCTTCAGCCTGCCATTCACTTGCATGGCAGATGTATATTTGTAATAAAATGCCTATTTTTGCCTTTTATTTTTTTGTTTTATAGAGCGCCACAAGTTTGCACGATGCTGTGCTATGCTTAAACATTGGGGAAAAATATTTTAATTTTTAAAAAGTTTTGCAACACATATAAATGCCAATGATCTTATATTTGGCCATTGGCATGCTTCCTCAACTGGATGCATTCATTATTTGGAGCTGTCATTGCTCCGTTTTGCTTTTTGCAGAATGGTACTCAGTTACCAACAGAGTACATTTCTGCAAATAACACTACTCTTACTTGGACAGGTTAGTGTTTCCTGGATCGCAAATTTACCTCATTTGCATAGCTTTCAGCAGCAAATGAGGTAATTTTCATAACCTAACACTGTCCATGCAAGAGTAGTTTTATGAGCTCTCATGCATGCCCCTACCGGCTGTTCCTGGATCGCTTGGCAGACATATTGGTTTCTGGAGTCTTACACTACTCTTAGACTCCGTGCAAGCCTTCGTAAATCTGGTCCAAAGAGTTTAGTGGGTAATAGCAGAAGTAAAAAGTTAAAAGGAGGGCGATGTTAATAGGAGGTTTTTATATTAAATAGTTCAGAAGAGAAAAAGGGCAGATAGTTGTTAATTGATGGTATACTAAAGTTGAGAGGATTAGTGGGATGAGCAAGAGAAATGAAGTTTGTAGGATGCAAGACTGTGGGTTTAAGGATGAGAGGAAAGTGGGAAAAGAAGACATAGGAGGGTAGGTATACAAATATTAGGTTGAACACAGGCATGTCCAGGAATTGTAGAGGTAGTTTTTTAGTGCAAGTTTGAACTTCTTGGGGTTGTCTATGCTGGTGATT
Organism: Protopterus annectens; assembly: GCF_019279795.1. Taxonomy (NCBI): domain Eukaryota; kingdom Metazoa; phylum Chordata; order Ceratodontiformes; family Protopteridae; genus Protopterus; species Protopterus annectens. The sequence continues at coordinate 981,128,246 of NC_056741.1, read as the reverse complement.
TTATTTAGTAGGTTATTCCATAGCTTAGCAATGACATAAGAATAAAGACACTCGCCTGCTCTTTTGTCGGGCATGTGTATATCTACTAGATGTCTATTGTTTGATTATAGGTTTCCGGTGGGAGTGTAGTTGTGGAGAATGGAATAAGAAATAAATCTGCATAGACTACAAACTGTATATACGTATGTTGACAGACATACTGAAAATGATCATTTTCATAGTAACGCAGTCTGACCAAACTAGTTTCATATAGGAGAGGCATATAATGACAGTATAAGAGGTGCTGGGCACTACAGTATTCTTCCTCTTTCCATTTTAAGGTGACCATTACAATTCTTTAAGTTATATCTGCTTGCCAAGATAAAGAGACAAGCTGGTCAAGTCTGTTATTTAAACTGCATTGAGCATTCTACCTCCTCACTTTCTGTATCTTTATTTGTATATATTTGTTTAATTTGTCAAACGTTCACATTAATACATCTGTGGATTTTTCTCTACCACCCATTCTGCTAGTTCATTCCATGTGTCTACACCCTTTCTGTGAAAACTAATTTCAGTGGTCCATGAAGTATCTAGTCTGTATACTTGTCCTTTCTTGCACCAACATCATACTCCAATTTCTTCAGGTCTCGGGTGAGGAGAACTATTGCTCACTTAGCCTCTAGTTTTATCCTTCCCCATCCATCCCATTTTTTTTTTTGTGGTTTTCTTCAGGCCTATTTTTGGCAGCTTAATATTCCTGTCCTTATATGGCATCCACAACTTCATGCAGTAAGTACTGCTGAGAAGTTTTCTTTGCTTAGGTATACTTTGTGCTGCACTGCTTTGGACTAAAATTTGAACTCTTCAGGATATTAATCAAATATAATTGAGTCATAATACACAGACTACAGTATCTGTTTAAAAGTAAACAAATCCTTTTTGGAAGACTAATGCCCATGACTAGCACTAGAAAGGCATGATCTTGTTCATATTTTCTTTATATTTAGTAATTTTATCAATGGCTCTAACATTAGGAAGGAAATTGAAGGAGTTGGAAGTTCAGAAGAAAAGGCATGAGTGACTAACCTTGTATGCTGATAACCTATACCTATCCACTTTGGAGTGGCAGAGTTCCTTTACCCTCTTATTGAGAAGTTTCTTAGTGATTGATCAAAAATGTCAAACTACAGAGTTCCCTGCTGCCATCATTGACACCCTCTACATGGGACTATACTCAATGATAACCCTACTCGTGGGCTTCTACTTCCAAAGAAGAGACTATCGATTAGAATTGCTTGGTACTTTTGTGACTACAGTGATAAAAAAGTGAAGTAGTTATATACAAAACAACTGTCCTGTCTTACCAAAGAGCATAGCAATTGTTTTGGACTTAGACTTGTTCCCAATTAAGAAGTCAAAATTAATTAAATCTATATGAATGCTAACAATACTATATGCTATTGTCATCGCCATGATTTTCATTCCAAGCAGAATTACTATAGAGAGAATTCAAAAAATGTTTTCATAGCTTTTTTCCTGTTCCCATGTAGGTATATGTACATAAAACAATACAAACATAAATTAATCTCACTGGACATCCATATCCCATCCCCATCCCCAGCCAAGGAAGTCACGGTGAGGAACTTCTCAAAAGCAAACTTCACACTTCTCAAAACTGAGGTGGAATCCTTCAAAGCCCCCGGGCCAGTGGAAAATACGTCCCAAACCACAGAATCCTTTACAAACGCATTCTATGGACACCTACAGGAATGCATGAATCATGCTATCCCAAATAAAACCAAGACTCACTCCTCCAAAGGCAGGAGACCTGTCTGGTGGACCCCAGCCATAAATAAGCTATACAACAGAAGGAGGAAGCTACTACATGATAGAGCAAAATCCCTAAAAGGGAAGGCATCTCTGATCAGTACTAGCAAGAAACTACGATCCCTCATAAAATTATCTAAGGCCAGCTTCGAAAGAAAAATTGCACAAGACGCTAAAGATAATCACAAGGCCTTCTTTAGTTATGTCAGGAACCTGGGTGGCAACTCCCAGATATGCTCTGAGTTAGTGCAAAATGACAAAAAATACACTGAACCCAGACACATTGCCAACATCCTGGCAGACAGGTTCAGTGCAAATTTCCCCCCCCAAAAGAGCAAATGTCTATCCCAACAGAGTGTAGCCTCCATGACATCACAGATGCACAGGTGAGAGCTGCCCTCTCCAAAGCAAAAAACACAGCATCAATGAGACCGGACGGTGTCCCAGGCTGCGTCTTACATGAGCTCCAAGAAGAACTGAACCATCACATAAAGTCACTGTTCAATCTCAGCCTTACTACAGGATATGTACCCAAGGAATGGTGTACAGCAACAGTGGTCCCACTCCACAAAGGTGATGCCACAATGGACCCCGGAAACTATCGCCCTATAAGCCTGACTAGCCTGTTCTGCAAAGCTATGGAGTGTATCATGGAATTCATAAACAAAGACATTGGGAACCTCCAAACACTGGATCCTACCCAATTCAGCTTTGTTAAGGGCAGATCTTGCCTCTTGAACTTGGTCGACTTCTTTGAAACAGTCACCAAGGCCATAGATGAAGGAAAGGTAGTCCACACAGCCTACCTGGACCTCGCAAAAGCCTTCGACACAATACCCCACTCGGGCATCATAAATAAGCTCACCAGCTTAAATATCAACCCCTATGTCACAAGATGGGTTGCAAACTGGCTCAGGGATAGAACCCACATGGTCAGAATTGCAGGTGCCATGTCAGACTCTAAACCAGTTACATGTGGCGTCCCACAAGGCTCAGTCCTGGGACCTCTTTTGTTTGGTACATATTTCTCTGAGGTACAGGCTAACACAGGAGGACTATGGCTGACCAAGTTTGCAGATGACTGCAAACTGGGTGCCATAATCGACTCACAGATTGACACAAGCATCCTCCAAAAGGGTCTCACAGAGACGGATAACTGGTGCCAGAGCCATGGCCTAAAGCTAAATGCCAAAAAGTGCATAGTCAACCCCTTTGGGAAAAACAAAGTGCCCACAAATTACCACATAGGTGGTAACCATTAAGTACAGAAGAAGTAATTAGGGATTTGGGGACCCAAGTAGATAGCAATCTCTCCTTTGACAATCACGTTGCCAAAGTTTTTAGAAAGACCTTCTATATAGCCCACCTTATCACGAAAGGGTTCACATCTAGATCAAGAGAGGTCATTGTGCCCCTCTACTCATCACTCATCAGGCCCATAATTAAATACAATGCCCCATTTGGGATGTACCTTACCCGACACCTGCAGCAACTGGAAAGACCCCAAAAGTACCTCACCAAGAGGATCAAGGGACTCAAACAGATGCCCTACGCAGTTAGGCTAAAGAAACTCCAGCTCTACTCAGTTGCTTAACGCCTACTCAGAGGCGATCTGTGGCTGACATATAAAGCCATGTCCAAACCAGAATTAATGGACATGCTCCACCTCAGGAAATCCAAATCCCTTAGAGCTACATGCTCCAGGGACTTAAACCTCAGCACAGAAATAAATAGGACATGCTGGAGGGACAGATTCATATCCCAGAGGCTCCCCTCACTCTGAAACAAAATCCCAATCCATGTTAGGCAGAGCCCCTCAATGACCCTCTTCAAGAGAAATCTTGATGAGTGGATGGGATATCATAGGTTTACCCCTGGCATCTCTTCTGTGTCCCTACTAGACAGAGGCACAGTAAACTAACCTTAAAAGGGCCATCTTCTGTGACCTACTATACAGAGGCACAGTCAACTAATCTAAAAGGGTGGCAAAAGCCAAACACGCTCTGGCTAGGCTTATAAATGCCCTACAGCAGATAGCCTAGTATCAACCTATGAACCTAAGAGAGGTATCTATATTTGAAAGCTTCATGCTTATTGCATTACAGTACTATTGTGCATAAACAGGATTTTAAAGAACTGTGCAAGTCAAATGATTTTCTTTGGCTATTTCACCCCATAATTCTTGACCAGACATAAAGAGCACAATTGGAAGATAAGGTCATTAAGAATCTACAAACTGGTAGGTGTTAGTTCCACAAACACCCAGTAGAGAGACAATATATAATTCCAAGTCTTTAATATAAAAATAACACATGTAAGTGCTTTTGTTTAGACTGTGTAAACTTCAGACAAAAGCTTAGTTTAAAACAAACATTTAAATAGTACATAATATATATATTAATATAACAGAGGAAGATACAATTGTTCCTCGAAGGCAATTGGTTATATGGCCTCATGTGGCCAGTGCCCTGTATTTTATATAGGCAAACTGGAAAGAAAATTCACTAGTAGAATTTATGAACATGAGTATGCCATTAGAAACAGCAATCCCAATAATGCTTTGGCTAGGCACATCCAGGACAACATCTCCCACAATTTCAGGTTCATGGATATTGATCATGTTGGTATCAATAAGAAACCTTGGGGGGCAATGTTAGAGACTAGAGCTTAGTTGGCAGATTTTACTGCATGCTGACAAATGCCCTGGCATCAATGACAGGATTTCCATCATTCCTGTCAAAAAACTGAAGGCTCTTGAAAGAAACAAAATATTATAAAGAAGAGGAATAAGCTCTCAAAAGTATTATTAATTCATAACATAATTGGCTTTCCAGAAGTAGAAAAACTAGACTATTAGGGAACTGTATTTGAAAATCATGCATTTTTAACTTTGGTTTAAAGTTTTTAGTAGATTATATGTCTTAACTTATTATGCATTTTTTAGTTTACACAGAAGGGTGTGATTGAAGGGTTAATGTATTCTGTCTTTGTGATTGCTAGCTTCTTGTGTCCAATCAGAATGAATTATGTACTATTTAAATATTAGTTTTAAACTAAGCTTTTGTCTGATGAAGTTTACACAGTCTGAACAAAAGCACTTACATGTGTTCTTTTTATATTAAAGTCTTGGAATTATATATTGTCTCTATTGGGTGTTTGTGGAACCAACACCTGCCAGTTTGTGCATTTTTTCTTGGTCTGTCTCAGCCCATTTTGTTCCACAGTCATTAAGAATCTCTTATGCTCAAATAAAAGACTTTGTACCTGGCTGAATGGTATGATATTATTAAAGGTGTATTCTTTGTAAAGGTGTATTTATTCCTTCCAAACAAAAAAATGTTCTTTGTTGCTCATACAAATTAAGGTCTGTAACAGAGACCTAATCTAATTAATAAGTGATGCTAACCTTGCACATTAGATAGACAGATCTTTGAGGAAACAAGCTTGGTTGATTTAGTAAGTAAATAGCTTGTTTTTAGAAAGACAAACAGCTTTCATCACTGATACTTACACATACAGTATACCCCTCCATATACTGTCTTAAAAAGTTCCTTTGCAGTTACCCTCATCAGCATGGAAGAAGTGAAGACACTTCACTTTGGAAGATCATTCCCAATTTGGAGACATCTGTGAGCCAGTTTGACATCCAGACCCAGTTGACTATCTGAGTTACAATTAACCTTTCATATTCTGAACTTCCATATTACCTACCCAGTCCTTAAAAGAAGGAAAGAAAGAATTGTCAGTAATGAAGTTAAAACTGATAACTAAAATGACCAATGTTTATCTAAGGGTACTTATCACTACCACTATAAGCTATGGAATTATTTGCTTTATTCACAGATATTAATCTAGGTTGGTTAAGTATGGCTGGGTCAAGCAATAATGGATAGAGCCCAACTCAATATGAATCCCATAGCTAAGCATTCATCTTTTCCACCAAGGATTGTTACACTTTTCTCTAGTGTCCTTAGTAGAAATGCTTTCAGTAATATACTTCATCCATCTGACCCAAGTGCCTTATAGATGCCATTGATATACTCTAACATTTTCTAAATACATTAATTTCATTGTCATATTTGTATTTTACCTTCCTCCCATTGCAGTAAATGAGCATGAGATCATTTAAGCTCCCTAATAGATGTAGGACATATTATGACTTCTGGATACTAGAACTACATTTCTGTTGAATGTGTTTGGTTTGGCATTTCTGGGATGAGATCCTAGAAATCTGCAGAACGTTATATGGCTGTAACATTAATTTTGTTTACACTGGATAGACTTCTAGGAGTGTCCATGTCTCAGTTTCCCTTGCTAGAAAATGTATAACTAAATGTGTGTTATATGTTTGACTTGCACATGCAGACAGCTGGGTTTCAATATTATATGGCCACTATGACAGTAAGATACCCCACAGAATGAAATATGAAGAAATCAGTTATATTGTAGCTCATATTGACCACTTATCTTGACTGTATAGAAATAAATGAGCTGTCAAAATGCTTCAGGATGAAGGCTTTCTACAAAGTATGAAGGAGGAAGTACTTTCTTTTAAGGCAAAAACATAACAGGCATTTAAACACCGTTTAGTCAAATAGTTGTATTTGTCAAATTACTTCAAATGTATTATTGTATAGCATCGATTGATGCAGGAGCTGCATTTTCTTTGTTATATGAATTCATAATGTCAACAAATATTGACTAAAATATTTGGTTGAGTTCTCCAGAGCAAACAGCAACTTGATGTGCAGTAACAGCTAAACTAAAATGCCTGAAAAAGATGTTTCTTCAAAATAAATACTTTGTAATTTATTTTTTTTTCAAATTGTTAATTAGGTAGCTGGACTAATCTAAATTACCTTTTTTAGACACTAGTTTACATACATATGTCTGCAAACATTCATTGCAAGTTTTAACAGAAATTAACATTATTTCTATAAGGTATTGTGCAGTTCACTATATATATATATGTAAAATAAACTATTTTGTCAGGAATGATTCAGTTATGTTATTTAATAACTGCTGTCTATCCTTGTAGAAAAGCACAGGCAGAAAGTCACTGGAAAATCTCCACTCAAGGTCGCAGGTCTCTAATTCCAGTTGTAGCACAGTTCGAAAAGAAGAGCTCACAACCACCATGGCATAAAACTTTAATAAAAGAAAAAACAAGCAAATAAAAACATACATGTGAGCGTTTTTGGGCAAAGTCCTTCTTCAGACAAGGAGTACAATTTAAAATCATACTTGTATACTAAAGTTAAAAACAGTAAAAACTCAAACATACTACTATATAGGTAAAACAAATTGTAAGCTGAAGGAAAGTATTTTGAAACATTTATCAGTTATATGCCAAGGGAATTTACATAATGCTTTATACCTACATGTGAAAGATCACACTGGTCATACTTTTTTATTTATGGTTATGGAAAAGACTGTTATAGGTGTCAGACGGGTAGATTTGGTTAATTTGACAGAGTTTAATGATATGAAATGGATTATAGAATTTAAAGCTGATTGTGCACCAGGTTTAAGTGGCATTATCCCTTTAAAACCAGCCCTTAAGAAGAGGTGGGTTAACTATCACAATTGATTGGTTTACTGTTTTTAACTTTAGTATACAAGTATGATTTTAAATTATACTCCTTGTCTGAAGAAGGGCTTTGCCTGAAAGCACTCACGTGTATGTTTTTATTTGCTTGTTTTTTCTTTTATTAAAGTTTTATGACTTGGTGGTTGTAAGCTCTCCTTTGTGAACTCTGCTATCATTGTAGAAAAAGTCAGCAACTATCCTAATAATGGACCTGGTCAAACTCTCTAAGGATAATAGGATAAATCTTATTTCAAAAAGTTAAAAGAAAGTAATCCGTCAAGGAACAATTGTGTATATTTATATGTATATGCATATGTATATGTAGCTAGATGTATGACAACATCTAATCAGGCCTTTTAAAATGAATCACATATTAGGATCCCCCTAATACTCTATAATTACTGAAGGTTTAGAATATAACTGGGGCTTCTCCGAATGTAAAATGGGGTATTAATCATATTATATCTTTTAATGCAGATGTCACCGGACTAGAAAAAGTAAGTTAAACGCAAATTATTCATATTTAAAAAAATGAATAAATGAATAAGTTTGCTTTATTAACCTTACAGATATTATACAAGAAAAATATACATTTTCAGAAAAAAACTACACTAAGTATAGAATTAATTCAAGTACCTGCTCAATTTCTGAAATTAAAAAAAATGGTGTTTGCCAAAATAAATAAAGACCCTATTTTGAAATTCAGTTGATGGTATAGAAAAATGCTCTAGTAAATGACTCATAGCCTTACTGTCAGTAGCATCATTGTTTCTAGAATGATAGTTATTAATAAGATATGGACTGTAATTATTTATATTAAAAAGAAATAAAATTAAGTTCAGAGGTGATGTACCTACCATTGAGAGCATTTCATGCTCACATAATTTAGCACATGAAAATCATTATTGCGTGTTGTATTTAATTGCCTGCTATCCATGCAAGAAAGTAGGCAAATCATTTTAAATTAGTTTTTTATATCTGTATTCTCAAGAGCACTGTTTTAACTTTCCATGAAAACTATAGGGCATAATGATCACAAAGGCCATTTTGCTCTTCTTTAGCAATGAAGCTAAAATATAAATGAAATTGCATAGCTCTTCAGTAATATTTTTATGGCTTTAAATAACTCATTGGTTTTGCTTAGTTAGGTTTATGAAAGAATTTTTAGACAGAAAACTTTGTTCAAGATTTTTTTATTTTGAGATGAATAATAGTGCAGAATCATAAATGTACCATTCAGTAAATCTTTAAATTTATAGTATGCACAAGCAATACAAAAAAAGGTCATCAAAGGGCAGTGAGCACCATCAATGTAAGCCATATTATTTCAATGGATTAGTAGACTTGTTCTCTAACCTATTGAATTTATTTATTATAGGAAGCAAGTCAAGCAATCTCACTGCAATGATAAAGCCACAGTGCTATGTACTAAGGTCAGAAGCAATTTAACCAAACTAACTTTGTGGCAATCATAACCCAAAGGGCACTGTATGCTTAGATTGTGATAATGGCTATATGATCATTGAACAGGAATATGAACTCATATCTTGTGACTGCCAAATCTGTAATCAGATAGTAAGTAATATAACCTCAGATGATTAAGTAGGAGACAATTTTTCAATGGCAAATACAGAAGAGAAACTATAGCTTATATTTTCAAAAAAAAAGGCCAGGGATAACATTATAATCACAGATCGAAGGCACAATAAAGGTGTAATTTTCAAGTTTTAACCATGAATATCAGTCTAGATTCAATACATATAATTGAGTCAATTAGTAATGGACAGAGCTCATCGCATCATGAATGAAGTAACCGGCCTCCATGTTTTCCACAAAGGCTTTCACTGCTAGATTAAATTGCCAAATGAAGAGATGAAATCTATTGTCATTATGCATTATACATTGAGCTATGCAAGAAAATCGCCTTCTTACTTTCCATGCAGTAACAGAGGATACATCTGCTTTCAAGTCTCTCTTAATAACATTTCCAAGCTCTTTTGAAAGATAGCTAAAATATTACACAGACTTAGCTATGTGTATTGCATGACATTTATTTTCCCATGGAAAATGGCAAACAAAGCTTGCAAAGGAAATCTACCTGAACATAAATACAGTTTTAGAAGTGATGAGATTCAAAACACATTAAGCAATCTAAAGCTACAGATTAAAATAGGAAATGTTTCTTCAACAAGAAAACACAGTAACTGTGCTGTCTCAGATTTGCAAACGGAATCTTCTAGAATAAGATCTCAATATATTTCAGTGTTTCAGAAATGTTATTTGTCTTATTTCTTATTTAACTCATTCACTCCAATGGAGCTTAGGAAGTCTGACAGAATCAAATTATGTCCCCACATTTCAAATACATGTTCATATCTCTGGAACCACAGAGGTTATGAAAGTATAAATGATAAACTCTTCAGTACAAACTATTTTTGTAGTGGTAGTTTACTTTAGGTTCAAAGTCAGAATTTTATAAGTCACAATAAACACAGTAGCAATTATATTTGTAATATTTTGTAAAGTTACAATATCTCAGCAACCACTCAAGTGATACACAACTGTCAGCAGCATTGTATTCATCTAGCTGAGAGCTTTCATATGATGCTAAGAAGTTCTGTTTGTTACTTGGTTGTTGAAATATTTAGAAAAATGTGCAAATTATATCTATATAAATTAATATCATGAAAACAGTTAATATCCATTTACCTGCACTAGACAGAGGTCAAATATTAATGCAGTTGAGTTTGCCATTGTGTAAGCTTTAAGATGAAATATTTTAAAACTCCGTACATAGCATGGTTTTGGAAGTATTGATGCAAATATGAACAAGAATTATTTGATGCCTTGAAGCATCAGTAGGAGTTAAATGTAGATGCACCTGGAGGCATCACTCGGATGTAATGAGTTAAGTGCTTTAAGCTATATGTTTCTCTAAGAAAGTGACTTACTAGCTTATACTTTAATGAAAACACTCTGAAAGGGTTTAATATTTTTAAATAATTCCAGGTCTGTTTATATGATTGTCTTACATCATTTGACATCTGTATTACATGTTGTGCAGCTCTTACTAAGGCTCATTTTGTACACATGGCCTTTAAACTTTTAAGTAGTCAAGATTGTAGTTTTACTGGTATTGAAATGTGTACTTATTGAAAGTTCAAGGAGGATGAACACATTCCTTTGGATGAAATGTTAAACTAAGGTAGCATCTACTTTTGTTGATGGCAGCTCAGGTGGATATAAAAGATCCCATGGCACCCATTGAAAAGAGTACAGGAAATTCCCTGACACCCTGACCCAAATTATACCTAGTATCATCAAATCTCACCTGAAAGTTGGCCATTAGCCCTAGTGGGACTAACCTTTATTTGTCATAAAAAGCCCCAAGATACCAACTGCAGTACAATAATGAGCATACAGTCTTTGGCATGAAAAAATGCATTTAAAAGCAAGAACAGCAACATGGATTATACCATTGCATAGTATTTACAGCAACAGAGTAATACAATTACATGATGTACTCCAAGAAAGAGATGAGTTGTTAATAAGTAAACCATGGAGCAATTCAATAGGTCAAAGATCATGTGATAGAAGGAGAAAGAGGTGGCTGGGAGAAAGGGTAGACCTTACTGTCAGTCTATCTCTGTCTGCTGATAATTATAAGGCAAGTTAATTGTACATATAGCAGTCTGCAGACTTTGATCTAGATCTACTAAGGTCTTAATGCATGATGTAGGTTTACGAAAAACCCAACATAACATTAATGGACTATTAAAAGAATGTTTTATGAAATATTAGCAGGGGCATGCAGTAGTAGGTGTCCATTGTCATCATTCCACTTGGTTCTGCAAATCCAAATGCACAAATAAATGGTATTCTAGTTCAGCTATAGATGTATTAACTATATAATCCATCCGGTGTAATGTACAGTTACTCTTCACACTGAGTCATCAATAATGAGTGTGCACACACCCCCTCCGATTAATTAATTATGTTTGTTATGTTGCTGAGAAAATATCATTGACACTGGTGCACCCCAGACACACATGCATTGCAGGTTAAAACTTAAATTAAATTAAAGCTCAAAATAGCAGGAAAGGTATTGCTCCCTTTTTGAGACCACTCCACTGTATTGTACATCACAAATTAAAAAAATCACTTTCATCATCATCAGCCCCATTTTTCCAGTTTTCTACATTTGTTTGGAGTATTGTGTCAACTGCCACCATCTCTCTTTATTCACTATCTCTCTCCTACCTTCTTTGACACTCATGCCTGACTGTCTCAAGTCTTTACTCATACAATCTATCCACCTCTTTGCTGGATGCCAGTTCCATTTGAATTCTTCCTGTCTGTCCCAAACCTTCTTCACCAGATTGTCTCTTTTCTGCACATGTGCCTGAACCACCACAATCTGTTCTCTTTGACCTTTTCTGCAACTGAAGCTACTTTGGCTTCTGCTCGTATGTCCTCATTTTTTCAACTCTTCCTCAGTGTGCATCCTACCACTGGCATCAGGAACTTCATCTCCATCTCCTCTAACTTCCCCAACTACTCTGCCTTTACTTCTCAGGTTTCTGTACCATACAGTAGTACTGGTCACAACACTGTTTTGTACACCTTACTTTTCAGCTTCATTGCCATCTTTCCATCATATACTACACTTGGCAATCTGTGCCAATTGGCTGCAGCCCCTTTGATTCAACCTTTGACCTCATCATTCGGACTTCCTTCTCATCAGCCATTCCTTGTTAACCTGTTCCACTATTTTTGCTTCTATCTCAGTTCTCAGTTTCTTTTGGTTTTCCCATTTGCTCCCATTACAGCTCTCTTATCTGTGCTCAGTTTCATCCCACGTCCCTTCAGATAATGCACTTTCATCTCTAAATTTAACTCTTATGAAGTCTCATGCTTATTTAAAATGAAAGCACTAATTTCTTATTAAACACCACACTGATTAATGTAACAAGCAGATTTGGCAATTTTTGTTTTTAGTGTTTCTTAAGTTTGCATGCAGTCACGTTTGTCCAGTATTTGTGGTTCCTGCACATTGCATATTCATGCAAAGTTGCCACCCCTGCTTGGTGTGTGCCCTTACCATTCTGAATTGAGAGTAAATATATTGCAGCATATCAGAGTAGTCTTTTGCATTCCACTCTGCCACTGTGGACCATGCTGCAGAGTTTTATACAATTGCTTTACATTTTATTATGCCAGATCTTAAAGATGGCACAGAGATATCTATGAATCAAAAACCCAGCTCTCTAGAACACAAATCAATAGTGTACATCACAACCCCTCAGTCTGCTTCACAGCTTGGAGCACTGCCTATTACTCAGATAGCTGAAGTCTGACTTGTGGCTGAGGCAGGGGAGGGTAAGTGAGTTGCTTACACCTAATCATTCCCAGTCAGACATATTCCTCTTGTTCATGTGAAGATTTGCATAACAAAGATGGTTGTAGTACTGGAGGATGTGGCTTGACTTTCCAAACTAGTGATGATAGCCCTCCTGGGTATGTATGTTGGAGTGCATGTAAGCAAGACGAAGGCTATCAGGGGCACAATTAGGAAGTTAACCAAAGAAGGCTATTAGGGGCATAGTTAGGGAGTTAACCATAAAACATTGACAGCTGCCTGTATTATACCTCTTGAGGAAAGGAGGGCTAGTTGTAATCAAGGAACTGGGAAGAAATAACATGCAAAAATGAAATAAATAAAGATGAATCAAAATTCAACTTATTGTGTGATGCAAATAAACGTTAAGAATTTTGGGCAACACACCTAAATTTGCATTTACTTATTTTTCTTATGGAGTCTGTGAATCACTAATGCTGCTAAAAGATTCGAATCTAAACAAATATTCCTGCATGTAACTGTCTGCAGTTCTGTTTTTGTGTCTTATTTGTATTGTAGTTAAACGCTGTAGTCTTTTGATTCATGCATTAATACATACCCCTCCAAAGAGGCAAGAATGTCTTTCAGAGAAGGAACCAGGTCTGTCTGGACTCTCTATCTTGGACTGCAATGTAGTATGAATCTTGTTAGCCATTCAGCTGTGCATATTATTTTATTCTCTGCATGTGCTATGCCACTAAACATATTTCAGCTGTTAAACTCCTGCTGCAATGAGAAGATTCCCAGCCAAGCTTCTACATAGTGCCCACCAATTATTTTTATAGTATCCACCTAGAGTAGCAGCGCACCTGTCAAATTGTTTATATAATAACTTGATTTAAAAATGTTAACTCTGCTAGAGTAAATATTGATGTATAACTTCTGACATGACTAGCTAATTTTACTTTCCCTAAATGTGAAAGGGCCTAAAGGCCCTGTCAAGAAATCACCAATTTTGACTCACCTGAGGAACCATAAATCTCATAATGCCAAACTGTAATATACAGTTGTGTTTCGAGCTGAATATTGCAAATAGCATAACAGTTTATTAACTTACTACTTCTACAGATCCTTCAGGCTAGAGTGGTGCAATTAGCTTTCATATCAGCTACTTAAATCATACTAAGGCCTAAAAAAGGAAGGAAATCTCTGCAGTAATGAAATTAAAAGTGATTAACTCATCAATCACAGTGGAACATCTTTACTCCCTCTAGAGTGTGGAAACAGATGCAATGAGAAAACTATCCTCCAATACCTACAATTGACATTCCATTCTTTGATAACTTAGGGAGACTAATATTTCATGAAGTTAATGTTGAAACAGCATATAAGACACATGCAGCTGTAGTTCACTTTGTTAAAATAGTTTCTGCATTTGCTAGGTTTGTCACACACAGTTATGCAATCACAAAAAAATAACATTATTTTATTTCTCACACAGATTTAACATTTCTAAGTCCATAATGATAAATGCATGTAGATACATTATAATGTAATGTTTACTTTATTATGCCATTCCAAAACAGTCCCACAATTTAACATGTTTGAATAGGAATGTGCATCTTTCTTGATTATATATGGTCTGTTATACATAGCAGCTTTCCTCACTGCCTTTATCATGATCTCAATGCGAGTGGAAATTACAAAAATGTGGAGATGCAACTAATTTGTTTGTATATTCATTCGTTGACTCATCTACATATCTGCCTGTTGGCATGTGTTAACTAGGCAAATGAGCAACATTAATACAACATGCAAAGAAAAGTACTAAATGCAGTTAAGCAATAAGCTAAAAGCAACATACAAAAGGATTAGAAACACATACATTGATGGGGTTGGAAGGATCATTTTAAGCAGTTGTCTAGACATGCTGTACTGTAACAAAGCTTTGGGATATGTTAATACAGGAAGCCCAATAAATGAGTACAGTGTATGGTAGAGGGAGTAGCTAACCAATCAATACAGAGGAATACAAGGGGAAGTAAGCTTTGCCTTTGATAATACTTTAGGTAGATGTTCCAAGGAGATATTTTTGACAATATCACTAAAGCAAGTGAAAGCAAACTTGATTTAAATAATAACATATATGTCACAGATGAAAGCTGCGTGCAGTAGGGAAATAAATTAGCATTGAGGTGCCTTATAAAGCACATTACAGGAAACAGAAGGAACTAAGTCAGTGTCTGCATTTGTATGAGGCCCTTGCTTTTAGAAGTAAATACAATTATTTTATAAAATAAAAGGAACAGTCAGGCAGGTTATTCAACATGCTGAGTATAATTAGGAAAAGTCTATTGTCTTTAGGCTTTTTGTTTTAGGTTATGCAAAAACTGCAGGTTCATTGTACTGAGACTTCACAGATCTAGGGATTCCAGAATGGAAAGAGTGTCAACAGTAAACAGAAGTATGTGTTAAATTCTCATAGCAATAAGTTACATATTAGTTCAAGTCATCTGCCTTATAGTAAGCCTCATTTCTTGATGAAAGGTAATACAAGGAAGTTTGAATTTTTTGGAAAATATCATGAGGTGATGAATTTTAATCTGCCTTGGAATTAAGTTAAGCTACAAAATTAACTTGGGTTAGAAAGGGAAGGGCCATATTCAACCTTTTGAATTTACCAATACATTTTAACCATACTGTGATTGTACATGTGGTAATTTGTAGGAGAAAGTACTGCTGCGTAAGTTGCACTTACCTATAACAGTAGATGTTCAAATTACTTGCAGTATCTTCCAAAAGCTTTAATCCCCTTCCACATATCTGATATTCTATAAGCAGGACCCATTTTGGAGGGTGCTATAAAAATCTTTAGGACTTTCTTGCTCCACTAAAAAAAACAAAACAAAAACAACAAAAAAAAACTTGAGGAACTTATTCTGAACAATAAGTACAAAAAACTTTATAGCCTACTAAACTATTCACAAGAAAGGTGGTGGAAGGTGAGTTTGTCTATTACATCAGTGAAGAATTTGAACATCTATTGTTATAGGATACAGGTACAGAAAACATTTCATTATTATCAGAATGATTAGTTTTTTTGTTGCTTTTTTCCTAGAAATACCTCTGAGTAAAGACCTAAAAAGAGAAGGCAGGCCATTACAGAGAAGGTCTCTTTCCCCAGCCACCCTGAGAAGGTCCTTGCAGGAGTCTTCAGGACCTAAAATGGATGGTTCTCCCATGTTCACATTGGGCACTGGAACAGCCAAAAAGGACACGTTTGACCAGTGATCCATAATAGCCAGCAAGGTTACAATAGAGGGATAGTTTCAACATGATCTGTCAGGCACCCAGTGCATCTGACTGGTTTCCATTCTTACTTTTACTTTTTCTTTCTAGAGGGAGAGCTAGACTTGTGCATCTGCAGTAGCAAAGTGCAAGAGCTATTAACTGAACCAGAGTCACCAGGATCAGTCAGGGCGTAACCCACCTACAACACTGGAGCTGGCTTTTTGGTTTATCTACATATTAATTACATCCAATTTTGTCCCAGAGTTCCACTGTAAATTCAAATTATCAGACATTCTATGAGCCTTAAGCATTGGTTGTCCCCCATGTGCTAATTCTCCTGTCAGTAATGATAGGAATCCATCTAACCTGTATATATTTTAATCTACAATGAGAATTGAAGCCATGCAAGAGAAGTAGATATAGCTCATTAGGAGTCTCCTCATGGAGGTTGTAGACAATAGAAAATGAAGATGATGTCTTTATTAATCACTGGTTTCCTGCCAAAACAAAAGAAAAAAAAAAGAACTTGAAACAAAGATTTGCATCAATAAACATGAATTACTGATATCTTTATATGACACTAACATTCCAAATGAAACAAACAAATTAAGTATGTTCTTCAACTTAAACTTCTGAATGCAGATATGCAGATACCTATGTATTTGGGTTGAACTGGACAATTCGATGATTCATAATCTGAAATCTTCAGCTTTGAAGATAACATCCAGAAAAACACTATGATCTAGATGCATAAGTACTATGAGACCAAACAAGGAAATATCAACTTATCTGAGATAGATAGGTTTGCTCCATTTATAAGCCCTAAATACTAAGTTGTTTAGTCAAGGACTGAACATACATCAAATATAGTTACACTGACTGAATTCTTAAAATTGAATGGGAGCCTGTGAATAAATCAGTAACAGTTTAGACATCTGATGTTTCAGTGAAAATGTTTCTTCAAAAGCACTTGACAGTAGTGAAATATACCCTTTTTTCCACAGATGTGAAACCTCTGATGAGGTATATTTAAATTTGGGGTGTATGACTGGTATTTCTCCATATGGGGAGGTTGGGGGGCTTGCCACACCTGCAAAAACAGATTTACTGTTAAGTTTCACCTCAAGTGCTTCCAGTGAAATATTTTCAGAGTTTTTGTTCCTTGCGAAAGCCATGTCACTATATCAACATGATTCCAACTGAATATGTTTCAAGCAATGGCATACTCCTGAATGATAAAGATAAAAGGAAAAAATAAATAACTCACAAAATAATATTCCTATCCTAAAAAGCTAAATTGCCCCCGACTGTGATGAAGGATCTACATCTAAGCTCTCCTTGGCTAAATGAATTGTTCAAACACAGACAGACATCCAGGCTAATGTACACTAAAACACACTAAAAAGTGCCTTTCTCTAAGTTCCTCATTTACACCATACACTTGCAAACACCAGACCATTCCCAGCCCTGCTACGTAGGCAGTCAGATGTTTTGGTATGAAAAATATACTTCATTATGTTTTCTGCTGCTCTTGCAACATGTCTACTCAGAAAAGTCTACTCAGAAAGGCCTAGTAATCAAATAACGTTGGCATCAAGTCTCACCTCTGACACCAAGAAACCTACGGCTGACTACCTCACATATTTCTTTTATTTGTTTGATGCCAGAAAGGGGCAATAACATACAGTTAAATGTTCTGCTTCCCCTATTTACCCTTCTTCCCTTCAAACCTTTGTATACCCCTCCCAAACCCTTACAGTTGCCTCTACATATGTCCTCCCATCAGCCATACTAGTAGCTCTTCATGTGGGTCCTCGGTCATCTCTCTGGGGAAACAATGTTCTGAGATCTAGAGAGTAGCTAGTTCCCACAGTTTGTAGCCTGTACCTCCCCAGTCACCTTCTGTTTTACATTTTCAGGAAGACCCTTTTGCAGTTCTTTGGCATGATTTTATGCAGCTATATTATGCAGTCAAATGATTTTGATAGCTAGCAAGAAGATATTAATTTCCTGTAGTGTGTGGATATATGCTATCATATACAACCTTTACACCTTTTCTGGTGGCTTTCCTCATGCTTCTGTAAGAACTGTCCACAGTACTCATGTTGTGATATGACTAGTACCAGCAGAAACATTAACTCTTTTCTTTTGAAGTCTTTCTTTCCTCACTCGACTGCTGGAGGTACTGTCCAGGGGTGATCAATGTACCCAGAACCTTTCCGCTCTAAAACCATAGTTGTTCCTATACAAATATAGTACTTTAGTCTGCATTTGCCTGGAATGAGCTTTATCTGTCCACTTGCTACTGAACTTATCTTTGTGTGATCAGTGACGGCATGGATGCTGTTTTGTATTTCTGTCATATATATCTCAGTTTCAACCACATTAAAGAATGCTATACCCATGAGAGAGCCATTTAGTACTCCACTAGTCACAATTTTTGATGCCACTTCTCTCACTGAAACCTTCTGTATTCTGTCCAGTAGGTACTCAGCATTCCTTGTCTTATCCCCAACACCTAGAGTTATTCTACCAACTGCTTGTGTGAGACATATCAAAGGCAATTGTGAATTCTAGGTAGATCACATTTAGTGGTACTCATTTGTAAAGTTCACCATTAACTTAGTCTTATAACTCAATTGGGTTTGAATTACAACTTCTGCTAGCCATGAATCCATGCTGGCTGCTATCATGGAAATTGTCCTCTAAAAACTCTACCTGAAGCATCTCTTATAGACTTTTTCTGCCACAACTAGTAAGCCAAGACAACTTTATAATAAGGTCATCAGACATACTGGCCACTTACTATGCAAGCACTCCTATGAAACCTGAAGCTGAAGACGACCACCCAAAAAAGGTCTCCCCCAAAGCAGAGTACAAAAAAAAAAGCCAAAACTCTGAACTGTGCCAAAGTATTTATGCAAACTTATTGCGAAATTTAGTAATACATTGTAGGACATGGCCTATGCAAGGACTTTGTTTCAGTTGCTAACACAATGCACTATGGGATGCATTCATTTAAGGATCCAGGATATCATCTGCAGATTCTTAAATGAATGCTGATAATCCACTCATGCTCCATAGTCATTCACCAGTCATGCAGCCTAATGGCTTGTGCTCACAAGTTGATAGGTTCATAGGTGATTACTAGGCTAATGGCTCAAGAGCACTTACAAGTCTAGCCAGTTTTACCAGATGTTACCCAATTTTCTATTCCTAAGGGAAAGATAACATGGTCAGCAAGTGGGGTTTTGACTATTTTTACAGACTGCCTCTGTCAATAATGGACATGGGCACAACCCCAGGAATGAATTTGCAATTTCTCATACAGTGGTCCAGATTATGCTGGAAGATGGTCAGGGAAGGGGTCTGCTTTATGTGAGTATGAAGCCTATTCCAGAGAATTGACAATCTCTGGGGCACATGTCTATCTCTCCAGCATGATCTATTCATGTCAGAGATCAGGTTTTATTGTTATTACTTTTTATTTTCCATTTGTTTACCTGGTTAGTCCGACTGCAGACAAGGTGACCATTTTCAGTGGAGGCTCGGGGAGAAAAGCTCCAAATGCATAGTAAAAAAAATAATAAAAATAATAATAAAAAAAAATTATATAAACATTGCTATTTTGTACAAAGAGCATAGAACATATAAAAGGAGTAAAAATCAGAGTTTTACAATTGATGCAGCATATAGTGGTTAGAATATTGAGAAACAATTAAGATATACAACAAATACAGAATTGCTCGAACATAAATTCAAAAAGAAGTTTCCAGAGACAAACAGGGAGATAAACTAGAAATTATAACTATAAAAGTGGCCTAAACATCTGGTTCACAGTACTATGCACTAAGTGAAACTACACAGTACACCTATGATCTAGGGATGCTGAAAGTCAGGAACAGGTGAAATTAGTCTGGTTCTGTACAGCAACATATCCACGTTTTGAATAGGAGATCTTTTAGTAGGGATTTGAAGGCAGTGTCAGGGGGTAGAGAGTTCCAGGCCTTAGCAACTGCATAGGAATAAAGAGATTGGCCTGAGCAATGTAAGCAATATCTTAGCTGACACAGTATTTTGGAAGGTGAGCTGACCTGAGAGGGCAGGTATTTTATTTGTTTGGTATAGCAATTAATGGGTCAGGAGAAGTTGATTGTATTTTAGTAGGTTAGGGAGTTCTAGCCATCTTAGTTGTCTTAGGGAGAGGAAGTGACAAGAACGAAACTTAGCATTGGTTGCAAATTGTAAGATTTTATTGTAGCAGTAGATAGTTTCAAAAGGTCAGATTTGTTTAGGTTAGTTAGAACTGGGGAAGCATATAGTAAGGTGGAGAGTAGATGGGTATTAGAGATTGTGATTCGGGATTCATGTGTGAAGAAGCTCTTGCAGCGGTAGAGTGCACTAGTTTTTTATAAACTTTGTCAATTGTTAGTGCTATATGTTTGCCAAATTTTAGGTTTTAGTCAATAGTTACACCTAGTAGCTTGGCTTGGGTTACTGGTGTGATCAGGGTATTGTTGGAGGATGTTATTGAGAATGGCAAGGTAGGGGTGAATGTTTCGGATGGGTGGAAGATCATGAGTTAGGTCTTAGACTGGTTTAGTATGAGTTGGGAGGATTTTAGCCATTTTTCTATAGTAGTAAAGGCTTCCTGGGCTCCATCTTGGAGTAATTGTAGAGAGGGGGCTGAGCAAGTAAGGCTGGTGCCATCAGCCTACTGTACTATATTAGTTTGTTGGGTAGCCGAGGGGAGGTTATTGGTAAAGATGGAAAATAGTAAGGGACCAAGAATGGATCTTTCTGGAACACCTTGTCCCACTGGGAGGAGAGGGGAGAGAGAGTTATGTCATTTAACAGCTTGTTGCAGGAAGGGACAGATAATTTTTAAACCACAGTAGAGAGGAGTTGTCCAGATTGAGCTCAGAGAGAGTCGATAGTATTTTGCAGTAGGATACCATGTCAAATGCATTTGACAGGTCTAGGAAGACAGCAGACACTAAGTTAGAGATTTCTTTGTTGGTTGCCATGGTCAGTAGAGGATATAAGGGCAGAGGTGGTACTATGGTTTGTCCGAAATCCATGTTTGGAATTTCCTAGCAGGTTATATTGAAGAAAATGATTCAGTAGTTTGGTGTGTACACATTTTTCTAAGATTTTTGATAGGGGAGATAGTAATTATCGACGCATAGCTATACTAAGTATGGTTTATATTGTGTATTGATTTCTTCTGATGAGGTTTGTCATTTGATAAATGAAAAGCGCTTAAAGTTATTTACTGTGTGGATTACATTAAACGAGTGTGTGGACTCTGCCGTGGTTTGGAACTTGTTTTTTTGTTTTATTAGTTTCTTGTGCTTTGTTTATTTTAAAAGTTTTTATGGTGTCTGGTTCGCCCTCCAGTCAGAGTCTTTACACACAAGAAGGACCTAATAAACATACATTAGAAACCGGGCTTTTACTTCCGGATGGTAATGTTCCTGTTTTAACTACAAACAACAATGCCTTTTTACTCTTGGCAAACAAAATCGAGTCCATTTGTTTGAGACTCGATCAATTAGATAGAAATCAGCAGGCATTACAAAATCTTCCACCAGGCTGTTCGAACTCGCCACAGTTGCAGCAATCTCTACCAGAGAATCTCTACTGTTCGAATTTGCTGCAGTAGCAGCAATCTATTTCTTTTAACCACGAGGGAGTTAACAGCAGAGAAGGCAGTTCTGGGTTTCTGATTCCAGAAACAGTGAATGAAGGGCAAAGTATACACCAGGGAGCACCTTTGGTCCTTTTGAACGTAGGGGTAACAGCGAATGATGGTCGGATTACACAGCAGGTAGCTGTTAACGACGGCAACCAATCGGATACTACAATGCTACTACCAGGACAGAGGGTAACCAAGAGTTCTGCTGGCCAGTTTGGGCTGTAAGCGGATCAGCCACCTAATCAGCTACTGCAAAGGTCATCTCAGATGAATTTTGTTTTAAGCAACCGTCATCCAGGATTGCTAGTTGACCGGCAGGAAGGTGCTACTCATGCTCAGACCTCTTCTAGTGACATTCCGGTGTTAACATCTTGGATTACAGATCATTTTTCATTCACCAGGTTGGAACAACGGCTTACTGATGGGACCCAAACAGTAAGAGGTAACCATGATACTGTTTCCTCTAATATTGTCAACAACTTGAAATTATTAGATATACACTTGTTGAAATTAAAGAAAACACAATTGGAAATTGCGTACTTTAAAGAATGTTTGGTCCGGAAGATTATACCCAAGGGCCTGCGTAGGGCTCAATACCCTACGGACCTAGTGAAAGACTGTTTCATGTGGAATTAATACAACTATTTCATAGACAAGGGTTTGAACTTCTAGAATTAATGATTAAACACTATTCCTTGTTGGTTAATGATATCTCTAATGTGGTAGTTGATTTAGATAAGAATGTGCTCAATGATTTAGAATTTGCTAGGTATAAATCTGAATATAGTAGAATTTTTTCTAGTATTGAGCAACATATGGGTAAGCTTGAAAATACTAAAAGTAAAAAATTAGAACGAGACTGTAAGGCTTATAGCCAAGGTATAGCTTACCCGTCACCTTCTGCTCAGGTATGGCAACTTGGTAAGAACATGAACCAGAATAATAATTCTAGGTCACACCAATTAATACAGCTTAATGAGCAGCAGTTGCCCACACCTTGTGACAATTCTATCAATGAAGTTGAGTTGGACAATATTAGTGAGTCTGGCCCTATAGTAGCCACAGTACCTGATGTTAGGAGTGAAAGGCTGCAAAATTGTCCCCATGTAGTATATAATTACAACAATAGACAGCATGTCAACAATAATACTACAGGCCAACAGGTTTTTCAGAATGCCAACTACACAGGAGCCAGACCAAAGCAACAAAAGAATCAGTTTGTCAACAGGAACAATTCCAAAAATACCAAGAATTATATGTAATGAATGAGGAAGATTCCATGTGTGAGGTAATTACACCCTCATCGGTGGTTTCTTCCAGCCTGCTAATTCCTTTTGTTGCTTTAAGTACAGCTTCCCAAGGCTTGGGGGCAGACGTTGACTATGTTGTCAGGATGTCTGCCCATTTGGACTGTGAAAATGAAGTGCACCTGGGTGAATCTGGTCCTGTAATCAATTCTAACAAGGATGATGATTTTAAAGTGTTTAATTTTTCTTCATGCGTAATTTCGTGTGAGTTGGTGAATTTTTTAGCTAAGGGTCATACATATGTACCGCAACAGCGGTTTGACTTGGTTAAAATGATTATGGAATTAAAATCTTTTACTAGGAAATTAAATTTCCAGATATTATTTGGTAGCAATATAAATTCAGAAGTGGCACAGGTGTTTCGTACATCTAGTACGTTTAATCCCCCTCTACATCTAGTTTTGCAAACCTTTGAGTCACTGTGTGAATTAGATTTTAGACATATGGTGAAACACACTCCAATAACAAATTTAAGTTCAGACACTAACCGTGCTGAACGTGATTTTATAAAATACATACATTCACAAGAAATTCGGGTTTGCAAACCTGATAAGGGAGGTGGTTTAGTGGTCTTTGACACTAGTGACGATATGGATCGAATGAATCAGGTATTGAGTAGTGAAGCTTACCAGCTTAGTTCTAGGTCCGAAGTCAATAGAGCTTACAATTTGGTTAAGGGATGTATTGATGATTTATTCATTGAGGGTCGTATAGACCAAACTTTATTGAATTATATGATTACATCATTTCCTGTTTTTCCTTCTCTATTTGGTATACCTAAAATCCACAAAGACTTGGTTACCCCACCCATGCGCCCATTGGTAGATGGACGTGGTTCTCCAACTTATGCTTGTGCTAGGGTCATAGACTCAATGTTATAAAAATATGTAGTTTTGGAAGAACAGGTATGTAAAGATTCCTGGTCTTTTTTAAACAAAACAACTTAGACTTTGTTGAAAGCTACAATTTCTTAACGATCAACGTCAAAGACCTGTACACTTGCATTCCACATCAAATTTGTACTGAATGGGTGGCTTTAATGATGTTAAAACACAATGCTTCAAGTAGAGATGGTTTCTTTAGTAACAGAACTACTCGATTTGGTTCTTTCCATTAACCCTTTTCTATTTAACAACCAATTCTACTTGCAAAACGTAGGGTTAGCTATGGGTTCCCCCTGTGGAGCAAGTGTCGCCAATTTGGTGATGACATTCTGGGAGTTAGATTTCATTTTTAAAAACGATAATGTCTCCAAACATTTAGCTTATTATACTAGATACTTGGACGACATTTTTGTCTTGGTAAAAGGGGATGAGGAAGTGGGTAAAGACTTGTTGGATAGTTTTAACAAGTCAACTGAGTTTTTACAGTTTACTTCCACCTTTAGTTCGGAATCAGTATCATATCTGGACATTTTACTTACCAAGAATAGAGTGTTGAATTGTTACACTGCAAAAATATTCAGGAAAAAGACTTATTCTAATACATTTTTGCACTTCTCTAGTTGTCAACCCTTTCACCAAAAGAGGTCAGTTATTAAGGGGCAACTAGTTAGAGCTTCCCGTATTACTTCTCAAAATGAGGATTTCCATGAAGAATGTCAATTTCTGAAGAAACTGTTTCTTCATCGAGGTTATCCTGAACCTTTGTTAGAAACCCTAATAGAAGATAAATAAACAGAGATCTCTCAGGGTAAGGTACCTGCTATGTCCCCAAACAAAACAATGTCAATATCAAGGTGCAGGTACTCCACGACTATCGAAGCCAACCATCAACCAAAAAAGCAAAAATCAAAAAAAAAATTTTTTTTTTACTTGAACAGCAAAAGAACTTTATTCCATGGGTTGTTAGCGCTTTCACGTCTACTCTGGACGCTTCTTCAGACTTTAATAAAACACTTCATCACTTCTGTATTTAAACACTTATCAATTAAACAGTTAACCAATGAAAGCCTTTGTACGAATACATAACTATAAAAAGTCAGAAACTTCTAAATAGATAAAAAGTCAGAAACTTATATTGTGAAAATTAAAACTTCAAAATTCAACATTGACATTAAAATGGATGTAGTAATAGATTATAACTGTTATTAACATTTCAGATGGCAAATAGCATATAAATATTTAAAAATACAAGAGCATATAAAAACAGCATGTAATAAAACATTTCAAGTGTATGAAACTACTGAAAAACTTCTAAAAATACATATTCCTACTAACACCAAGAAACATGAAAAAGTCAAAGGTATAGCAATAAATAACTGCTAATGCTTAAGATGACGACTGACTAGAAAGGGTTTCAGAGTAACCCTCTCATTGAGGCCATGTCCTTCATCTGCTTTCATTCTGATGATCCATTTACATTCTTCCCTTTCAGTGAAGTTACTTAAGTGTTTAAATACAGAAGTGATGAAGTGTTTTATTAAAGTCTGAAGAAGCGTCCAGAGTAGACGTGAAAGCGCTAACAACCCATGGGATAAAGTTCTTTTGCTGTTCAAGTAAAATAAAAATTTTTATTGATTTTTGCTTTTTTGGTTGATGGTTGGCTTCGATAGTCGTGGAGTACCTGCACCTTGATATTGACCCTTATAGAAGAAGTGAACTTGAAGAGGGAAAACCTCACACTCAAGCCAATTCTGGCTCCTAGACGTCCAGTTGATGCGAGCTTGCAAATTAACAACAATTTAGTGTCATCTTTACAAAACACTTTAGGTTCATCCAAGGGACTATCATTGAGTTGTGGGTTTATGACCACATTCAGTGTTTTCAGTAGCCTTAGTGTGAAAATAAAGAAAAATTGGGAATTGTTTAGGTGTAACCAGGCTTTGTTTGACAAACTTGGTGATTCTCCACATATAATTTTTAAACGAGGTATGAACCTTAAAGATTTACTAGAGAAGCAGTATTCTAAATCATCCAAAGTAGGAGGAATGAATAAATGTGAGAACTGTAACTTTTGTAAGCATGTTGACATGACCAACTCATTTTCTATTACTGGTTATAAATATAAATTACAAGAAAGATTTAACTGTAATTCTAAAGGTATAGTCTATTTGGCAAGATGTACTCATTGTCCTGCATTTTATGTAGGAAAAACGGAGCACAGGCTTCGTGACAGGATGTACGAGCACTTGTATGCTATAAGGCGTGACAAACTTGACAGTGCCCTAGCTAAACATATTCAATTAAATATGGATCATAAGTTTAAATTCTTAGTCATTGATAAAGTCAAGGATAACATTAGAGGGGGTTCCTTTGCACTTAAACTGGAAGAGTTAGGACTAAAGTGGCAGATAAAACTAGATGCCAGTAATGCCCCTGGTTTAAATGAGACAAACTCTATTAGTAGTGTTTTGAAACTAAAGAGTTTACAGAGGTAGTAGGCTCATGCAGGGACTTGTATTATTTACTCAAGCAGGGACTTGTATTATTTACAATGGTTAGGTTTTTGTTTTTGCTTGTTTTTTATTATTATTTATTTTATTTATTCGTTATTTTTCAAAAGTGATTTTAGTTAGGTTTTTATACTTATGGTCTTTTTGGATTTTGTTTTAAAAAGTAACATATTACATATGCATGACATATTACTATTATGTTTTATGGTTGTGTATCTTTAACAGGTAATGATTTAACTATTCCGTGTTTTCGGTCCTAGTGACTATTTAAATGGTTTATATTGTGTATTGATTTCTTCTGATGAAATTTGTCATTTGATAAACGAAAAGTGCTTAAAGTTATTTACCATGTTGATTACATTAAACGAGTGTGTGGACTCTGCCGTGGTTTGGAACTTGTTTTTTTGTTTTATTAATTACTAAGTTCCGTCAAGGATCCACCTTTGTGTAGGGGGTCAATGTAAGAAATTTTCCAGACAGAGGGGACAGTGTGTTCAGTTATGGATTTATTGATGAGTATGGAAATAGGGTACATGATGGCAGATGTGGCAATTCTGAGGTAATCAGCGGGGAGTTATCAGCAGCGAGAGTGGTGGGTTTCAATTTGGCAAGGTGTTTACGAATTAGGTCAGTTGGAACTGGTTTGAGAGACAATTGTGTGGTGGTCTTACAGTGACAGTTTTGTATTTTTGGGGTATTTTTAGTAGTAGTAGTGGGGAAATTTTTGAATAACTTTTGGATGGAGGAGGTGAAATAGTCATTAAACTGGGTGGCAACGTCATTCTTATCACTCTGAGTGTTAGGGGTTGGGGAGGTGATTTTCCTGGTTAGAGAATGTGGTTGATTGTGGACCAGAATTTTTGTAGACTGTTGCAGTGAATTCTTTTGTAGCTGGATATAATAACTTTTTTGTCATTATGTTTTTTTTTTTTTTTGCTTTGTTTCTGAGCTCTAGGAAGCATTGTCGATTTGCACTTGTTTTGTTGGTTCGCCAGGTTGCCCAAGCTATGTCTCATTGTTTGAGTAGGGATCTTGTGTCCTTTGAGATCCATGGGACTGAGTTGGTTTTATTATGAATTACTGTGGGGCCATAAGATTAAGGACACCTAAGAAGATAGTATTAAAGTACTCCACGGCTTCCTCTCATGGTAGAATTTTAAGAGGTGACCAATTTATTTTTTTAAGGTGTTGATGAATTGGTCTGGTAAGAAATTTTTGGACTATGGATAGAAAGTAGGATGGGAGGTTTTATGGGTTTTGTGTGCTGTCTTAGTATGAATGTGGGTAGGTGATCACTGAGGGAGTTGGGTAATGTACCAGATATATTAGCAAATGAAGGCTTGTTGGTTAGGATCCCATGCAATATGGATTCCTTTTTGGTGGATTTGTCTATACAGGTGGGGGTTTGGATAAGCTGTGTGAAGTTAAATAGGTTTAAGTGGTACTTCGGGGGGGGGGGGGGAATGCCATGATACAGGCCAAATCAATGTTGAATTCCCACAGGATAAGTGTCTCCTGAGGGAGGCCGGTGGAAATCCAATGTAAAATGGACTCTAGAGTGGCAATATTGTCGCCTGGTGGTAAGTAGACACCTATAATGTTGAGCTGTTTCTCCTGTTTTAATTTTATATTTGCAAATAGGGTTTCTGCGTAGCTGAAAGTGGCTTTATGTATTTGTTGGAGAGTAAGGTTGTGCCTGTAAAGTAGGGGAATGCCCCCGCCTCTTTTAGCTGTTTGATCGCATCTAAGGCTGTTGTAGTCAGGAGGGGCTATAGTGGTATCTTTGAAGTGGGGCTTGAGCCATGTCTCAATTAGGAGTACAATGTCAGGGTTATAGAAGGATATAGAGGCATGTAGCTCTTCAATTTTATTCAAGATGCTGCAGATGTTTATACTGAGTATTAAGATGTCAGAGGGTTTTGCTTTGCAAGGGATATTAGGTCCATGTCAGTTTGTAACAGTAGGTATAGATTTAGGTTTAGATCTTTGGAATGGGTAATGCTCATGCAGTTAGTTATGCAACATTTCCATCAGGGCTGGGTTAGAGACTGCCTTGTAGATCAGGCATAGATCACTCCTCAGTGACCATTTTGAAACTGTATACAGTGATAGGGCTTTTAATAAGTCCACATATGACATATGTTGGATATACCCTGTATTTTTTGGTGAGAAACCTCTGAGGATACTCCAACTGTTGTAGGTGCCTGGAGAGATATATGCCAAAGGGTACACTGTATTCTATTATTAGTCTCATGAGGACTGAGTACAGTAGTACTATGACATCCTTAGAGCTAGATGCCATGCCCTTATTTATAAGCTGAGCCACATAGAAGGATTACATCACCATCATGGACACATGGTGGTCAAGGTTCCAATTACTATTAATCTGAGTACCCGGATCACCCACCACATTTATGGGGATGCTATCAATGTTGTAATTTGCAGGGGTATTGGATTTCCAAAAGGGAGCTGTCCATTGACCTAACCTTATTTATGGATCTGTTTTCAGTTCTCAGATTTTTATTACTTGTCTGTTGTGGAAGGGTTCTTCACTAAATAACTTCTAGTACTCAAGCACATCTGTACTGGCTAGTGATCTTTTGAAGACACCACACTGATCAGATTCTAAACACCTGTAGGAGTTATTTCCTATGGCCCCTCTGCTTTATCCCTTTTAAAGGCAGCTAATTTCCTCTGCAATTCCTCCATCTCTATTCAGACATATTTCCATGTGCGTTCCTTCTCTACCCTGGCTCCTTCTCAGTGTGAAACATTCCCATTGCTTTCTATTATCAAGGGTGAAGGAAAACATTAATTCGGTGCCTCAGATTTTTGCAGTGCTTCTATATTCTCTCATCTATAACTGCTCAGGCTGGCAAACTCTGCACTTTGCTTCCTCCTTTCTACACTGTCTGCATAACATTTTCTTGCTCCCTTTCCAATATCTTCTACCAGCACAGTTTCATCTTCAAACATTATTGCCCTCACCAGTTTCATTGCCCTACAGCAGTGCCTCCTCCCTTCTCCCCATACCCTCTTTTCTACTTCTTTTAAGTCACATCCTTTATCCAAATTGCAAATCTTAAATTCCTGTGTTACCATATTAATTTAGTGATTTTGTTAGTAAGTTTGTTGTGTCTTTGTTTCTAACTTAAAACCTTTTCCGTTGCCCTGAATATAACACAAATGGCTAATTGTTACTGCTTGCTTGTTTATTCAGTTTCATTGCAAGACCCTCAGTCATCCTAGACTCTCTCTCCAGTGTTAGCGTAACTCACTTTCCTAGAATCTTAAGTACCATAATTGCATTTTCATGTTTAACGCTCATAACTCTGAACCACATCATGCCTTGACTGCTGTTTGCTGATTGTACCTTAACCTGGATAGCAATCATGTAAACAACCTTTGACCCAATTGCATCCATTAGTCAAACAGAAAAAAAATGAAAATGCCAGCAAATGACACCAATTGACACACCTAAAGAATTGCTGTACACCATTTAATGAACTATAACCTGCATATATTCTTCTAGAAAATAATAACCTAAATAAAGCATGTTGCAGAAGTACAAAAAACAAGCTATGGCTCAAAACACTCACGTCTAATAAAAAAATGCAAACCCACTAGCAACACAAAAAGCAGCACAAACCATGACATAAGCATTCCCAACGTAATATATGCACATAGCTATATAAAATGTTCATCACACACAACCAATCCTAAACACAATTTACACTACTCCCATTAAGAACCAACCCCTGCATACATAAGACAATATAAACAAGTAATTAGGCAACATCAAAAAAACAAATACTTTCATTCACAAAATTAACATACATTAATATATAAAATGAGGTCTCAACTATTAAAGCCTATCAACGTACCTTCTTATATTCAAACATAACATTCAGTCCACACCAATAAAACAAGAAATTAATAAACATGGAAGTGCAATCATCCCCCCAAAAAAAAACACAGCATAAAATGCACTCTTTTATTAACACGTACTTACACTTTACATATGTAAACATAAATAAATGAATTAATATGCATCCTGCCTATGCCAAATACTATATCACTACTGAAACTATAACCCACCAAACAAAATGAATAAACAGCTACCTTACAGATGTATATATAATCTTTTTGAAGAAATCTGAAAAATTCACCACAATAAATAAACAGATCAATACATGAATACATCCCTAAGACGAAATACATTAAAATACAATTTAAAAGTAAACACAAAAGCAAACAACAAAGGACTTATTGGCACTCTATTTCCTGCAAATTCAAGCTACTGAAAACATGTCCAAAGCAGGACACACATCTCTGGATCCACATTAGACGATGGTAAACTATTCAGAAAGGAGCGTAACTTGACCGTAGTGTGCCAAATCATATACTGAAGTTAAGGTGATACATTCTGATGGGGATTAGGTATGCATGAGGGCTGACTCCTCCAGTCATGCAGGAAATATTGCTGCATAATGAATCTTCACAGTCATGAAACAGTAACTATGCAAGATTGCTCAACAAGGGATCACATGATGGAAGCACAAATCTAATTACTCTCAGCAGCCCACCTACAGAACAATAAGAAATAGTAAAAGCTTCAATCCTAGTAGGTTTCAGGACAAACTTAAAGCATACAATTGGTCTGCCCTAAAGCAACTGCCCCTAGACGAAGGTGTCTCCCACTGTAACATGAAATTCCTCACCATCCTCAAGTCTCATGCTCCCGCTCGTTCCACGAGGGTAAAAACAAAAGCTGCCCTGTGGCTCTCTAAAGAAACTAAAACAAAAATCATAGAAATAAGGCATGGGCAACATGGCATGCTGCAAAAGACCCTGTAAACAAAACCAAATTTAGACAACTAAGAAATGAGACCAAACAAGCTATTCTATTATATAAAAAAAACTACTACCTCCATCTTCAACAATAACCCACAAAAATTCTGGGCAGGGATAAATAAATTACTCCACCCAGGTTAAACCACCACTCCACCTCCCTCAGCTTTTACTGATAAACTACCAACGGATGTTGCTAATACCTTTAATAATTTCTTTACTGAAACCATCCAAACGCTTGCAAGCCAAATATCCCTTAACCCCTCTAACCCACTGGATAGCACTCCCAGCTCCCAGCCCTCCTTTAAGCTTCCAAACCGTCTCTACATCCTTCATTCATTCACTACTCAAAAAATTAAAACCTACTACCCTAGCTGCAGACCTTCTTCCCACTGAATATTTGCAAAAAGCTGCTGATACCATAGTCCCCTCTATCTGGAAAATATCTTGTCATACCCCTCCATAAAGGTGTTAACTCTACGGAGTTATCCAATTATAGACCCATAGCCATCTTATCACCTCTTGCAAAAATACTGGAAAAATGCATCCATAAACAAATGCTGTACTTTCTAACCCAAAACAACCTACTGGCTCACTCCCGGCATAGCTTCAGGCCATATCATAGTACCATCACAGCTTTCCTCACCTTCTTTAATGCTGTAAACTATAACAGGAACAACAACAAGTTATCTTCAGCCCTTTTCTTGGACCTGTCCAAGGCTTTTGACATGGTTAACCACCATCTTCTCATCAACACCCTAGCAACAATGTCCCTAGGCAATCACTCTCTCTGATGGCTAGAATCCTACCTGAACAAAAGACAACAATCCGTCCTATGGCAGAACAAACTCTCAAACCTCCTACCCAACACTCTAGGTGTCCCACAGGGGTTTATCTTGGGGCCATTTCTGTTTTCCATTTTTATCAATGACCTCCAAAAAGTCATCCCTGAAGCCATCTGCATTCAATATGCAGACAACTCAATGTTGATATGCACTGGCACCTTGCAAACAGAGCTGCTATCAATAACTCAGAGTACTTTCAATCTAGTAGAGAACTAGCTTGCCGCCCACTGTCTGATACTAAATCCTAATAAAACAAAGCTCCTACTTTTCACCCCCACGCAAAGATCCACTACATTATCTCTCTCCAATAAGGCTAATAACAATACCATAATCTCTCCAGATGCCCATACATAACTGTTAGGAGTTATTATAGGCAACAATCTTAAGTTTGATGTGCACGTCAACAAAACAATCAAAACCATTAACAGAAAACTGGGCTCACTATATAGGATAAAACCATTCCTTACCCCACATGCAAGGATTTCCATTGCCCGTTCCCACCTACTCTCTACACTCTACTATGCTTCCCCTCTACTTGCCAGCCTAAACAAAACTGATCTTAACAAACTCTCAATCTGCTATAACAACATAGCAAGATTTGCAACTTGTCTACCCTACAGAACAAGTCATTGTAAAAATCTAAACTATCTCAGCTGGCTAGAGCTTCCCAAGTAGATTCAGTATAATCAACTCGTGTCTCTCAAATCACTTAACCAACCAGATAATACAGCTGCCCTGAAAAATATCTATCCCCACTCCAGATCACTCCGGTCATCTAATAGACTATTAGTGCAAACCATCAAATCCAACAACTCAGTTGGTGACTCCCTCTTCGTCAACTCTTTTGGCAAAATTTGGAATTCCCTTCCTGCCAACATTACCCAAGATACCACCCTATCTCAATTTAAAAAAGCTCTCAAGGAGTATTTCAAATCTCAATGGATATGTCACTGCTCCAAGCAGGACATGATCTTTATGCATACTGGTGTACTAGTTCTATGTCTGAAAGTGTTACTCAAATTATTTGTGTTATGCCAGTTTTGAAGATAAAATGTGTTATATTTATATAAATTTAACTAGACTGTAAAATGTGCTGTATTTGTATAATGTTTTGATGACTCTTGATCTATATGTACATTGTAAAGATTGTATAAGTAACCCCCCTGTGGAGCTTTTCTCCCCAGGGCTCCGCTGAAAATGGACATGCATCCAGTCGGACTATCCCAGTCAAAAAATGTAAAATAAAATAAATAAAAATAGAATGTAGGTAGGAATCAGAGAGTAAGGATTTAAAATGCATCACATTGTTGAAGTAGTTCACAGACCGTCACAATAAATCACATCATTGTCACAACAGCCATGCTATGAGCCCTGCTTTAGTGGGATAAAAACACTGGTCATAATTTTGTAGAGGGTCACATTAACTGAGAACCACAGAGAATCACACTAAAGTGGGTATGAGTTCCATATAAGGAAGCTGACAGTAGACATGCTATCAGATAATAAATATCATGATTTGAGGTCACCACTCAAGGGAGCATAGTATAACAGACATTGTTATACAGCACTGCAGTGTGTGTGGTAACACTGCAAAGGCCATAACTAGGTAATAACAGTGAGAAGGTGAATGCTCAGCTTCATAGAACAAAGGAAATGGGCAGGACAGGTTGCAGTCAGCCAGCCAAGGAAAAAAATTAATAGGCAGGACAGGTTACAATCCCGTGGTGAGTATGTCCTGATTGAGCATAGGCAACAACTAGGAAAACTTACAAAGAAAATGGGGGCCAGGTTGCAGTCCTGTGTGGGAGGTCATCAATATGGTTAGACACAATGAACACAGTAGACTTGGTCTCAGTTGTGTCACTTAGATGTATCCACACTGTGCCATATGCACACAGGTAGCATGATGGATGTGCTGCAGGTGATGGTTTGTCTCCATTACAGCACACACATACTGTGCTATATGCACATCTGTGATAGACATCATTCATGGCTAATGTGCCCACGACTGTTAAACTTTGGTACCCTGTCAGAACAGTTTCACCACAGCAGCACATAGAGATGTGACCATCTCAGTGTTGTTGTGAAGGCGTGGAGGCAATTTTTGGCTGGCATGGACTGGTGGTCACACAGACACACACAGACACACACTTTGATCAACATCAACTTACGACTGTGTATGTTCTAGCATAGGAATAAAGGGACATCAGCAACTATAAAAGTTCACAACAGAAGAGAGTGAGTTGCTAATATAGTTTCTACAAACATGGCATGCCCATCCCTAAGAATGGTAAAGCTGACAAAGCATTCTGGAGCACTGTGGTAGGGACTGGTATAAGATATCAGTGTGTTAGGTGGCTTCAGTAGGGCAATACTTCAGGTGTGTCATATGATTATATATATATTACTATATGCTAGGACAAAGGTATGTGAAGCTGCCACTGGCTGTTGGCCACTGGCAGAAAAAACAACTCAAAGTCATCTCACGTAGATGGATGAAATCCTGTTATTTGTCAATGGGGAAAGTTAGAAAACCCTCATACATGGGAGTGGCCTGTAGGGCAACCAAATGGGCTGGTGACAAAAGCCCTAGTGTCTGCAGGGGGTATCCCCAGTGAATGGTATTATGTTCTAGCCTGTAAGATACTGAGTTGTTCCTGTGCATGGTTTACTCTAAAATATGCAATTATGTCATTATAACCTGCATCTGAAGGTATATGTATGTATGACTATAGGCTATCAATAAGATTGTCACATACAGGTCTGTGTGACCCTTGGTGGAGGGTGTCACAAACATGATCCAGCATTGCCAGTGACATGCTTTTTGTCAGCAGATTACTGTGATGGCATGCACATGGCACAATCTGATGACACATGCACCTACAGCTGAGTGGGTGGCAGGATGAACTTCTGGTATCACCTTGAGTTCAGTAAAGGCCATCCATTCCATGTCAGTGCTACACTGCTATGCATGTTTCACCACCATAGATGGCATTAGGGATTTGCACTGCTTCTGAGGTGAGTGCTCACAGTATGCATCAGAGGAACAGGCTGCTATTACCTCCATGACTACAGAACTTTCCCTTGACCTTGGTGTTATCCTTAGCATCTATCAACAGATGTGTAGGTAATTGTCTATGCACAGGTGGTCACTAATCACATCATGTGAGAGATGCTGACTGGCCTTCCTGTCTTGCTTGAAGATCTGCAGTTACTGCAAGGACTAAAGGATATTCTCCAATGCATGCAAAGAAACACTGCATACAGCAGTCTGGAGTAGTCATGTCTGATGACACTGATGGTGGCTCAAATATCATCCACTGGTGCATTCATGTATATGTAAGCTACAGACCACCATGGTCATTCTAGTGAATGGATGTACATTGCAAAAATTACATGCCAGGCTAACACAAATCTCACATGCCATTCTGGCATAACTCTGTGCATCATTTTGCAGAATACTCATGATTTTCCCTGATATTTTTGCCATGTCCCCGATAAAATTTGTGGTGCTCTGGTGAATCACTGTGGATTACAGTCAATAATTATAAATAGTAGAATTTCACAGGTCTTGTTCAGAAAATGCATGGTGATTCAAAATCTGTTATTCTATTAACTTTTTAAGTGACTCAGAAAATTTTGTCCCTGATTTTGTGACTTTGTTTCCCCATTATTTTTGGCTTGTCCAGTATTCTTGAGCAAATATTTAAAAGATAAGCATTCCAGAGACAACTTTGCTGATTAATTTCACCTTTGATGCCTACCCACAGGCCATGGATATTCCAGGATAGGTGGCTGAGATGCTCTTTTAGCTTCATCACTGGTGCAAACCATTGGGCAAGCCACTCAGAGTCACACTGCCATATATGTAATACCTCCCCATGTCTGCTCTTGAGGATATGGATGCCAACATTTTGTGGAATACCACAGCGGAGTCTGCCTCTGGGTTGTTGCACTTGTATATAACATGCTGCATTATCTATAAGCTAGGATATGATGCCTTCAGTCCTGACACTGTAGACCCTCATACTAACAGCATTTCATACATGGAAGCTCTGTCCCATCCCTGGAGAATGTGATCTCTGATTCCCAACAACCTTCTTGCCATTTGGGTGGCTACTGAAATGCATCACCTATGATCCTTTGTTCTCTACTCCCCCAGCACTATGTCCCATCCCTCCTGTGCAAATGATGATGATGATGATTGTGACCTGCCTACCCCTCTTGCCTATATTTTTTAGTAATAGCTGATGCACAACATGTCCAGTCAATGCACTTTAATGTATTGCTTAAGTTTCTTAATGCCTATATCTGTTTTAATCTGCGTTACTGTAGTCATGGCCCTTTGCTAATATCAGAACGCAGAAAACCCAGGTCTGCCTTGAACGAGTGCCCACATCATCGATTTTGCATGAAGACCGCTTACCAGATTCCTTCTAATCTGCTGCCACAGAGATGAACGGTATGTCTACAAACCCCCATGTAGTAATGGCATTTGCAGCACCAAGTTATGAAGCATGGTGCTGACCACAAATATATTGGTGCAGGTCTACAGAGTATCCGGCAGTGCACCATGATAGTTGAAGTGGGCTTTCAGCAGTCTGAATACAAATAATGTTACATGTCTGCAACAGTGGTGTGTTATACACCATCTGCACTACAGTCTGGTGTCTGTAGATGGGGGTCATCAGCCATGATTCCACTGTGCATCTAACACTGCTTGCATTAGATAACACTGGACACCATTCTGAGTGAACTGCTATCTATGTTCTAGGGACTGGGCTCTGTCACTCTTTCTGGGTTGCAATCCCTGCAGCAGCAAACTAGATGTCCCAAGGTCACTTTGCATGAAATTTTGGTGTGAACCACACATAGGGCAGATACTAAAATCCTGCAAAGTACCCTGAGGGCATTGTGCATAATAACCTGTGTGCTATACACCACCTGGTAGTTGATGCTGTAAAAGTCTTTCTCTCTGATTTATCATATTCTATGTGGAGCTAGCAGTGTCTAGATAGTAATGTGGGTATAGCCAATGACCCCCAGGACACCAGGGTATGGACTCTGTCAAATGTTTACACAGTCTTGGTGGTGGTGGTGGCAACATGTAACATGCAATATTGCGGACATTAGCTCTCAAGATGGCTATTAATAAATTGACATGCTAAAGCAGATGCTTGTCATAGGATCACCAAATGAACAACTTGTACATAAGACATGATGTTCAGAAAAGCTTATCAGCTTGGCTCATCTCACTAATTTTACAACTTTCCGAAACACACTGCCATGTTTAAATTTATCTTTTGCATAATCAACGTTTCTCTTTACCATATTGGCACTTATCTGTGTGTCATTATGTAGACATCTGTATGCAGTGTACATCTTGCTATTTTCCTTCTGGTCCTGGTTATGCTGTGTGGGTCTCTAAATTATCCTCCCAGTATGTATACCCGGTACATCACAGTCACCGCACTATTTCCCATATCTTATTGCACTACTTGTTTCTGAATACTTGTCATATCTCTGCATCTCAAATCCAAGCCGATTCCCACCATACTTTAACTTTAAGCCCAATATCTCACAAAAAAGATATTAAAATGTAAATAAAAATAAACAAAATCTAAAAACATTAAATGAATGCAAAATAAAAAATAATCTCCAATGAACGTGTTAACAGAACCCTCACTAGGCACAGCCATGATAATGTAGCTATTCAAGTAATAATGGTGCAGTCCTTTAACAATCAAAAAAAAAAAAAAGACAAAAAGCTAATAAAAATTTAAATCTTATATTTTTATACTTTTTGGGTTCACCCATAATCTTAATAATGCACTAGTAAGGTCCCCGTGCCAAAAATTATTTCAGTACCTGAATTTATTGAAATCAGTGGAATATAGTTCTGTGCACAAAAAAGTCAATAAAAATGAATAAAAAGAATAGATTGAGGAAAGACAGTACAATAAATAAAATATCTGGTATTGTTGTCTAGTAGATACTACT
The DNA here is from genome assembly GCF_019279795.1 of Protopterus annectens. Lineage (NCBI taxonomy): Eukaryota > Metazoa > Chordata > Ceratodontiformes > Protopteridae > Protopterus > Protopterus annectens. The sequence continues at coordinate 981,090,123 of NC_056741.1, read as the reverse complement.
CATCACAAAACATGATTCCATACTCTAGACTACCAGTAGTTTTATTTATTATAACTAAAACCTATACAGTCCCTACAAAATCACACCTTGGATCCTCATATGCAAGTAGAATAAAAGCATATGCCCTTTACAAAGTTTAGTGATTTAAAAAGTACACCTTTTTTACATATATAATTATCCTAACAAATATTGACAAACCAGAACAAATTTACAAGCCTAAAAATCATAATGGAAAAAAATCTCATTGAATTTAATGGAGAAAGCCTCCCAGACTGCAGTGTCAAAATACACTTAAAGAAGTTAACTCAAGTAACCCTTTAAAAAAACAAAAAACATTCTGTCATTCTAAAATGGTGTTTTCACAAGTATGAGGTTGTCCTGGCCACTCCGAACTCAAATTAAAGTAAACTTGTAAAGAACTGGCATTAATATTGGTAGAAGTCAGTGGAAGGGATTTAGATTGATAACTCATTTATCCTTCATGATGACAGTTGGCAAGCAGCATTCAAAAAGCTGTTGGACATGAAGCTGTTGAAATACTAGGAGTGTTAATCAACTGTATGGTAATGATGATGAAGCATCTACTGTATTTGATGAAAGCTAAGGAGCAAGCAAACCAAGGAGTACTATGAAAGTACCACTGACAAAGACGACAAGGCCTGGAGAATAATATAAGAGTGAGTGGAGTTACAGAAAAAAAAATAGGCCTGACTATCTGCCACATATGATGGAAAAGATAAAAATGTGGACTTGCTTATAGATGGATTATCTATAAGCACATTTTAAAGAGCCCACAGAATATTTTGTCCAGATCAAGTGGTTAGAGCTAGTTCGATCCTCAACTATACTGGTAATATTTGGGACTTTTTCCCTTAAGAAATTAATCATTTCTTTACTCTAGAGACATTATGCAAAAACAGAAGGAATGGTAGGAAAAAAGATGCTTTTTGTGAATGACTTAGCCATCCTAATCCACTGATAATGGACTTTGTTTAGCAATTATGCTTGAATGTTAGCTAGAGAAGTTAATTTAGGATATTGTATTTAACATTTTTCAATCTCTTTTTCTCACAAGAGGGCAATGATTTTATGAACTTACAATAAACTTTTAAACATATACAGTAGAATAAATGCAATAGGTCAAAGGAAGATGCCAGCCATAGGTTTGAAGAGATTAGTAAAGACGCAACTTTGTGGAATGGTGAAGTCTCTAAAATATACCACAGAAATAATCATCTGAGCATGAACAGTTTTACATTTTCAAGTACAGAATGTGGCAAAGCTGAAAAGTAGCTGTTGCTGTAGGAAAACAAACTTAGTAGAAGTGAACAGTGGATGACTTACTTGTCCAGCCTGTTAAGGTAATATGATGGCGCCATGGTGTTTATCCAGTATGACTTAGGGGTTAAATGAGCAACAAGTGGGTAAAGTATGTTGGGAGCATGAGAAGGGAGAGAATACAAGTCAAATATGTTGGAATGGCCATAAATTAATAATCTAAATGCTACTGTTTTATTCCTGTAAATATCTGAGTCTGACTGACAAAATAAGCCTACCACTGAGTAAGGAATTTCTTGTACTGATGTTGATAGCATTAGAAGACAAACTAGAATTTTGAACAACTGTTTCCTGATTTAAAGGGATCTCTACAAGGCCTGTAGAGAAATAAGTGTAGCAACAATTCTATAACGAATGTGAGACTGCATTCTGGTAAATTCAGAGTATATGGTACATTGCTCACCTCATAAGGAAGGGCATTGCCTCCAGAACAAATGGAGGTTATAACCCCATTGTACTCTTCCCTCATCAGGCCAGTAACAGAATATAATGCTCCCTTTGGTATGTACCTCTTTAAGCACCTGCAGCAATTGGAGAAACTGCAAAGGTTTCTTACAAAGAAAATTCAAGGTCTCCAGTACATGTCATATGTGGACAGGCTAAAATCACTGTCGCTTTACTCAGTGTCTTACAGATGGCTCAGAGATGACCAGTGCCTAGCATACAAGGCAGTATTCAACCTTGACTTAATGGAAATGCTAAATATTTGCAAGTCAAACAGTACACATCTCGCACACTCAGGGGACCTTAACCTGGTATGTGACATCAACAGAACTTGCTGGAGGGATAGATTTATCTCGCAGAGGTTAACTCAACTCTGGAGCAGACTTTCAATCCATGTTAAGCAGAGCCCCTCATTGACCCTATTTAACCATACCTTAGGCGATTGGATGGGAAACCATAAATTCATCCCAGGGGGGTTCCACCTGTGTCCCTCTTAGATATGGGTAATAGGTGCTGATTTGGTGTCTACCTATAACAGATACTTTTGGGAACAAGGGTTAACTTGGCTAGGCTTGTAAGGGCCCTAGGGCCATTAGCCTAGTAACATCCTGTGATCCTATAAATCCTCAGGCCAATCAGATAAAAACACAATAAGCTATCAACCAGTGGTTCCCACTTTTGATGGGTTGAATTTAGTTAGCTCCTTGCTTCCACCAGAGTGCAAAAGGACCCTCCCACTGTAAAACAAACTGGTTTTGAGCTCAAGTTAAAATAACAAATGTTTTAAAACAGAAGGAAGAATACCTGCAATATCAGGAACCCTTAGAAATAAGTTCATTAACCTTGAGAAATGTTCACAACACACAACTTTGCAAAACCTAGAAATATTTTGGCAGAACAACTTTCGCAGAATACTGTTAAAAAAACCTAAGAGCAGTACAGTAGCAAACAAATGGAGTTACTTTATGAAGTACAGGCTGGAAAACAGTGATAAATTCAACAAAATAAATAAATGCAGCAAAGAAGTATTAAATAACACTGAAACAGTTAGAGCAAGTGTAGAAAATATACTTGTATCAGCTTTGTAGGCCCAGGTGGTTTTAGAAGCTATCAAAGTCTTGCAGTCACAGGTGTCTGAGCCAGGCACAAGGAAGCTCTGAATAAATGAGCAGCACACTGCCTATCTCAACCTTGCCGAGGCTTTCAACACAATTCCCACTCTAATATCACTGAGAAACTCTCCCAGATAGGGATTAACCATTACTTTACTAGATAGGTAGCCAATTGGCTCACTGACAAAACATACTTTGTCACAATTGGTGGAATCCACCTGTACGCCCATCACCAGTGGAGTACCACAGGTGTGTGTGCTAGGCCCCTTACTGTTTAGCATCGATTTTTCAGATGTCCAAGCCAGGGTAGACAGCCTTTGGCTCACCAAGTTTGCTGATGATTACAAACTAGGAGCAATTATTGAGCCCCTCAAAGATGTCAACATATTACAAGTAGGAATAATACAAAAAAGTAATTGGTGACAAAGCTATGGTCTAAAACTAAATTAAAAAAATGCATTATTATACCCTTTGGCAAAATGGAATTTCCTACAGGTTAAAATATTGACAGCACCCCCCTGAGTTCCAACCTAGTGGCGCAAGACTTGGGAACACAGGTTGATATCAATCTTAATTTTGACCGTGATGTTTCCATTGTGGTAAGGAAAGTCTTCCATGTAACACACCTCATAAGGAAGGGCATAGCATCCAGGTAAAGGGATGTTATAACTCAACTGTACTCAACCCTCATCAGACCACTATAATGCTCCCTTCTGGGTGTACCTCACCAGATTCCTGCAGCAGCTGGAAAGACCTCACTAAGAAAATACAAAGACTCCAAACCATGACCTACATGGACAGGCTGAAAGCCCTGTCACTGTACTATGTATCTTATAGGCTGCTGAGAGGTGACTTGTGCCTGACTTATGGGGCAATCTGTAACCCTGCTCTAATGGAAATACTGTACATCTGCAAGTCGAATGGCACAAGAGTCACTCACTCCAGGGATCTCAAGCTAGCTTGTGACATTAACAGAACATGCTGGAGAGACAAATATGTTTACCAGAGATTGACATTTCTCTGGAATAGACTTTCTACTCACGTAAAACATATCTCCTCACTTCACTAACCCTATTCAAATGCAACCTAGATAACTGGATGGGAGACTGCAAATTCACCCCTGAGGAGGTATCTGTGTCCCTCATGGAAAAGGGCAGCCAGTGTTTTTCACATATCCACTCTTTTCATAAATTTGTTCTGCATGCTACCAAAAATAACAAATGGCGATACTTCCGATTAACATGGCTAGGCTTGTAAAAGCAATAGAGCTGCTAGCCTAAAAGCCTCCTATGAACCTATGGATACGCAAGTTAGGGTAAGCAAATAAGGCTGTCCTCATACTAAGCATGAGCTGCATACATAAATGCATTATATGCAGATATAGGGTTTGCGTAAAGTGTGGAAATGTTAAACCTGAAGAAAGTACATAGATGTAGCCCCTCTGCAATGCAAAGTATGACTGGATAGATGTGGAACTACTCAGTGGATTACATAACTATTGGTCTTAGAATGCTTGTCTTCTTGCCACTGTAGTTTTCTTTTCCAAGTGCCATGCTTGATATTGGTAATGAAAGAGATACAGTGGCAGATATGCCTTCATGCCTGTAGACCTGTGAGATTTGAAAAAGAGCTCTTTCTCCAATGTTTAGTTAAGCATAGATAACACTGTCATAACAAATATCAAAACATTGATTTGGATGTTTTTTAGGTTTGTATAAATTGTTTTTATTTTTATCTTTATTTCTGTATTCACTCTTTAGTTCCACAATTTCACTTCAGATTTATTGAAACATCTGATTTCACGCTTTATTCTGACTTTTTTCATCAACATTCAAGAGTCACATGAAGCAGCAGTTTTTAGCTATTCCGTTGCATATCAATGAATGAAAGATCTAATGTGCTTCCAGATGAAGTAAGTGATCATCCTACTAACCTATGCAAAGCTATTTGATTGATATTTATAAGCAGACACACACAAATTCTGACACTCATATATAGTCATCCAACGCATACAAACAAACTGATAAAAACAAAATCATACCACTACACACACACACACACACACACACCCCCAACACACACACACACACACACACACACACACACACACACACACACACACACACACACACACACACACACACACACACCAACACACACACACACACACACACACACACACACACACACACACACCAACACACACACACACCAACACACACACACACCAACACACACACATGGAGATTTTTGGAGATTTTATTAAATCTGTAATAATGGAATAAACCCTACAGAGTAACATGTTTTCTGTGCTAAATTCTATCTTGTCTCTTCTGTCTGACGAGTGTTTTGGGATATATAATGTTTGCTATATCAGGGGTGGAACACCTCTGACTTCTAACTTCTCCCTCCCTTTATTTACTACAATCAGAAGAAAAGCTACATCAGACTATGAATTTGCTTACAGCAATATATCAGTAACTGGCTACAAAGGTGTAGGCTAATCAGAAATTCATTTTACTCAAAGTGATTTTGTTTCTTAAAATGCTATGTTATCTTAAAGCTTTGATGATCCATCCTTAAATATGGAAAAATAAAATTAAAAAAAATATTTGTAAATAGGATGGGAAAGAACTTAAAGCACCTACTAGAATTGCCCAAACAAGTTAAGAATGAAGTGAACCCCCACACTAGTAAATGCGGGGCATGCAAACAGTGCAGTTATATTAATGAAAACAGTTCCATTAAATTATTAAATGCAAACAGCACTTTGATTTACACAGTTAAAGGGAACTGCCAAACTAAAATGTTGGTATATATTGCCACATGCACGGTCTGTCCTGCATTTTACATTGGGAGGACCGAGAGGCATTTTAAGCAAAGGATTTACTCTCACAACTATTGTATAAGAAGGCGAGACAACAAAAATGCCTTAGCTCGACATGTCATTGATTATGGTACAGAACATACTTTCAAATTTTCTATTATTGAGACTATAAAGAACAATCCGAGAGGGGGAAACATTAAAAACTATCTTGCATATAGGGAATTATACTGGCAGGTTTACACAGATGCTACTTTTCCACCTGCCATTAATGACTACATGTCTATTAAAGCATTGTTGATGTTAAATGAAAGAAACTAACTACTTATAAGATAAGTTATAAATGTATTAAGCAGCCCATTATTCATATATGAAAAAAGTTTTAGCAACTGCAAAATGTTTCAAATACTGGAGTAAGATGTTGGAATATGTACATTACTTGATTCAAAGTTTTAATAGTTATTAATAGTCATGTCTATTTTTAACAAAACACACTTTGTATATATTTTTTTCTTCTTTTTTTAATGTATATATATTTTTTAAAAAAAGACATTTATACAAACTTATACAGTGCCTTGAACAGTATCTATAAGGATACAAGTTTATTTGTTAACAACCATCAGGTTTAACACTACAGAATACATATGGATTTAAGATGTTTCTATCTCTTTAATTTTTGAATTTAGAAACAAGTGCTTTTTGGCGCCAATTTTAATTATATTAATGAATGTTTGACTTGAATGTATTGTTCTGAGGAAGCTCGCTTTGGTTTGCGAGTGAAAGCGCTAAACCAACAACTTCGTTCTACAATAAATTTGGCTGTTTTTAATACCCGGTGGATTTATTTTGCTGACGCTATTTGTTACTTTGACATCTGTTGCTGAGTGGAAGGAACTGTTTGTGGTGGTGTTCCTTTTTCGTGTTTCTGAGTTGACCCAGACAGCTCACTGTGTTGTTTTCTGAAATCTGTAATAATGGAATAAACCCTACAGAGTAACATGTTTTCTGTGCTAAATTCTATCTTGTCTCTTCTGTCTGACGAGTGTTTTGGGATATATAATGTTTGCTATATCAGGGGTGGAACACCTCTGACTTCTAACTTCTCCCTCCCTTTATTTACTACAATCAGAAGAAAAGCTACATCAGACTATGAATTTGCTTACAGCAATATATCAGTAACTGGCTACAAAGGTGTAGGCTAATCAGAAATTCATTTTACTCAAAGTGATTTTGTTTCTTAAAATGCTATGTTATCTTAAAGCTTTGATGATCCATCCTTAAATATGGAAAAATAAAATTAAAAAAAATGCTGTGTTGGTCCACTAAGAGAAAATACAAAGACAATGGAATGTCTGTGTTCCACTGCCTTTGTGTTTCATTATAATTGTCATCATCATCATCTTTCGGCTGTTTCCATTAGGGGTCACCACAGCAGATCATCTGTTTCCATTTCTTCCAGTCCTCTGCATCTTGCTCTGTCACACCAACCACCTGCATGTCCTCTCTCACCACATCCATACACGTTATCTTAGGCGTTAGTCTTTTCCTGGTACCTGGTAGCTTCATCCTTAGCATCTTTTTCCCAATATATTCAGCATCCCTCCTCAGCACATGTCCAAACCAACGTAATCTTGCCTCTCTGGCTTTGTCTCTAAACCTTCCAACCTGGGCTACCCCTCTAATATACTTACTCCTAATCCTGTCCACCCTCTTCACACCCAAAGCAAATCTTAACATCTTTAGCTCTGCCACATCCAGCTCAAACTCCTGCCTTTTTGTCAATGCCACTGTCTCCAATCCATATAACATAGCTGGTCTCACTACCCTCTTGTAGACCTTCCCTTTCACTCTTACTGGTAGTCATCTGTCACAAATCACTCCTGACACTCTTCTCCACCCACTCCATCCTGCCTGTACTCTCTTCACCTCTCTTCCACACTCACCGTTACTCTGAACTATTGACCCCAAGTATTTAAACTCATCCACCTTTGCAACCTCTACTCCTTGCATCCTCACCATTCCTCTGTCCTCCCTCTCATTCACACACACATATTCTGTCTTAGTCCTGTTGACCTTCATTCGTCTTCTCTCTAGAGCATATCTCCATCTCTCCAGGGTCTCCTCCACCTGTTCCCTACTCTCACTACAGATCACAATGTCATCTGTAAACATCATAGTCCACGGGGACTCCTGTCTGATCTAGTCTGTCAACCTGTCCATCACCATTGCAAATAAGAAAGGGCTCAGAGCTGATCCTTGATGTAACCCCAACTCCACCTTAAACGCATCTGTCACTCCCACTGCAGACCTCACCACTGTCACACTACCCTTGTACATATCCTGTACCACTCTTACATACTTCTGACTTCCTCATACAATACCACAACTCCTCTGTAGGTACCCTATCATATGCTTTCTCTAAGTCTACAAAAACACAATGCAACTCCTTCTGACCTTCTCTGTACTTCATCAGCACTCTCAGAGCAAACATCACATCTGTAGTGCTCTTTCCCAGCATGAAACCATACTGTTGATCGCCAATCATCACGTCCCTTCTTAACCTAGCTTCCACTACTCTTTCCCATAACTTCATGCTGTGACTGATCAGTTTAATCCCTCTGTAGTTACTACAGCTCTGCACATCACCCTTATTCCTAAAAATCGATACCAAAACACTTTCTCCATTCCTCAGGCATCCTCTCACATTCCAAGATTTCATTAACCAATCTGGTTAAAAACTCCACTGCCATTTCACCTAAACACCTCCATGCTTCCACAGGTATGTCATCTGGGCCAACAGCCTTTTCATTCTTCATCCTCTTCATAGCTATCCTTACTTCCTCCTTACTAATCCATTGTACTTCATGATTCACTATCCCCACATCATCCAACCTTCTCTCCCTCTCATTCTCTTTATTCATCAACCCCTCAAAGTACGCTTTCCAGCTCCTCAGCACACTCTCCTCACTTGTGAGTATGTTTCCCACATTATCTTGTTTCATTATAATTGTATCAATCAAAATTAGTTCCAGGAAACACTTGGTGCCTCTGGTCTCCACAGAGACAGAGGGAGAACAGTAACATTATGACTTGAAGGATGTTGGAGAAAATGTAACTTTTCCTAGTCCAGGAGATTATCTTCTTGCATCTAAACTTTGTTTGATTAGCTTGGGTGTATCAAATCCCCTTGAAGATAGCTGAAATGGTTATTTATTATTCATATGGGAAAAATCAAGGAAACAATATTCGGTGGGCAATGTTATTAAATAGTTCCTTTCTTCCTAATAAGCATGTTGCGGCTCTACTAAAAAGTTAATGAACCTTGGCTGATGCCCTCTAGACACAGGCCTATGTCATGCTGTGTTATAACATGATCCTTCAAGAGATCCACGCATGACACACTTATCTCCTTCAGGCATAACAGAGTCAATACAGAAACAATGCAAACTTGAGAAGACACTGGAGTTATTTTTCTGGAGTTGCTGTTTATTTACCTATCTATCTACTTACAAAACCATAAATGACAACAGCAGCAAGATAATTGTTTGGTGAAAATTGCATCACAAGTAAAAGCCAATAAATAACAAAGGCATTTTAACCGAGGTAGTGCTTAGCGATAAGTTAAATGAAAATTGCAATGATACAAAACACAATCTCAAAAGGTTAAGGAAGGATGAGTGTTGATTTTTCATGACACCTAGATAGATTTCAACCTGAGACAGGAAGATTGCTTCATTCATTTTTATTTAACATTTGTTAACTGGGAAAGTCCGACTTGGAATGAACCAATTTTCAGCAGAGGCCCAGGAAGAGACACTCCAGACACATGTTTTTATAATGTGGGAAAAATCCACACAAATGCGAGGAGGACATGCAGACTCCACACAGAAGGCACCGCAGCTAAGAATCAAACCAGAGAACCTCTTCCTGTGAGGCAACAACACTACCGCTGCACTATTGTACCATATTTATAATAAAGTCTCCACATTAGTTTCTACACAGTGGTACTTATCGGACGTTTATTATTAATTTTGTTGATTTTTGGCATGCTATCCTTCAGTGAGAATATTAAGTTATGCTGAAACTCACTTCATTAAATAATGTGCTGTCAGCAGACGACTGTTTCTGACAATTTTGATGGAAATGGTAGACATAAGGAAACAGAGGTCTCACCATTAGCTGAAGATCTCTTGATATCTGTATCTATGCTGTAATCTGCTATGAATCAACTTTCAAGTAATGTTACCACTTTTTGTTTCTTATAACAGAGTGGGTGGTATGTATTTTCCCCAGGAGTTAGATCACTGCTGGATAAACTTACCTGCCACACTGTGGGTGACTGGATACATATGTTTTTCATTGTACTGTAGATATTCTGATTTTTGCTCAATGTGGGAAAGCTTCTTAAGGTGTTTGGGGAATGGTATGTTTGTCCACATCTCTGAACTTAAAACTCCATTCTTACTTCTTAGGCCAGATATTTTATAAGAGTGGATCTTAAGTCTAATACAAAATCCTGAAAAGGTGCAGTTCACCTCAGGGTTGCATAGTGGTAAACTTTTTCACAGAAATATTATTTTAAGGAAATAATTGTGGTAAAAGAGTTGAGACTGCAGTGCAATTTCTAAAATGTAGACATACCTGGGACTTTTTAACCAGTGCTAATGGTGCAGAGGGATAAAGCTGTGCCTACAGCACAGGCAATTTGATTTTGATTAGTGGCTCAGACACTTGATAGCATTGGTAGGGTGAGAAATGAATGCCCGTTTTTTTTTTTTTTTTTTGGGCGGGGGGTTCAGAGAGGAGATGCCTGCATATTATTTAAGTCCCCTCTGTGGAAGGTTTGTGATACAAATATATAGACTAGGGTTGGCCGATAGTTTCACCAAGCCACCATTGGTAGGTGGGTTTCAAGACAGTTATGCAGCAGTGTTCACCATGATAAGGAATGCATTGTGAAGCTCAGTAGTGATGCAGACTACTTCACCCTTCCCCCACCCATGAGGTAGGGTTCAGGCAGCCAGATGCAAGCATATTTATGTTTTTATGCTCTTAGTTCCTCCCATGTTCTGATTTTCCTCTTCTTTCTCCTTAGTCTCATTTTGTCACGAATAAAAGTTTTCTTTTTTGTTTTGTTTTTAGTTGAAAGATGTTTTATCAGACCAAATTGGAAATGCATCATGTATATGAAAAATACCCTGACTGGGAGAGGTATGTTCTTAAAACTTACATATTGATGTGTCTGCATAGGCTCTACAGTAATTAACTGACTTCCATTACAATGCAAATTACTGACATTCACTAACAGGTAGCTGCAAAAACGTCAGTCTCTGGTAGTTGCAGGCCAAACCTGATTGCCATAACTAGTTACTCAACCTTGACATAATCATTATTTAATAAAATCCTTTTTATTAAAGGGACTTTTTTATAACATGTTAAGTCTGTCACACATTGGTAAGTTAAATGAATTTAAGTTGTATGTCAGTCAGTCTGGTACAATCTGCTTGCAAGACATCATTCTTCATTAATATTTTTGTAGCATTTAAGGGATAACCAGATGTGCCTAGAATCTATATTACATCATCACTACGAAGAGATTTTGCTGATCTGACTCTATGAGTGTGTAACACACTGGGCAGGATTCACGAAGCCTCCGTGTAAGAGTTACAAGGCTTACACGGAGGCTGCAGTTAAACGGTGTGACATCAGCATGTCATGCATATGCATGAGGGCATGCTGAATCACACCTAAGGCTTACACGGTCCATGGAAGACAGTAGGGGGCGTGTCCATAGGCAGAGCCCTGCAAACGGACACGCCCCCAGAAGAGTAAAAGTCCCGAAAGTAAACCCCCACGACAGAACCCGTGTAAATGTGAATAAATACAACACAACACATGCCCCCACAGACTATGAACATAAAATATATAAATTAACATGTCATATTCTTTTTGTAAATTGTAACGATGTTTGCCCATGAGTGCGCTCGTTTGCTGAAGGCGTGCC
>NC_056741.1:981051591-981077901 GCF_019279795.1 Protopterus annectens | reverse complement strand
ACGTACCAGCGGGAAAAAATTGTCAATGACAACATCCGTGACCTTGCAAGTGCCATCCGGATGTACACCGAGGTCATTTATAGACGTTGGGGGGAGACATTAGATGCCCTCCACAGTATGTCATCCATGAGCCAGGACCATGCGGGACGGTTGCGACGTCGAAGAGGATGCATGCCAGCAACAGCTGGCAGTGGTCGTGGATGGCCCCCAGTTCACAGCCGCTCCCGTAGTGGCAGTACCAGCCCCAGCAATGCTGGGGCTGGCCTGTCCATTGACCATCCCAGTAGACCACGTGCACGTGGCTCTTGCCATTCCCACCAGGGACATGGGTCCAGTTATCCCACCTCTGCATCTGAGGACAGTACCCAGTCAGGGTTGGTACCTGATACTGTCCGTAGCACCCCTGCCAGGCACAGGTACTGTTTCCATGGCCGGAGACAGTAATCTGTATGGTCTAGCAGGTACAGTCTGTGGCTGTCCCACAAACTACTGTATATGGCAGCCACATGGTGGAGCTGTGTGCATGCAGACACACACACATTAACCAAACAACTAGGGCTCACACATGCACACACACATTACATCAACATTGGCCCATGCTGTACTGTTGTCACACACACACACACACACACACACACACACACACACACACACACACACACACACACACACACACACACACACAGACATGTCGATTGGATGGGTCAATGTCAGGCTCTGGCAAACAACAAAACGCCCTGTGCATATGATGATATCTGTGTTGCCTCCTGTCATCTGTAACATTGATGGAGGAACAGGCTAACATGGTGCTGATGCACGGGTCTATATTATATCATCGAATGCTTAAAAAAGCAAATGCTGATTGATCGATCTAATTTAAGCAAAAGCTTACAATCTCGAACTGTCAGATCAGCAATTTTTTTCCCAGGGAAAAAAATCACTGATCCAAAACACATACACACAATACAAGCACACCAAACAAACAGAAATCCGCACACATACACCTAAAATCTGATACCTAACCCTACACTAAACTATGCACACACCACTAACTACCCACTTAACCCAAACCCTAACCCTAAGGTCCGTCACTATAGCACACTCACCTCACCTGCTCCCTAACCCTAACTCACTTAAATCCGCCCTAACCCTCATGTTCAATCAATCGCACACACACCTAACCCAAGCCCTAACCCTAACTCACCTAAATCACCCTAAAACTCACATCCACACAATCGCACACTTACCTGAATCTGACCGGTAACTTTCCACCATAACACTGAAAATACCGAAGCAACATAAACGGACAACCGAATTCTTTCCCTAGGAAAAAAAATGAGTTTCTGCTGCTTCGATATTTTGCAGTTTCGCGAAAATAGGTTCGATCAATACCATTCGCTTTTTTAAGCATTCGAGGATATAATATAGACCCTGATGCACAGGGTGACACTATAGCAGTGTAGCAATATTAGCAAGTTGTCAACAGGAAAGTGTAATGACATCCTTGTAGGTATATCTCGGCAGACATTATTCATCAAAGCTCTGATTGTCAATGTAGCATTGTTTGCACCACTGTTAGGTCTGTCCACCCATGTGCCACTTGGCTGACGTGTAATGTGCTGCCAGCATGTGTTAGTGAATGGACAGTATGTGTGTGATGTGTGCAGTACAGATTAGCAAGTGTACATCTGTGAACATGGTGGGTGCGCACTGTCTGTATGTATGTGCATAGTGGACACATGAGACATGTGGCATACCCTGTTGTACACATAGTGAACATGTCACAGTATCTTTCAGTGGCCAGTATGCATTCTACTACAGTTATGTACTAACATGGGTAGACATGTGTGTATGACATGGGTAGACACCATGCTGTAGGTGATACTATTAATATCTTTCAATGATTTGCGGTCTGGTAGTATACATAACCTCAACAGCATGACTATAAGCAATCATTGGATGTTGTCCTGACAAATGACACACAGTCGTAGGGAACTCAGTAACAGTTGTATCCTTCCGGTGCAACACTATAACACTAACCAGTGGTAATTACCGCCACCCATTCCTGTGTCCACACCTGTTTGGCATATAGCCCCCTTAGGTACATGCAAACACATTAGGGATGTGTCCATCCACATCTGGTAATGCATGCAGTGGCCTACAATCTATTCCCTGGATGGGACACATATCCTACACAAGGGTATCATACAGATAGATGCCTGTCATGTGATACATGCTGTATAACAGTAAGCCGACTATGGCATAGTCATCCACATGTACTATACTTACTATCCCATCAGTACCACATAGGTGGTAGCCCTCAACATGTATGTTGGGTACCAATGTGTACATACAGCCTCATGTTATGTCATGTGTCCCTTGGTATCCACATATCCATAGGTATTGTGGAGTCCCAAGGTGTGTCACATGAGACATTAGAGGCCTGGATGCATATACACAAGGCGGTTGTACACCTATAAAGACTGTCCATTATTGGCAGTCGTGGTTGTGTATGAACATGCCTGACATATACCCCAGGCATATATCCTCACTCACACTACTGTAAAGTAACTGTCATGGGTGTGTGTGTGGCACAGATGAACTTGGCCATGGATCACGACAGTGGATGGGCCTGTCACATACATACATATGTGACCTACGATCTGAGAAGCTGCGGCACAACCTGTCAATGGCAAGAAATGTATTCATGTAGTATGCAGGCTTCACACCTATGTACTGATTAAGGGAACATGTAGACATATATATTTGCAACGCATATACCTGATGTGTGCAATGCACTAACTGTTGTAATCATAATATGCCATAACATAGTAAAACAAGACCCACACTGCATTAACCAAGAGTGGCACACACGCACACACACACACACACACACACACACAGTCAGTACTTGCAGGATTCAAGCCCCTACCTAGCTATGTTATGATACTAGAGAGAAACGCATTAGCGCAGTGTGCTATTTGCTTTACTGGGTGGTTTCCCTTCTCCGTCGGTATTTCTAGGGTGGTGACATCATTAGTCTTTCCAAAGAGGAATGTATATATGTGGTGTGTTTTCCCAGTCTTCAAAAAGGCCACTCCTTTCAAAGAGAATTGCACACACATCCCCCACACACAGTCAGCATTTGCAGGATTCAAACCCCTACCTAACTTGGTTATGATACTAGAGAAAGACGCATTAGCGCAGTGCGCTATTTGCTTTATTGGGTGGTTTCCCTTCTCCGTCTGTATTTCTAGGGTGGTGACATCATCAGTCTTTCCAAAGAGGAATGTACATCTGTGGTGTGTTTTCCCAGTCTTCAAAAAGGCCACTCCTTTCAAAGAGAATTGCACACACATACACCTCCCACACACAAACAGCATTTGCAGGATTTAAACCCCTACCTAATTAGGTTATGATACTTGAGAGAGACGCATTAGCGCAGTGCACTATTTGCTTTACTGGGTGGTTGCCCTTCTCCGTCTGTATTTCTAGGGTGGTGACATCATCAGTCTTTCCAAAGAGGAATGTACATCTGTGGTGTGTTTTCCCAGTCTTCAAAAAGGCCACTCCTTTCAAAGAGAATTGCACACACACACACACACCCACACACACAGTCAGCGTTTGCAGGATTTAAACCCCTACCTAACTAGGTTATGATACTAGAGAGAAACGAATTAGCGCAGCATGCTATTTGCTTTAGTGGGTGGTTTCCCTTCTCCGTCTGTATTTCTAGGGTGGTGACATCATCAGACTGGACATGGTAATGTGTGTACACTTTGTTTTATGCCATTCCAGGAATGGTCCATGTGGGTCGTCAGGTGTCAACAGCTGGAACAGGAACTCATAATCCTTACCTTGTATGATCTATCTGTGGACACATCGACATTCCTTCATATGTCAACACATATTTATGCACAGCTTGTTGGTTTTGTGGGTACTACATAGGATCACAGGTTCATAGGTTCATACTAGGCTATCTGCCCTAGGGCATTTATAAGCCAAGCCAGAGTGTGTTTGGCTTTTGCCACCCATTTTAAATTAATTTTGCTATGCCCTTTTTCGAGGTTAGTATACTGTGCCTCTGTCTAACAGTGACACAGAAGTGATACCCGGGGTAAACCTATGATCTCCCATCCACTCATCAAGATTCCTCTTGAAGAGAGTCAATGAGGGACTCTGCCTAACCTGGACTGGGATTTTATTCCAGAGTGAAGGGAGCCTCTGGGTTATGAATCTGTCCCTCCAGCATGTCCTATTTATTTCAGTGCTGAGGTTCAAGTCTCTCGAGCGCGTAGCTTGATGGGATTTGGATTTTCTGAGGTGCAGCATGTCCATTAATTCCGGGTTGGACATGGCTTTATATGTCAGGCACAGATCGTCCCTGAGCAGGCTGTATGCCACTGAGTAGAGCTGGAGTTCCTTTAACCGGGCAGCATATGGTATCTGTTTGAGCCCTTTAATCCTCTTGGTGAGGTACTTTTGGGGTCTTTCCAGTTGCTGCAGGTGTCTGGTAAGGTACATCCCAAAAGGGGCATTGTAGTCAATTATGAGTCTGATGAGGGATGAGTAAAGAGGCACGATGACCTCCCCTGATCTAGATGTGAATCCCTTCATGATTAGGTGGGCTATATAAAATGTTTTTCTAACCACTTTGGCCACGTGGTTGTCAAATGAGAGATTGCTATCAACTTGGGTCCCCAGGTCCCTAATTACTTCTTCTGTACTTAATGGATTACCACCTATGTGGAAATTTGTGGGCACTTTGTTTTTGCCAGAGGGGATGACTATACACTTTTTGGTGTTTAGCTTGAGGCCATGGCTCTGGCACCAGTTGTCTGTTTCTATGAGGCCCTTTTGCAGGATGCTTGTGTCAGCTGGAGAGTCGATTATGGTGCCCAGTTTGCAGTCATCTGCGAACTTGGTCAGCAGTCCTTCCATGTTGGCCTGTACCTCCAAGAAATATATACTGAACAAGAGAGGTCCCAGGACTGAGCCTTGTGGGACACCACTTGTAACTGGTTTGGAGTCTGACATGGCTCCAGCAAGTCTAACCATGTGGGTTCTGTCCTTGAGCCAGTTTGCAACCCATCTAGTGACATAGGGGTTTATATTTAAGCTAGTGACCTTATCTACATGTGTCTGGGATGTTGATAAAGGGCTATTCAAAGTGTATGTGAGACATGTGTAGCTGTGTTCAGTGATGTATGTCCTGTGTGGCTGCCTTGCAAACAGTCTAGCATGTTTGGGAACCATGATCCACACATGAACATACCACAGTTAGTTGGGTTGTGTGTATGTCAGCTTCCAATAGCTTGGTTTATGACTTCAACCATGATGGACTCCATGGCTTGCAGATCATACTTCATAGGCATACTGGACTGTACATCCCATGGTGTGTTGTGCACCAACACTTGTGTGGAGTGCCATATGTTGCTGTAACACATTCAACGGTTCCACATCCTGTGTAGGGGGAGGTTCAGCTGACTGTTCAGGTGCAGGATCTGTTTGTTCTGTAGTTTATGCATGACACATATTGGGAATCAATGTAGTCCACTTGATGCCATGCTTTTAGCATTGGGGGTAGCTGTTCATCCATTCTACATGTGATATCTCCTGGTATGATGATATGGACTATCGTCGGTGGGAGGTGGGTATGTATATATGGGCCTGTCTGTCAGGATGTCGGCATTGTCAGTCAGGTACAGTTGGCCCTGACTCATGACATATATGTGTGTACATTGCTATATATGACATAGCTGTCGGAGGTGTCATGATTCACTCTGGGCTCCTTCTCAGCTACTCTTTACAGAACACCAACAAACCTGAGCACTAATCCCTGTTATACTCCTTTACAAACTTTACACCCTACTGATCCTTTGTCATCTGGCTACAGAGTGTGTCATGATGATATCCCGGCATGTCCAGTTGTCGACTTTGTCTGCACTGTCTAGTCCAGCTGGTGAATATTGTGTGTAGACACAATGTCACATCTGTCTCATGTACACAGACAAGCTTCTTCTCCTCACAACAAACCCAGATATATGTGTGAGATGCACCTATAGAGACATACAGGGTGCTGAACTCTCTCGACCCATGACTGGCATAGTCTATCAGGTGGTGAAGATAACCACACACACCACATATCAGTCTCACATATCCTCTGGCGACAGCACTCAAACCACATTATCACACATACACATACTCGGATGCTGTAAATGAACTCTGCCTAAGCAGCAGAGACCTCCACAGCAGGCACCACACACAACTGCTACCCCACTACAATTCCCACATCTCACATAGTTCACAATGTCAGTGTGCCACACAGTCACCTGCCTTTGGGCTACACAACACACATAATACACTTGTGATAGGTGACACTTATTGTCAGGCACTCTGACGTACCACTCACCAGCCCATACAAGGGAATAGTCCCTTTGTGCTGTCTGTTGTGTGCCAGGATCTGCCACATAACACATGCAGTCAGGTCACTACAAAGCAAGTACAGGACGGGCACCATCATTGTCCATGCTGGTGCGTAAAACCTCAGATGTTACTCCCTGGACCACATGACATGGTACATGGAGGAACAGTGTCATCATGTAGCCCAGGCCAGTATGAGCCTAACCTTATCTAGCATCTTACACCCACCAAGTATGATGTCGCAGTATACAGACAAACATATCACGTTTAACACTTGGCTAACAGATTGGTGTCATTCATAGGGGATACAGTGTCTGTCAGCCTGTGGTGACATGCTCAACATGCCACGTAGCTTCACTATGGACAGCTTGCACCTGTCACCCTTGGACCTTTGAATGCTGGCTAAGGCTCTTGCTACCACCAGAGTGCATTTGTTGAGCAGGGCTCAAAAGACAAACCCATCTACATAGACATTACAGGTTAAATAACACTAAGGGTAATGCTGCTCAACACCAGATGTGTTACCCTCGTATGGTGGCCACTCAGGACTCCCCTCAGTATGGGGGATAGCAATATATGTGCACTAACAGACGACTAGTTCAGGGTCACATATCCACACCAGCACTACCAGGTTATGTTTCATACCATGCTTTCTGACCACAGGTAAACCCCTCATTGGTAAGATCAGACCATTAACAAATTTCCATGGACATCCATATCCTGTCCCCACCCCCAGCCAAGGAAATCACTGTATAGAATTTCTCAAACACCAACTTTGCACTTCTCAAGACTGAGGTGGAATCCTTCAAAGCCCACAGGCCAGAGAATAATACAGGCTAATCCACAGAATCCTTTACAAATGCATTCTATGAGCACCTGCAGGAATGCATGGATCGTGCTATCCCAAATAAAAAGAAGACTCACTCCTCCAAAAACAGGAGACCTGTTTGGTGGACCCCGGCCATAAATAAGCTATACAACAGAAGGAGGAAGCTACTACATGACAGAGCAAAATCCCAAAAATGGAAGGCATCTCTGATCAGTATTAGCAAGAAACGTTGATACCTCATAAAAT
Source organism: Protopterus annectens (assembly GCF_019279795.1). NCBI lineage: Eukaryota > Metazoa > Chordata > Ceratodontiformes > Protopteridae > Protopterus > Protopterus annectens. The sequence continues at coordinate 981,070,403 of NC_056741.1, read as the reverse complement.
CATCAAAGGCCAGTTTCCAAAGAGAAATTGCCCTAGACACTAAAGATAATCACAAGTCCTTCTTTAGTTATGTCCATAATATGGTTGGAAACTCCCAGATATGCTCTGAATTGTTGTATAACTGTACAAAATATACCGAAACTACAGACAGCCAACTTCCTGGCAGACAGATTCAGCACAAACCTCTCCCCCCCTTCACCCACAAAGGAACACATGCCTATCCCAACTGAATGCAACCTCCCTGACATCACAGATGCACAGGTGAAGGCTGCCCTCACCAAAGCAAAAAACACAGCAGCTATGGGACCGGACAGTGTCCCAGGCTGTGTCTTACACAAGCACCAAGAAGAACTGAACCCTTACATTTAGTCACTGTTCAAACTTAGCCTTACTACAGGATATGTACCCGAATAATGGCGTACAGCTACAGTGGTTCCACTCCACAAAGGTGGTGCCACAACAGACCCTGGGAACTATTGCCCCATAAGCCTGACTAGTCTGGTCTGTACAGCTATGGAGCGTATTATCATGGAACTCATAAACAAAGACATTGGGAGCCTCCAGACACTGGACCCTACCCAATTTGGCTTTGTTAAGGGCATATCTTGCCTCTTAAACCTAGTTGATTTCTTTGAAACAGTTACCAAAGCTATGGATGAGGGCAAGGTAGTCCACACAGCCTACCTGGACCTCGCAAAAACGTTCAACACAATACCCCACTCGGAAATCATACATAAGCTTAACAGCTTAAATATCAACCCCTATATCACAAGATGGGATGTAAACTGGCTCAGGGATAGAACCCACATGGTCAGAATCGCAGGTGCCATGTCCGAATGCAAACCAGTTACAAGTGGCATCCCACAGGGCTTAGTTCTAGGACCTCTCTGGTTCGGTATATACTTCTCTGAGGTTCAGGCTAACACGGGGGGATTATGGCTAACAAGGTTTGCAGATAACTGCAAACTGGGGGCCATAATCAACTCTCCAGCTGACACAAGCATCCTCCAGAAGGGTCTCACAGAGATGGTTATTTGGTGCCAGAGCCACAAGCTCAAGCTACATGCTAAAAAGTGCATAGTTATCCCCTTTGTGAAAAACAAGGTGCACACATATTACCACATAGGTGGTAATCCATTAAGTACAGAAGTAGTAATTTGAGATTTGGGGACCAATGTAGATAGTAATCTCTCCTTTGATAATCACATTGCCAAAGTGGTTACAAAGACCTTCTATATATGCCACCTTATCACAAAAGGGTTCACATCTACATCAAGAGAGGTCATTGTGCTCCTCTACTTGTCAGTCATCAGCCCCATACTTGAATACAATGGCTCTTTTGGGATGTACCTTACCCGACACCTGCAGCACCTGGAGAGACCCAAAAGTACCTCTCCAAGAGGATCATGGGCTACAAACAGATGTCATATGCAGCTCAACTAAGGAAACTCCAGCTCCACTCATTTGCTTACCGCGTACTCAGAGGCAATCTATGCCTGACATACAAAGCCATGTCAAAGCCAGAATTAATGGACATGCTCCACCTCAAAAATCCAAGTCCCTTAGAGATACACACTCCAGGGACTTAAACCTCAGCACAAGAATAAAAAGCACATGCTGGAGGAACAGATTCATTTCCCAGAGGCTCCCCTCACTCTGGAATAGAATCCCAATTCATATTAGACATAGCCCCTCTCTGACCCTATTCAAGCCAAATCTGGACACATGGATGGGAAATCGCAAATTCACCCCTGGGATCTCTTTTGTGTCCCTGCTACACAGAAGCACAGCAAACTAATCTTAAAGGGTACCTTCTGTGACCTAATTTACAGAGGCACAGTAGACTAATCTAATAGGGAGACGGACGCCAAATACACTCTGGCTAGGCTTATAAATGCCCTAGGGCAGATAGCCTAGTATCTACTTATGAACCTATGAACCTATAAGTTCCGCACCAAGCAGATGTAGGGACTCACACAGATGACCTGCACAGTTCAGATGCAGTAACTCCAGCTCTACTCAGTCGCTTACCACCTACTCGGATATGATGTGTGCCTGTTGTTTGCAGTAATACCCCACCCAGAAATAATGGACATGCTCCATCCACCTCAGGATATCCAACTCCCTTGTAGCTACACACTCCAGGGACATATACCTCAGCGCAGATGTTAATAGGACATGCTGGAGGGACAGATTCTTATCCCAGGGCCTCCACTCACTCCAGATTGTGATCACAGTTTCACATAGGCAGAGCCACCCACTAACCACCTATAGGGGACATCTTGATAGCTGTATCGGTGATCGTATGTTTACCCATGGGATATCTTCTGTGTCCCTGCTACACAGAGGCACACGAGCCTAAACGTACATGGGCTATCTTGTGTGACCTACTATTCACTGGCACAGTGTAGTACTCTGACAGGGCTGCAAAAGCCAAGCACACTCTGGATAGGCTTGTACATACCCTAGGGCTGATAGCCTACTATCGACCTCTGTACCTATGCTTCTGCTCGGGATGCACAATATTTATTGCTGATACTGTTTGCAGGTCTTTATCGTCTTTGCTTTCCCAGTTTCTATGAACAACTTAGGTATCTGTGGAACATGTTTGATCATGACAGGGTTCCACTATATTATATAAGTGTCTGTTGTCATGTAACTGTGTGCACAGGGTGGATTGCTGGATAGTGAGAGGTTCCTGGGTTAACACATGCAACTGCCAGATATGTGTGGCCCACTGCTGTAGTCAGACATGGTCTAATTGTGTGAGCATGCCCAGTTCAGACTTTCCATGTTTTGTTGCCTGACATATGTCTCATTTATTCAAGTGTGTGAGCATGCCTAGTGTGACCATTCAGTATGTTGCGATCTGAAGTCCACTACATTTCTGGATGTGTGTGAACATGACCATTATTAACATTTATACTGTGTGTGTTGGAAGTCAAGTTCTGTTCTTACTGCAGGACTCACCTTTGTGTCATAACTCAACAGGGATTATGCTGTGCCTGCAGGGTTTCCATGAGATACTTTGCATAGACTTATCAACATCCCTTCATACTGGCTGAACAGTGCAATGCTGTCATGGTTTAGGGGTTCAGTACTTTAACTATGGTGGACAGTATCCTGGGTTCAAGGCCCATCACTGCTTTATATTTCCATACTGAGCAGACCAGACTGCTTAAGGGCCAGTTAAGCAAATATGAGCATGTTGGCTTTTGTTCTGCTATGCCCTACTTAGACCAGGCTTGTCCGACATTGCTGTATATTCACCAACTTTGCTGGACATTGCCCAATATTACTCAACACTGACCACAGTTGTACTAGTTGGTGTGTGCATTCTGTTTGCATATACTACATGGTGGTAAATGCTGTTTAGCACTACCTTAAATTGCTTGACACATGGCAATCATGCCTCAGGTGGTGCTGCAGGGCTGCCTATGTCGGATGCACATACTACACTCCCTGTACATGTTTGAAGCAGGTAGTGTCAACTTAGGCATCCCTTTTACTATATGTGAGGGTCAGAGAGAAGTATCATTTCCAGGGTTCCTAATGAGCCAGTGTATGTGCTATGCGTTGCCTCTTTGCCAAGGCCAAAGCATACTGGACACGCCTCCTCTGCCTACTGGGGCAGGCTCAGGTTGTTCCTCCTCCGAGTCACGCTCTGCCTGTGATGACCTTGGCAATGGTGTGGGGCTGTTTGGCCCAGGCCTATGCTGGTCCTGCTGCAGTTGTTTTCGCAGGATCATATTATGCAGCATAGCACATACCATGACAATTTGGGTACATGTAGTTGGTGTGTACTGCAAGGCTCCACCAGATGTGTCCAGGCACTGGAACTGTGACTTGAGCAGCCCAAACACACACTCGATTACATTTCGTGTTTGTGCATGTGCCTCATTATGGCATTCCTGTTCAGGTGTGTGTGCATTTCTGATGGGTGTCATCAGCCACAGCTCCAGTGCATAGCCAGCATCCCCACTAGGTGACCATGTGGGATGTCCCCATTGGCAAATGTCTGGTACAGCTGCGTCAGATGCCAGATATGGGAATCATGGTAGCTTCCAGGGCAGCCAGCACACACATTCAGTATTATGCCCTGGGCATCACACACGACCTGGCAGTTGATGGAGGGGAATCCCTTGCGGTTGAAGTAGACCCTACCCCGCTCACCGGATGGTGCTTTGATGAGTATGTGCGTGCAGTCTATTGCACCCACTACCTCAGGGTATTCTGCTATTTGCTGAAAGAGACGCATATTGCTGGCCAATACCTCAAGGGAATTGGGAAATATACATGATCACCGACATGTGCTGACATGGCATCCAGAAACTGGTGTAGTACCCTGGATGCTGATGCCTGTGATATCCCCATCATATCACCAGTTGGTCTCTGGAAGGTACCTGTTGCTAGTATAAGAAGGCCAACACATACCTTGATTTCTTCTGGAATGGGTTCCCCTCTGTTGGTTCTGTCTGTGAGGCGTGGCCTGCGCAGCTCAACAATTTGCTGCATGAGGTCTCTGTCCACTCTATAGCGGTCCACTATCTCCAGCTCATGTAGCCCCTTGTAGGTTACCCTGGGCCTGTACACTCTTCTCCGTCTCCTCACTGGGGGTTGGTTGGCAGCATTCCCATTGTCACCACCCTCAGCATGTTGCATATGTCGGTTTATGACAGAAATGTCAGCCCCTAACATTTCTTTGTCTCAGTTAAGCCTTTTCAGTATTCACTTCTCGTAGCTTACTACAGTGCTGCAGTGTCTCTGAGCAATACATGGTGAAAAGTTGTTTGCAGAGTTTTAAGTGCTGGGCTGGGCTGGTTTACTGGCTGTGTAATTGCCTGATTCTGATTATTTCCACCTGCTAGCTCTGCGGACTCTCCCTGGTTAACTTCCTACTGTTTGTTTTGCTTCCTTTTCTCTTTCCATTTCCTCAGGGGAGAAGCGCCGCGCACATTAGTGCAGACGCGCATACACGTGATAACACGCGCGTACAAAGGCTTAGACGGAGTTACACTAGCTAATTCCTGCTTAAACACGCACATACCAGTGCAAACGCGCTCACAGTACTGTAAACTGCCTTATACATGCTTACTCCGGCTTAAACGCGCGCACTCACACTTACACACGCGCACACTGTCTTACTCAGGTTTACAGATGCACACACGCGCGCATACACATTGCAAGCATTTTTAAAAGAAACTTTAGTGATACCCACAGTGTGCACCTTCTATTTCTTGACTTTAGCTAGGATACCTGATGACACACCTCTTCCAGTGATGAGCAACTGACAGCTAACACATGCCACTCTGCTCCAATGAGCTTATCTTCTTTCATACATTCCCCCTCCTGATGTCACCTATATCCTACTCTATTACTCCCCTTATTCTAGTCTTACACTCCACTGACTGTGCTCATTTGCTATGTAGACTTGGGATTCACTATACTTACCCTTATTTGCATAGGATTGCCTACTAATGCTTGGTTACATCTCTTAGACTGGGTTCCCCCCTTAGCAACCCCTACTCGGTAGCCATGTTGTCTTCAGCCTGCCATTGCCTTGCATTGTACATTACAAATACCCATAAAATCCACATTTGTGGGTTTTAAATTTTATTTTTCTGTTTTTTTTAGAGCGCAGCCCGTTTGTGCGAAGCTGCGTTACACTTAAACATGGAAAATCGGAAAAAAAAAATTCATTTTTTTTTCATTTTGCATCGGGAAACATTGCCAATGGCCATATATTTGGCAATTGGCATGCTTCCTCTACTGGATGCAACCTTTATTTGGAGCTGTCATGGCTCCGTTTTGCTATTTGCAGAACGGTACTCAGTTGTCAACTGAGTACATTTCTGCAGATAACACTACTCTTACTCGGACAGGTTCGGGTTTCCTGAATCGCAAATCTACCTCATTTGCATGCCTTTAGGCTGCAATTGAGGTAATTTGCATGTCACGGCCCTGTCCATGTAAGAGCCATTTTAGGAGCTCTCTTGCACGCCCCTACAGGCTGTTTCTGGATCGCTCGTTGGACATGATGGGTGCATGGAGTCTTACTCTACTCTTAGTCTCCGTGCAAGCCATCGTGAATCCGACCCATTGTGTTTGTTTGTTTATTTGTAATTGTAGCCTATAGTCACTCTTACCTGAAGGAACTTATTGTTCCATGTTCTGCAGTGGTCACCTTTTGTATAGTATTTTGCAATTCAAGGGTTTCTAATAGTTCCTCATGTAAGATTGGAAACATCTACTGAAACAATAATAGATACTAACGCAAAGAATAACATTGAAATGGGAGAGAAACTAGCACATAGGGTTCCTATTATATAATCGAAGACACAATCCTTTCAAATGCGTCTTGATCGAACTTGAAACCATGAAACAGCAAAATAGTGAAACAGCATATAAGTAAGTTACCTTGCCATTTTTGTCACTGTAGTGTGAATCTTGGAGATGGTATATTTAAGTAGGGGGGTGTGAGGAGCAAAGCCCCCCACTTTATGTAATGTTTTGAAGTTTTTCTTTTTCTTTTTTTTTTTTTTCTGGAACAGCAATTTTTTTCCTTGGGAAAAAAAATCACTGTTCCGAGTGTTTGAGATTGTAAGCTTTTGCTTACATGGGGTCGATAAATCAATGTTCGCTTTTTTAAGCATTTGCTGATTTAATATAGACCCAGCACATATCTCGTTATGTTGAAAAGATTTGAAAATAAAAGAAATAGGAAATGCTAATAAAATAACAAAGGCAAATATCCTTCAAATAAGCATGCCATCAACTCAGTGAATGAGTCCCAAAGTTACGGGCGCTGAGCCCATAAAACAGGCATTGACCCAACCAAATATTTTTGCTATATGTGACTCCATTGTAAGACATACTGATATGTCTCTTACCTGGCTGAACAAGGAAAGAATGACATTTATTTGCTTCTCTGTGTCCCAGGATTTGTCAGATCATGCATGTACTCAAGTCTCTGAATGACAAGTATCTGTATGAATCTGTCATAGTTCACACCAATGTCAAAGACTTGAGATGTACCCTCCAGCATTATATGAAGATAGACATGATGGAGCTCTCAGACTATGTGCCCAAGGCAGGTATCAGCGTAGCACTGAGCAACATTCTACCTTCTCCAGGGATGATGCCATAATCCATCCATCCATCTATACATCCATCCATCCATCCATAAATCCACAATCCTTTTTTCCCATTTTTGCACATGAGATTGGTGTGTCACTTCAACAATGACAATCACCTAGAGCCAAGGTTTACACTGCCAGGTGGTTGGCTCTGCCACGGTAGTTCTTCCCAATCACATTCACATGCACACTCATACCTATGACCAATTTAGTGTGTCCAATCCACCTTCTGCATGTGTTTGGAATGTAGGAGGAAACCCATGAGAATACAAGGCGGACATGCAGACTCCTTACAGAAGGTATCCCAGCTGATAATTGAACCAGGAAAGCAAAAAATAATTGACTTAAACAATTGACTTAGTTTTTGGTGTCATTCAAAGGGGGTCCAATATTTGCCAGCCTGGGAGGATATGATCAACAAACGTCACTGCTTTGCCAGGGATGTCCTGCATCTGTCCCCTCTAGGGTTTCAATTATTGGGAACGATATTGTCCACCTCAGAGTGCCTTTTTTAGGTAACACCAATCTGATAAAGCTATCAACATAGCAAAACAAGCAAAGGAAAATATGAAGGCATAATTGATCATTGCTAGCAGCATGAACAAGAAACTCCAGTCCTTTCAATCCCTTCTCATCTTGAAGACATTGATATCTGTATAGTGACAAAGCCATGGTTTAAAATAGCTGAGAGCACTCCAGCTGTCAGGGCTATAATGCCTTCCACAGGTCAAGAGCAGCTACTGAGCACGAGTGGAAAAAAAGGTGGAGGTGTATCAGACTACATTCAGAAGAGACATCAAGGATGGTAAAGCAGCATGATGCACTAAAGTTTCTTCATGTTCAAATAATAATCAGAAAGGTCCCATACTATGTATTATCTAGCTACCTAATTTCCTCTATGACAAAAGAAAGCCACAACACCTATCTACAGGAACTAGAATCACTCAGTATTAAACCCAATGCCATTTCCCTAAGTGATCTAAACTATCCAAGTATAGATTGCGAAACCTACACCACCACTAGTGAACAAGCCCAGAGATTCCAGGAGTGTGTCAATATAAATGCACTGGGATAATTAGTCAGAGTACTCACTAGGGGTGGTCATCATTCCCTCATCACTTGTCCATAAAGCTGTCACCTTCAAAATAAAACTGAAACTAGAAATCCCTTCCACCCAACAAAACCTTAAAGAATTTCTTTAAGACAAACTACCTACTTCTAAGTGATTCATTTGCAGACTTCAAATCCTCACAAAACCTTGGTAACGCCATGGAATATGCAGAAATGTATACCAAAGCACTATACAAGCATACAAACAGCTGCATAGATACAGCTGTACCCCAAATGGAACAAATGCAGGCAAACCCCAGAAATAAATCTACATGGTGGAACCATAACATCAACAAGCTTTATAATAAAAGGAAAAGAATTTTGACCAATTATGTTAAAGCCCCTGTCATCATAAACAACTCTGGAGCTTAATAAAATCCACCAAAGCCAAGTTTAAAGCTAAGATAGCTACAACTACTTAAACAAAAGATTATCACATGACATTTTTTAGCTATGTTAGTAATCTCAAAAGCACAAGAGCAATGCACTGAGCTGATTGTGAATGATGTTACCTAAAATGATGCTGAAGATATAGCTAACCTACTGGCCGATAAATTTAGCTCTAACTTTACCCCCTCTGGCTCTCTCTCATCCATCTGTCTCTCAAGATATACCTGAAACTGGATCAATTCAAGCTATCACACAAGACCAAGTCCTAAAAGTGATAGCAAAAGCTAAAAATATTGCATTGATAGGTCTTGACAATATCTCTGGTAGCATCATAAATAGCATCAAGCACAATTTAGCCACACCCTAACAACACTGTTCAATCTCAGTATCCATACAGGTTTTGTAGAAAGTGAATGAAGAGCAGCTACAGTAATTCCCCTGCATAAGGTAGGACTTTCCACAGACTGAGGCAATTACAGACCCATTGTCTGAAAAGATGCATATGCGAAGCCATGGAAAGACTTATCATGAAATTAATCAGTTAGAACATAGGGAATCTCCAAACACTAGACCCATCTCAGTTGTAATTCATTAAGAGCAGGTCATCTTTACTGAACATGATGGATTTTTTGAAAAGATCGACAAAGCAATGGATGAAGACAAAAAGGTACATGCCCGCACCTCAGTATGGCCAAAACGTTTGCCATAATTCCACAATCAGGCATTGTAGAAAAGCTAAATAAACTAGGAATAACATTAGGGGGTCTATGTCACCCTGATGGATTGCCAACTGGCTCACAGATAGAACCCAGATAATCAAAAGGGGAAGTTATCTCCACAAATTGACCAGTCACTAGTGGAGTCCCCCAGGGTTCTGTGCTGGGAATATCTCCTGTTTGGCATCTACTTTTCTAAAGTAAAAGACAATACCAAAGGGCTTTGATTGACTAAGTTTGCAGATGGCTGCAAGTTAGGAGTTGTCACTGAATCCACAAATGACTTAGCCATCCTGCAGGAAGGATTGTCTCAGATAAGTAACTGTTGCCAAATCAGGGTCTGAAACTAAATGCCAAAAAGTGCATTATTGCATCCTTTGTGAAGTCATTTACCCCTGGAAACTACCACAATGACAATATGCCCTAAGAAATGACCCAGTTGTGTGGGATTTGGGAACTTATGCGGAGAATGATCTAACCATTCGCTGACATCTGTCTGTTGGTGTAAAAAAGTCCTTTTGTGCTACAGAAATTATAAACAAAAGGATTGTTTCTAGATGTAGGCATGTCAGTGTTCCCATGTACTCAGCCATCATTAGGCCAGCCATTGAATACAATGTCCCTTTGACATAAATCTTTCTAGACACATGCAACAACTGCAACACTTTACTGAAAGGATACAAGACCTAAACAAATTCTCCTATATGGACCGACAAAATGCCCTGTCAGTCTTCTTCCGGCTTTTCCTAGTTAGGGGTCACTACAGCAGATCTCCTGTCTGCTCATAATTGGCAGTGGAGTTTTACAGTGTCGAGTTGCCAGCCCAGCACACAACCTTCCACAGGAGGCACACACGCACACCTAAGGCCAATTTAGAGTGTCCAATCCACCTATCACATGTCTTTAGGATGTGGGAGGAAACCAGACCACCTGGAGGAAACCCACATGACCACAGGGAAGACATGCAGACTCTGCACAGATGGCAACCCAGCCAAGGATTGAACCGGAGAACTTCTTGCTGTGAGGTGACAACACTAACCACTGCACCACTGCGGCCACCCCAACTAAATTCCATGTCAGTATACTTGGTAAATTACAAAATGCTAAGAAGGAACTTTGTCTGGGATACAAGGCATCCTCTGAAACATTAATGATAGATTTACTGCAGGGTTTTGATTAAGTCGTATACTGAGGATGAAAGTGCGTAACTGTTGCTACTAAGTTGTTTTCTAAGATTTTTTTATTTTTCAATGGATTTTATTCAATATCTTCATACTACATTAAAGTGTTTTATTTTTGGTTCTGGTCCTTCACACTATATGAACCTTTTATTGAATGTTCTATATATGTATATATCTTTTGCCCCTTCACAAACAGGCCACTGACACTCATAACAAGTCTTTGCCACTTGACTTTTCTTGATCTAGATCTATGTATGCAAATATCCTTCATCCACAGAATTTCTAGAAGTTTCCACACAGGCCAGAGATACCATTAATAAATTCTTCCCTTACTGGCAGACAAAGGCAAACTAACAACTGCAGTTTTTGTTTTTGTAAAAAGGGTCTTTGACACTTTAAAAGCACTTACATCTCATAAAACTTCATTTATTAGGTATCATCAAAACAGCCTGTGTCAAAAGGAAACAATTTGTCTAAACAGAACCTTTACAGTCAATATTCACAAAGAAATTTCTAAAGAAATACACTGCCAGTAGGAAATCTTGAAGTCTACAACCTTGAACTCTTACTATTCTCGCAATATATTCACTTGCACTCATACAATACAGTAACTTCTTACCTCCAGTGTAAAGCAACTATTCTATATTCCGATTACCTAGTCTTTGTTTAGAAGTGGTACCCTCTCTTTACACGATATCCAGCAGATATTTTCATGGAGAAGACTTTAATAAGACTCATACAGTCATGTTTCTTAATCGTCCACTTGCAAATAAAAAAGCAAAATGTAGAAAGCTTGAGGGACAGAAAAGCAAGAGTTGTTCCAAAGTGACAAAATATTTGCAGAATATATAAATTTACCTGTTAATCTAGGTTGAGATACTTCATCAAAACTGCACCCAAAATTTAGAGTTGCAGTACATAGAGGGACTGGTTTAAGGACAGTGCAGGAATCCCATTTTAAAGAAGTATATTGGGATTTATACTATCATCAGGAAATATGCGTGTCATTCTCACTGCGGTTGTACCCTGATCTTCATTTATTTTATTTACTTACTTAGGTTGTTATCCTTACAGGTTGGCCAGTTCAACTTGATGCTTTCTTACATATGATAAGGTCACATGGCAAATGGAACTGCAAACAGATAAGGCAAGCAATATACAAACAAAACACAAAGTACAGCTAATATATACCGCACACAATGAGCATAACAAGGGGAAAGGTTAATTAAAGGACTTTTTGTATTATATGCACAGTAGTCCAGAATACTTCTAAATCCCCAATGCCAAAAGACTAACTTTAGAAAGATTGTCAAAAGGCTGAATGAAAAACAAAGCAACATATATGGAAATATTTAATATATCAGTGTGTAAAATAAATACAAACACCAGATGTGATCAACATCAGTTTTTTTTACTTTGCAACACTATAAAAATTAAGAACACTCACTTAATTTACAAAAAACATTGTGACCAAAATTCCACCTCAGCTTGAAATGACAATATCTCTGTACTGCTTTAAGACATTTACATTTAGTATAATCAAGATATTCTTATAAAACCCATTGTTAATCTCAAATATAGACATGCCTCCCAAAGTATACAAATATGCACATTTTGGTATAACATATTACATGATAGATAATAGCACTTCTATCTTAGAAAGGAGCATTTATTTTTATTCTCATTTTATAAGAACTCACAAATTACAGGAATCTGATATATATATATATATATATATATATATATATATATATATATATATATATATATATATATATACACATATATATATGTGTGTGTGTGTGTGTGTGTGTGTGTGTGTGTGTAGTGTGTGTGCATATATATATATATATATATATATATATATATATATATATTATCTATACATACACACACACACACACATACACACACACACACACACTTGCGCGCGCACACGCACACAAGTATATATCTATATCTATAACTATCTATCTATCTATCTATCTATCTATCTATCTATCTATCTATCTGTGTGTGTGTGTGTGTGTGTGTGTGTGTGTGTGTGTGTGCCTCTGTATGTACTTAAATTAAATGCATCACCCAAATGTCACCACCACTAGCACTGACTCAAAAATATTGAAAAAAAAAAAGTTGACTCTGAAATTATCTCGAAGCATGTGGCAATAAAACCATATTTGCTGTATGGAGACAAGCCCTCCTTTCACTCCCCTTTTAGGGAGACTGCACCCCCCCATACTAAATATACATTCTAACTCCAAGATTGCACAGCACTGCAGAAAGGGTACAGTCCTCAAGCCATGTAATGTAGCAGTCTTGCACAATTGTTGACCATCTGTTTTGTCGACCAAACTGTGCTGACAAAACAGGTATTGACTTTAAAGACAGTCGACTTACTTAACAGCTTTCAGTATATATACATATATATATGTATATATATGTACATATATATATATATATATATATATATATATATATATCTTGGTAGTTCATAAGGTTGAATGTTCTGAAGAGCGAACATTCTTTTTTCTTGGTTTTACTGGCTGCTGGCTGTTCTTTCCCCACAGACTTGTGATCTTGGAGTTGGTGTGTACAGTTAACAAGGGTGTGTGGCTGGTGCAGGGGGCTTAACCCCAGCATAAAGTATTTTTTTTTATATATTTTTGCGAGTCACTCAAAAAAGATCATTTTCTTGTCTTCATTGTTATGCGTGTTCATAATTTCATAGTTTCATTAGGTAATCATGTATTTGTATGCCTATTTAGATATAGATATATAGATATATACATACATACATACATATATCAATAGAGAGAGAGAGAGAGGCAAAGACAGACTGAGAAGGGAATTTTTTTCTGGTGAAAAATACAGGATTTCTACTTCTGTCATAACGAGAATGTAGCACCTCCTGAGCATTAAAGAATGAATAGCCTCCAGTGAAAACCAAGCATATTGGCAGACAATGACAACAAAAGCCAAATGGAATGCTTGATTTACTGCCTGTAAATAAGAGACCATACATCAGTTTCCAAAAAGCTTTTCAGGAAAAAAACAAGGATTACTAATAAGATACTTGTGTACAAAACACATACATTGGGATCAAGTGGAATGTGCCACATTTGAGAGAGTACACTATCTTAGACGTTGAAGATGTCATAGAAATATAATTACTATGTTGTCTTTGGACAGATACTGTTGTCTTCCAACAAGCCATATCAATAGTCATTCAGAGCTGATTCTGTAACTGCCATTTGCATTCATGTATTGCCTTCCACAAAAATGTGTTTGCAAAGTGTTTATACTTCTTATGTCTCATTGAAAAGACAATGAAAAACAGTACTCCACCACCGTACCTATTGCCATAAGAATAAAATAAACACTAAATAAAGGAGTATTTTTGCTATGGCAGTGAGCATTTATCTGTTTTTCTGCCAAGATTAAGTGAAGTAACCAATCACATCAATGAACTTCAGGTTAAGGCTTTCAGGCTCTAATAAGACAAGTGCACAATTCCACCAAGCCACAGCAATTTTCATTTTAATATCACTAGTCTCAGCCTGCCATTTGGGGTCTTCCTCAGATTGCCTCCTCTCACAGTTTTCAATCCTACATCTCCAAAATATGGAACACAGCACTACCGCTAACAGTATAGATCAAATGGCAAATTGTGCAGACATGTTGCATCAGAGCCAGATCTGGCAGGGAGTGGTCCAGGATGCGAACAACTACATATAATATATCTCTCTCTCTCTAACAAGTTTAACAAGGGTCTTCTGATATGTTACTCCATGCAAAAGTAAAGCTATGGGATGTTGTAACAGACAGATCTGTTGAGCCTAAACTAGAGTGCTTCATTGAGGCTAAGGGGATTTGATGTCACTTGTCTGCTGGTGGGAACAGCCCCTCATTCCTGCTGCGGCTTGGATGTGATATCTTGAACCATCACTGATATGGCTGCAACACTTTACATACCTTATGTGCAGGTCAGTGATCCAAGCGCTACTAGCTGCTATGCAATATGCAATGAGTGCACAGTGACATGGAATATGGTATAAGAGAACAAACAACACTGCTAAAAACAATAGTGGCAAATGTTGCCTCCTGTGATACCTTCATGGGACATAATTCAACCACCATTTGATCTGCCTCCAGAGGCATGCCTTTCATGCTAGTGAGAGGGTCAAGATGCAGAGATGTCAGACAGACTTTTCCTGTTCGGACAGTTGAAACAATTAGAGAGATACACCCATTTTCACCTATGGCCACACAGCTTGGTATATATACCCAGTTGTGTGCCTACATGATGAAAATCCTTTGGCTTGAGACATGGAAATCTCATCAGGCTCAACATGCATGGTGTCGTACTTCTATCCCTTTTATTGCTGCATGTGTGTCCAAAGCCTGCTGACCCTGTCTCTGGTTGACACCACTTTCTGGGCTATGGCATTTATCAGAATCAGCAGATGATACATCCAGTCATTGCAAACACTCATCATCCTGTAGTTCAACCCCTTTCTGGTGACATATTGCATCACGCCTCAACTCTGCAGTTCAATGCAGAGGCAAGGCCAACAGCCATATTGTGGCAGCATGGCCTCACCACTGGATTATGCGATTCCTGTCTCCCTGCAACTTCCCAGAGTATGTGGCTATTGTTTTAACACTCCATGACCATACCCCATTTCACAGTTTTGCAGTCATCTTTTACTATGTACCCATATTATTCCAATGACCATACCCCATTTCATAGTGCTGCAGTCACAAAGCTGCTAAATGTCTGTGAGTCCTGGCTCGAGAGTATAACAAACCAGTCTAGAGTGAAGATGCTGTGGATTCCTCTGTAATAGTGGTCAGAGTGATTTTTATAGTTCTCCTTTTGTAAAAGTGTATCATTTTAAAAAATAGTAAAGAAGAAAAACTAAGTATATTGGGAAGAAAAGGGAGTCACATTAGATGTTTGGTTAATAGATTGTGATCTCATTAATGTGACTTAACTGTATTCTGTTTTTCAGGGTTCAGAGTCATCTTCTGAGTCTGTATCAATCAGAGGCAGCTTCCAAAGAGAAAGAGTCACCACTTTACATCTGTCAATTGTCAACCAATAACAAAGTTGGTTAAAATCCAAACAAGCCAAAAAACAGAAACCTGGAGGAGGCTAGATTGCAGAGTTTGCCAATGGCACTGCTTTAATAATAAATCAATGGCAGTCTAAAATATACAATGTTAACCACTTTCATCTCTAAAAATGTGGGACTTCTGCAGGGCAATGCAATTCCTACTACCTGCAACCACTCAAGATTGAAGAAGTCATGTATTTTCAGGGACAAACATAGCCTAACCACAGGCTTTGTTCCTGCAGAATGGTTAACAGCAACAGTAACTCCCCTCCACAAAGCTGGCCTAGCAACATTCTTGGGGAATTACAGACCCATAAGTCTAACCAGCCTCATCTGTAAAGCCATGCAACTTATCCTAATGGCCCTCATTAATAAAGACAAAAGTGACCTCCAAACACTGGATCCAGCTCAATTCAGCTTCATCAAGAGCAGATCTTGACCATTAAACATGGTAGATTTCTTCAAAAGTGTGACCAGGGCCATTGATGTAGCAAATCTGTGCACACAGCATAGCACGACTTGGCAAAGGCTTTCAACACAATCCCACACTCAGGTATTACTGATAAATTAAGCAAATTGAATGAAAACCCCTTTGTTGAAAGATGGGTTGTCAACTGGGTCACAAACTGGCCACATGCTGTGAAAGTGGGTGACTCCACATTGACCATCAGACCAGTGAGACACCATAGGGGGTCAGTGCTGGGCCCCTTACTGTTTGACATATACTTCTCAGATGTTCAGGCCAAAACTAAGGGGTTGCGGCAAACAAAAGTTGCAGACAACTGCAAACTAGGTGCAATTATTGAATCCCCAAATTATGTCAGCATATTTCAATACATTGACCAAAGACTGGTGTCTTAGTCATGGTCTCAAACTGAATGCAAAGAAATGCATCATCATTCCCTTCGGCAAAAACAATGTCCCTTCATATTATCAAATCAATAACAATATCTTAAGTACCTACAAAGTGGCAAGAGATCAGGGATCAAAAGTAGACCGTGACCTTAACTTTGACCCCATGTGTCTACTGTAGTAAGAAAGACTTTCTACATAGCACACTTGATTAGCAAAGGCATCATCTGTAGAATGAAGGAGGTTATAACTCCTCTATACTCATCACTAATTAGGCCCAAAATTGAGTATGATGCACCTCTTGGCATGTACTGTACAGAGCACCTGCAGCAATTGGAGAGACCTTAGAGGTTTTTAATAAAGAAGATCAAGAGACTCCAGCACTTGCCTTACACAGACTGACTAAAGTACCTGTCACTATACTCTGTATCATATAGATTTCTTATGGGAGACTTATGTCTGGCTTACAGAGCAATCTCAGACCCAAACCTAATGAATTTGCTGCTCATCCGTAAGTCAAACAGGACTAGAGCTACCCATTCCAGAGACCTAAATATCTCCTGTGACTTGAATAGGACATGCTGGAGGGACAGATTTGTCTCCCAGTGACTGCTGCATCTTTAGAATAGGGTACCAGTTCATGTAAAGCACAGTACCTGGATGATACTTTTCAAAAGGAACCTGGACGAGTGGATGGGGCACCATAAATTCTTACTGGCAATAGCACCCACAGCCCTCTTGGACATGGGCAGTCATTACTAAATACAATCCTGCGTATTAACTAGAGTTGCTATGGTATTACATTGGGATGAAAAGGCTAGGCTTGAAATGATCTCCAGGTCAATAGCCTAGTAAACTTCTATGAACCTGTGATCCTATGACAACAGTGCTTAACAACATATGCATTTGACTGTGGCTGATTGATTATTAAAGTAGTGCCATTGGCAGTCTTTGTAATCCTGCCATGTTCAGCTTTTTGTTATGTGTCAGTAGCCATATGTCCTCAGATCTGGTGCAGTCCAGTGTTCTATGGTTCTTTTTACTGGTAAAAATCGGATGCATATCTAAGAAATAAATAACTATTTAATGCTGGTATGGGCTACTGGAATTTTCTTACATCTTATTCATGCTCCTATAAATGTGTATTTAAAGTGGGTTGTACATGTTAAGTTTTAAAGACATAAAATATTTACCAGTTTCTCTGATGTTACATCTAAAGTAAAAATTCAGTTATTTGGCCACATTCCCTTTTAGGAATATTTGAAAAATGAATACAAGTTTATAGAATTTCAAGTATGTGAATGGAGTTCACCTGATGAACAAGGAATACTGGGATAAGGCTTTGTGCAACATGAATACACAATTTTTGACAATGGGACTGTGGCTAAAACTGCTCTATTTTCAACTCAATGAAGATAATTCTTGTTTTGACAAATAACTTTCCATGTTTACTGATTATACCATCCCATTTCATAGCTTGGCTTGTTTTCATCAGGACTAAATACATTTGGGTGAGTGAGAAGGCTAGAAGGGGCATGAATAGCGGGGGAAAAGACCATAATTCATGTAAAGCCGCAGAAGTACTGACTGTTTAGTATCAGTGCCCTTGTTTAGAAAATGGTGGTTTGTGTCAACAATGTTCATGTAAAAGTACAACTACAGCAGTTACTGGATTGTATACCTCCATTGTAATTGTAATGAATCCTGAAGGTAAATGTTTTGAAAAGTAACTCAAATGCAATTTGCAGATGTTATTTTGAAAAGTTTTTACTGCCCCTTTTTTTGAAAAGTTATTACCTTTAGGATGGGTTTATGGCTGAAAGTGGTCTTTGGACCAGTTCACATACACAGTTAGCAATGTTGAAATGAAATAAAATAAAATAAAATAAAATGCAGTAAAATAAAAAAAAAAGAATAAAGGGGATCAAGGTAGGATCAGGAAGAAATTGTGCTATTCCTCCAAAGGGCAAAAAAGTTAAAGTTTTAGCTATCTATAGTTATGGGTAGATTGCATATTAAAACAGGGAACTGAAATTTAGTGATGAATAAGTAATGAAGGGGGTTACACAAATAAAGAAAAAGTGTAGGTTTGGGAGGCCAGCCTCTTATTCCTAGGTGTAGGGAACAGTATGCAGTTCTTTAGAAAATTTGAATATGGTCTGGTGAGGGGTGATTTTGGTAGACTGCTAGGTGCAGGAGATGTCCTCCTGTACCAAGTACGGTATGCATATCCTAGGTAGAGATGGCAAGTTCCAGTCCTCATTCATGTCAGATTAAGTACAGAAACACTTTCTGCAGAGCTACTCTTAG
>NC_056741.1:981033994-981051091 GCF_019279795.1 Protopterus annectens | reverse complement strand
CACCAGTTTGCTTACTGCTTTTGGTAGGTGCCTTGGTTCTTTTTTTATTTTAAAGGAGGGGTGGCCCAAATTTTTGGACTTGAAGTTGGATTTAGAGGATTTCACTAGTGCTCTTATTTGCCTGTTCAGGCTAAGGATAAATTGCTTCCAATTGGGCACCTACTCCTTCTTGGTCCTGGACATCATTTATTTTCCTTTTGTTATGTAGTTTATTTATTGCAGATGTCCACCAGATAGGTTTACTCTTCCTTGCGGAGGATGAATTTGTCCTGTCAGGTATTCCTGATTCTATGCATCTATATAAATGCCTGTATAGTACTTTGGTGTAGATTTGGACATGGGTGGTAGTTCCTACAGTGGGGAAGGGGGCTGTGAAGCTGCTTATACAATCCCTCTGAGTGTTGTAATCAGCTTTGGAGAAGTTTTTTTTGCTTGACCGTAGCTAGAGAGGGGTCAGGAGAGGTAGTGACTTCGAAAGTGACCACTTTATGGTTGGATCTTGCCAGGGAGGATGATACCATAGTGATGCTGCAATGGCTACTCATGTTGGTTAATACCAAGTCCAAAATATTATCACCTCTTGTTTGGAGTATCAAATAGCTGTGCCAAGGCATTTGCATTGATAAAATCGAGGAATCTCTGGGCATTTGTGTTCTGGCATGAGTTGTTTTTACAATCTATGGTTGGGTAATTAAAGTCACCCAGGATCAGGGTAAAAGGTTGAATCTCGATAGATTTGAAGAGGTTCAGATAGGTGGAGTGGGCATCTTGAATCAAATTTGGGGGCCTGTAGGTAGCTACAATTTGAATAGGGGTCTTGTCAATGGTTAACTGCACTTGGCGTGTCTCCTGTGTGTCCTACTGTTTGACCAGCCTAGAGGTGTGTGTGTCTTTTATATATGGTAAAAACAAAGTTACCTGACAAGCAAAGCACCCTCAAAACGAAAAAATATCAAAATGTAGTCCAAAAGTGAGGAGTGCACCAGGCTGCAAATAAATCTCACCAAATCTTCCACAGACTGTCCTTTATTAAGACAAACAGGTATAAAAATAGACAGGTAAGCGCGGTGTAACGCTTCTTCAGACCTTTAAAGATGTATGAATAATGCATCCCTTTATATACCATAGTACATTGTACCTTAATTGATTAAAGACCACAAGGTGTAATTGATGTAGTTAATGATGCTTACAAATTCAAACAAGTCTGAGTATAAATGTCTTACTAAATTCTA
Organism: Protopterus annectens; assembly: GCF_019279795.1. Lineage (NCBI taxonomy): Eukaryota > Metazoa > Chordata > Ceratodontiformes > Protopteridae > Protopterus > Protopterus annectens. Next base: position 981,049,859 of record NC_056741.1, on the reverse strand, counting down.
CAAAGCTTATGAAAGCACATATAGTAAACTTGTGAAAACACACATAAATAGACTCATGAGTTAAAAACACATGTGTAAAAACATATATTAAAACATATATTAAAAACATGAATATTGAATACATAATATAAATGTGTAGAATTCAGTGGTTCAAGGGTCTACTGGCTAGAAAGGGTTTGAGGGATATCTTATCATTGAGCCCATAAAATGGGCTTGTAGCCCAAGAATCCATTTGTTCTCTATCCCTTCTGTGTGGCTTTTAATGTTACCTAGCCTATTAGTTCTTGTTAAAGTCTCAAGGACCATGAATTTAAAACAATGTGAAGATCCTTTATCTAAAACATGTCGTGCTAGGGCATTTGTTGTATTCTGTTTATCAATTGCATAGATGTGTTCTCTTATTCGCTCACGTAATGTCCTATTGGTTTTACCAACATAAAGTGTACATTGTTGGCATTGAGCGAGGTATATAACATCTCTAGTTTTACAACATGCATATCCCTTGAACGAATATTCACGCCCTGTGTGGATGTATGAATTTATCAGTTGCAGCTATATATTTGCATTGCTTACAACTTAAACATGCAAAGGTTCCTGTCTTATGTGGAAAAGTATTGACCTTATTAAGATTTTCATAACATAGTCTCCTATCTAGGGACTTCATGTTTATATAAGATATTGTTGGTCTAGTATCAACTAAGTCTTTTATTTTCTCATCCATCAAGAGTAATTTCCAATTGTCTCTATAACCTGCCTTACTTGGTTATTGATATTAGTATAAGTGAATAATCAGTCTGTTTACTGCTGGGGATTGGTTTTGATGTTCAACCCATCATTATCATCTACTCTCCTTAAAAGCGGAGTGCCTTACCTACTCTGTGAATATCCCCATGGATTAGTGCTTCATGTACTTCTGTCTCTTTATAGCCCCTTTCTAAAAAATTCCTTTAAGTATAGTCTTCTGTTTATTAAAAGTAGACTCTTGAGTGGTTAATCTAGAGGCCCGTGAACATTTGATTCTTGGGAATGTTTTGTGTATATGTTTGGGATGCATGCTGCTTTCTTGATTGCAGTAAGTTGTTTTTCCAACATGTCTTCCTAAATAACTCAGTGTCTATGCCATGAGTTCCCTTGGTTAGCTTAACATCCAAAAATACAATCTCCAAAACAGAGTAACTGCATTCAAAATTCAGAAAATCAGTAGTGGCGTTCAAGTATCTAACAAAGTCTGTTAGTAATGTAACTGATCCCCCCCATACAATACACACATCATCAACAAATCTACTATAATGCTAGAATTTAGTAAGACATTTATACTCAGACTTGTTTGAATTTGTAAGCATCATTAACTACATCAATTACACCTTGTGGTCTTTAATCAATTAAGGTGCAATGTACTATGGTATATAAAGGGATGCATTATTCATACATCTTTAAAGGTCTGAAGAAGTTAACGCTGGAAAGCGACCTGTCTATTTTTATACCTGTTTGTCTTAATAAAGGACAGTCTGTGGAAGATTTGGTGAGATTTATTTGCAGCCTGGTGCACTCCTCACTTTTGGACTACATTTTGTCTTTTATATATATTGAAACTTCACCTCCTTTGTCTTTGCTGACCACATTTTGGGGTATGAATGTATGGTAGGATGAGTAACCAGGTAAGGCTGGGGTGCTTTCCGCAGCTTTGAACTAGGTTTCTGTGACTACACAAATGTCAGCATCTTCCAGGGTTAAGAATGCTTGCAATGAGTGCAGTTTCATGTTTAGACTCCTAGCGTTTAGCAGCATGCCCTTTAATTTGCATTTTGTTTAAATTTTTATGTTGATAGTATCAACCTCATGAGTTTTCCTAAAAAAGGCACCACGGGAGAGGCAAGGGTCTTTGCCCGAAGCCTGAAGTCTAAGTGAGACAGATGCAGGCCATCTCTAGCAAAGCATCGTGGTCTGTTGATCATATCTTCTCAGACTGTCAGGCAATGAATCCCCCTGGAATGACACCAGAAACTAAGCAAATTGTTAAAGGCAGTCATTTTCTGTTTGAATTGAGATATCATTCTGAGTGACAATAGAATGCTGCTTAAGGCTGGGGACATACCTGTCTGGGACACATATTCAGTGAGTCCAATCATGTCTCTCTTCATATAGTCCAGGGAGGTACAGCTTAAGTTGTTCACACCAACATGGACTATGATAGAGTCATAATAGTACCTGTTGTTGAGAGACTTGAGTGCACGTGTGATATGGATTGTGGCACCTGACTAACAACTAACTGTGCCTTTCTCCTTAAACAGCCTGGTGAAAGGCACATCTGCACATTTTGAAATCTTTGCAAACAAGCTTAGGTTTTGCCAACTCCTGAGTGACATCACCTTTCATAATAGGCAGGCTATGCTCATTTATTCTCTGCGAGAGTATTTTAGTGGTCTAGCCCAACTATTTTTGTAGTAGCATTTTTAATACATTTATGAGTCAGCTGATTTGTGTCATAGGTTGATAGGTTCATAGGTAGGTACTAGGCTATTGGCCCTAGGGCCTATACAAACCTAGCCAAATGGTACCCTGGCTTTTGCCACCCAAGAAAATGATTTTCCTGCGCCCCTGTCAAGCAGAGCCATGACTGTGATATGTTTTAAATGTATGTGCATTTTTCGAGTCTGTATTTCTGAAATTCTGAGGAAGTTCTAAATGATATTAAAAGAACAAAAGTGCTTAACTAGACATTTTCGGTCTGATGGCACTTCTTTTCAAGTGTTTTCAGCTGTATTTTCATAAGAGCAATTATTTTCCATCAATATCCTGACAGAAATATATATATATATATATATGTGTGTGTGTGTGTGTGTGTGTGTGTGTGTGTGTGTGTGTATATATATATATATATATATATATATATATATATAGGTTCATAGGTTCATAGGTTCATACTAGGCTATCTGCCCGAGGGCATTTACAAGCCTAGCCCATCGTTTTGTGGCTTAGGCCACCCCTTTAGTATGGGGAACTATACCCATTATTTTCTGTGCCTCTGTCGAGCAGTGACACTGAGATAATCCCTGGGGTATATCTGCGATCTCCATCCATTGGTCAAGATTTCTCTTGAACAAGGCCAGGACGGTGCTCTGCCTCACATGTACCGGGATTTTGTTCCACAGCATAGGGAGTCTTTGGGTGATGAATCTATCCTCCAGCACGCCCTATTAATAGCCGTGTCAAGGTTTAAGTCTCCGCCCTTGTGGCTCTGATGGATCTAGATTTTTGAGGTGAAGCATATTCATCAAATCTGGGTTTGACATGGCCTTGTATGTTAGGCAAAGGTCACCTCTGAGCAGCGGTAAGCGACTGAATAGAGCTGGAGTTCTTTCAGTCGGGCAGCATAGGACAGATTTTTGAGACCCTTTATCCTTGGTGAGGAACTTTGTGGCCTCTCCAGCTGCTGCAAGTGTCGGGTCAGATACATTCCAATGGGGCATTGTACTCAATCATTGGTCTGATGAGTGATGAGTAAAGGGAGACTATGACCTCCCTTGATCTAGATGAGAATCCTTCATGATAAGGTGGGCAATGTAGAAGGTCTTCCTAACTACTTTAGCTACATGGGTGTCGAATGACAGACTACTATCAACCTGGGTCCCCAGGTCCCTGATAACTTCTTCTGTGCTCAGTGGATTGCCACCTATTTGGTAGCTAGGGTAACCTTGTTTTCCGAAGGGTATGACTATGCATTTTTGGCATTTAACTTTAGGCCGTGGCTCTGGCACCAGTTATCCGTTTCTGTGAGACCCTTCTGAAGGATATCTGTGTCAGATGTGTTTTCTACTATGCCCAGTTTGCAGTCATCTGCAAACTTTGTCAGCTCATAACCCTCCTGTGTTTGCTTGTACTTGAAAAGTAGATGCCAAACAAGAGTGGGCCCAGGACTGAGCTCCTGTGGGACACCACTTGTGACAGGCTTTGAGTCTGACATGGCGCCAGCAGCTCTGACCCTGTGGGTTCTGTCACTCAGCCAGTTTGCAACCCATCTTGTGATGTATGGGTTGACATTTAAGCTGATGAGTTTTTCAATGATACCCGAATGGGGTATTGTTTCGAAGGCCTTAGCCAGATCGAGGTAGGCTGTATGGACTGCTTTTCTCCCATCAATGGCTTTGGTGACTGTTTCGAAAAAGTCAACCAAGTTTAAAAGGCATGACCTGCCTTTGACAAAGCCAAACTGGGTTGGATCCAAAGTCTGCAAATTCGCTATGTCTTTATTTATGGGGTCCATTATGATCCTCTCCATGGCTTTGCAGAAAAGGCTTGTCAAGCTAATGGGCGGTAATTTCCAGGGTCGGTGGAGGCACCGCCTTTGTGAAGTGGTACCACAGTTGCAGTGCGCCACTCCTGGAGTAATATCCAGAGGTAAGACTTTGATTAAACAGCTGTCCTAGCTGTGGGTTTAATTCCTCATTGAGTTCATGGAGCACACAGCCGGGACACCATCAGGTCCCATGGATGCTGTGTTTTTGCTTTGGAGAGAGCAGTTCTCACTTGGGCGCTGGAGATGTTTGGGGGGCTGCAATCGTTTGGTATAGATATCTCTCCTTTTGGGGGGGAGGGGGGGGAGAAGTTTGCACTGAACCTGTCAGCCAGTATGTTGGCAATGTCTGTAGGATCAGTAATCTTCACATCATTTTGAACTAGCTCTGAGCATATCTGAGAGTTTCCTCCCAGGTTTCTAACATAGCTAAAGAAGGCCTTATGATTGTCTTTTGAGTCTTTAGCTATTTTTCTCTCTATATATAAATGTATATATATATAAAAAGAACTCACATATTGTAAGAAAACACTCATGTCCTCCCCAGTAAACAAAAATATAACATAAGAAGGTAAATAAATTAATATATATCTACATACATATATACGGTCTAACCCTGGGATTCAGCAAGCAGCCGTTCAGGAATAAGTTATTCCTGCATGGCAGGGACCATTCCTGTTCAACACGGCAGCGTGCCATGCATATTTATGATGGTGCTCTGCCATGCTCTAAAATGGACACGGTTCCGTGTACGAGCACAGGGTGTGTGTCTGAGAGCAGAGCTCTCACAATACACACTCCCCCTGCACTCCAGAATTGCCTTTCTGCAATTAAAAATGAGCGAGCACGCTCATAACACCCCCGACCCATTAGTATAGCAAATCTGTGGTCAAAGGCATAAGGGACAATCGTCCCTACCAAGCATACCTCTCAACTGTACAGGTTTTCACAGAATGCCCAGATTTTTGCCTCATATTTTTGGTATGTTCCTCCTAAAATCTGTACCTTTCTGGCAAATAGCTGAGGATTGAAGTCATTAAATAATGACAAAACATTTGAGTTTAAGACTCCACATCCTTCAGAAAATTCATGCTAATGTAAAACCTATTATTCTATCAACTTTTACGTTTGTAAGAGCAATATTTAAAATCTGTCCCAATTTGCCCCCCATCATTTTAGTCTTTGTCCAGATATTTTGCTCTAAGAGGTTGAGATGTATGTTACCAAGCCAAAAGTTGTTAGGATAATACAGGTAGCATAAGCACATAGCGCACACCTCCCAACCTGTCAGAGTAAGGAATGTAGACAAAGCCAAAAGGGACAATTGTCCCACAAAGCAGAAAGTTGATAAAATAACAGGTTCAGCATTAGCAGGGATATTCTGAAGGGTATAGATAAAACAACACAACAAAACTGTTTTTTTTTTATAAATGTGATATAGTTTAAGCATAGCTGAGCGGGTGTGCCCATTTATTAGCTATGCTTAGTCCAGCTTAAACAGCACAAGAAGTGAAATAGCAAGAGACATCCAACATAAGCAGTATTGCAATAGTGTAGTGGTTAGAGCATACACTTTGCAAACAGCCATTCCAGTTCCATCCCCACTGTAACCACTTTAAATTTAATGTGAAAGCAGTACATAAACATTTTTTTTTATTATTACCTACTTAATAGCATATAACATATATTTGTTAACTGGAGTAATGCATTAGGTCCAGATGTGAGGTGTCAGTTTAATAAAGTTGTGAAATCCCCATATAAACACAAGGCCCCCACACAGTACTGTCACACATGAATAAATTTAATGAAAATGCATTGGGGGATGTCAGGGACAATAAACAAATCTATAATATGTAATGAATGATGAATCAATGTCATACAGCAGATAATCTATAAAATGAAAAATAAGCAATGCTAAGCATTGCATAGCTCTGCTTACCAGGTATAAGCATTGTGTAAACATGACTGCTAAGCAATGAGTAGCCCAGCTAAGTGGATTTGCCCATCGGTAAGCAGTGCTGAACCTGTCCCTTTAAGCACTGCCAACCTTAGCTAAGCAGGTTTGCCATAGCTTAGCCTAGCTCAGCATATTCAAAACCATCCAATCATGGCAAAGGGCAGGAAATCGGCCAAATTTGAACCCCAACAGGCAGGAATACAGCCCTTAACTGGTTGCAGCTTCCTACCGTAGGCAGTATGGCAGGAGTCAGTGAGGGCATGCACTTCCGTGCGAAGCGCTGGGGCATACAGGAGTCCAAGGTCATGATAGGACTCCTGGTACAAAAAATGATGAGAGACTGCTGCAGGGCTGGTACCAAGGCTGCCAATATAAAGTGAAAACCTGGGACTGTCCCACCTGTGATCTCACCAGTGCCACTAGTATATCTCTGACTGGTGAGCAGGTCTGGCACCACTATGCCGACTTGAAGCAGAAAAGGAGGGAGCTCTTGGATGAGTGGGTCCAAGAAGCAAGGCAGGGGGGTGATGTCCCAGCAGTGTGTAAGTATTCATACTAATAACTGTTTGCTAATGTCCAGCCTGTGCATATAATGGATAGGTATGCCTAAATATTTCTCTATTTCCCTTACAGCTGCAGCTGAGAGGGCTTTGAATCGGGAAGTCCATGCTAGTATGTTGCAAAGGCTGTGTTGCAAGGCTGTTGAGTAAGAATCCTGCTTGTAGTAGTCATACCAAATAAATATAAAGTAGTAGAACGTCAGTTGGCAGGGCAGCCCCGGTGGTGCAGCAGTTAGCATTGCTGCCTCACAGCAAGAGGTTCTCTGGTTCAATCCTTGGCTGGGGTGCCTTCTGTGCGGAGTTTGCATGTCCTCCCTGTGGTCACATGGGATTCCTCTGGGTGCTCTGGTTTTCTCCCACATCCCAAAGACATACTAGCAGTGGATTGGACACTCTAATTTGGCCCTAGACATGAGTGTGTGCATGTGTGTGCCTTCTGTGGAAGGTTAAGAGCTGGGCTGGCAACTTCAACATTGTAAAACTCCACTGCCAATCATGAGCGGACAAGTGATCCGCTGTGGCGACCCCTAGCCGGGAAAAGTCAAAAGAAGAAGAAAGTCACCTGGCAGTATAAAAACTGTTGTATGGGTTGTACTGAATAAACCAGACAATATGACAGTAATAGTCCCATATAGGTCATATTTAAATAAAACTGTAACTGCCTGGCAATAAAGCTCTAAATCCTGGACTGGTTGTGTTTACTCTTGTATTGTATGGCATTTATTGTTGCATTCTCTGAATAGTAATGCTGTGTTAACCACTGTTACCCACACTGTGCTGAATAAAAAAATGTCTAGGAATGTCTGTATAAGACTGTTGTAAGTACAAGATCAGATTGTACAACAAAGAGAGACTTAGACAGAAAACACTGAAGAGATAGACATCAATATCCAAATACACTCTGCTGTGACTTAAATTGTTGTATTTTTAGCAGACACTGCCTTAGTTTAAATCCTGGGAGTGGTATTAAGCTGTATGCATGATCATACCTCTCAACTGTACAGATTTTTCAGAATGTCCAGATAATTGGCCCATATTTTCTGCCTGTTCCTCTGTCCCCCTGGCAAATCAGTGGGATGATCTCAGAACTGTAGTCATGAAATAATGACATACATTTCATTTTCAGACCACAAAACCTTCAGAAAATGTATATTAAAACAAATCCTATCACTCTAGCAACTCTCCAAGTTTATGACAGCAATATTCAAAACATGTCCCTATTTGTACCCCCGTGTTGTCAAGCATTTTCCTGAGTATATTCATTAAGAGATTGAGAGGTATGTGTATAATATTAACTTTGAATCTGGAAATATGTGTAGAAACAGTCAAGTAGTGTTAACAAACATTCCCTCCACAAATCTACCAAGTAAAAGATGTAGAATTTAGCTATAAAACAGTTGAAGTATACACTATGTACAAACATACCACTGCCCAAACCAAGGCCATAGGATATTACAATAATACCTGTACCTTAATGAATAGAGCAATAATCATTAAAGTTGTGAGTTCTACAAGGATATATAAGTTGTTAATTGACATCTCTCTCTCCCTCCACCATATCTGCAACATTAATCTAAATACACAAATCAATGGGTATGTTTACACCAAACCTACTGCTGGGACATATGTCCTATTGTTCAGTAAATATTGAAATGTGTTTCTATTAATGTTCCATGTTGAAATACTATTATTGGTGGCCTGTTGCTATCAATATAACCTGCATGGCATTGTAATGGCCACTGTGGTTCCATATATGCATGTGTTCTGTTTGCTATGCAACTGCTCCAAATCTGGTGTTTTGGGTTGATGGGAATATCTATGCAAGTTGTTATAACTAATCCTGGATTGTGCTGACAATTAATAACCCACATATGTTTTAAAACTACTACACCATGGTATGTATGGGAAGGCCGGTCCCAACAGACCCACCTCTCCCATTTCATCTGGCCGTGGCACTGGGCCCCAGCATGCCTGGGACCCATGCCAGGACCTCCTCGTCTACTAGTCCTGCACCACCTTCGGGTGGAACTGCCTCAGGGGGATGGGGCTCACCCCCCCCGGTGTGGGCATTGACAGGATCCTGTCACCCAAAGTCAGGTCTGAGGATTGGTGCGTAGTGAGCTCCAAAGGGAGTTTGGAGGACTACTATGCCAGCTTGAGGGCTGCATGGCACAATTAGAGGGTCAGCTTGCCCCTCCTGCTCAGCCCCCAGCACAGCCACCTTCGGGGCAATGAAAGTGCAGTGGTGACTGTCCATGAGGGGGACCTCAGCCCACTGTTTTCATTTGGGGGCTTATGGGCTTCCGATTTCCAAGCTGTTTACCCCCCACATGTGTCATACACTTCCCCTGTATGCTGTCTTGTCTGTCTTGTCTGTCTTCCTACCCAACCTACCTCTCCAAATATTCCAACTATCCTTCCCCAACATTCCACTCTCACCTTAAAAAAAAAAACAAATAGAAAAAAAAGAAAGGGAACTCAGTTCCCCCCCCAAAAAATTTCACCCCATACATAGCTGTCCATTTTGCACACGTGTCCACTGGACATGTTATCTGGTCTAACTGGCTTCACAACACATTATTGTTGTCCTCACCCCTCTCTTTGAGTGACCAAATCTACCTCCAAATTCAGTACATATGCACAGTTGTTGCTGTAGAAGAAATGGACAGCTATGGACCTTCCCTACACTCATCCTGCACATCCCTAGATACTTTCCCTATAGTTTTCCCTTTGTGTGCCCCCTTTTTCACCACTTTCCTTTCACCCCATTTTTCTTTTCTTTTAAAGAAATTAGCATGGGGTAAGCGGGAGTAAGCACTTTTAAGCAGTAATAAGCGGACTTAAGCCAGTTTGTGTGGCACCAAGCAATGGCGACACAGATTAAGCACTGTCAGGCTAACTATCTGTAAGCTTTTCTAACCGGACGTTAGCATTGCTTACTGCTGCTCAAACCCATACAAACCCACTTGCAACTGCTTAAAACTGCCTTAATCACTCTGTATGCAACAGCCTTTGTTCTGTCCAGCAACAAAATATTCAGCCGTTGCAAGTCTTGAACCCTGCACAACATAGCCACAGTGATTTACCACTCAGCCATTTGAGCTGTACATAAATGTGATGTTTTCTCAAACATATCATGCATGCGGAACAGTCATTCAACAGTAGGGAAAATGCATTTATATATGTAGATATATCTATGTATATACATATATATATATATATATATATATATATATATATATATATATATATGTCTAAATATATGTCTACACACACACACACACACACACACACACACACACACATATGTATTGCATTCACACACTGGATCCACACTCTGAACCTCTCACTGCAAAACATCTGGCCAAAGGTGCCATTAATAGGGGTGAAGGGGCCCAAAATAGGGATCTCTGGTAATTATTGCCATTTTCCTTTCCTCCACAGCTGAACTGATCTGCCTTGCAACACAATAACCAGTACTTGCAAGTCTTGAACTCAGGACCCTGCACAACATAGCCACAACAAGTTAACAGTAAGCCATCTCAGCTATAAGATGTCCGGATGATTTCTCTAACATATCATGTATAACAGTCAGCCTACCATAGGGAATGTACAATCTGGAAGCAGTAAACATTCCAAGGATACACACACACACACACACACACACACACACACACACACACACACACACACACACACACAGATATATATATATATATATATATATATATATATATATATATATATATATATATATATATATATATATATATATATATATATATATATATATATATATATATATATATATATACTATTCCCATTAGGGGTCACCACAGTGGATCATCTGTTTCCATTTCTTCCTGTCCTCTGCATCTTGCTCTGTCACTCCAACCACTTGCATGTCTTCTCTCACCACATCCATAAACCTTATCTTAGGCCTTCCTCTTTTCCTGTTACCTGGTAGCTTCATCCTTAGCATCCTTTTCCCGTTATACTCAGCATCCCTCCTCAGCACATGTGCAAACCAATGTAATCTTGCCTCTCTGGCTTTGTCTCCAAACTGTCCAACCTGGGCTAACATACTTATTCCTAATCCTGTCCACCCTCGTCACACCCAGTGCAAATCTTAACATCTTTAACTCTGCCACATCCAGCTCAAACTCCTGCCTTTTTGTCACTGCCACTGTCTCCAACCCATATAACATAGCTGGTCTTACTACCCTCTTGTAGACCTTCATTTTCACTCTTACTGGTACTCGCCTGTCACAAATCACTCCTGACACTCTTCTCCATCCACTCCATCCTGCCTGTACTCTCTTCTTCACCTCTTTTCCACACTCACTGTTACTCTGAACTATTGATCCCAAGTATTTAAACTCATCCACCTTCGCCACCTCTACTCCTTGCATCCTCACCATTTCTCTATCCTCCCTCTCATTCACACACATATATTCTGTTTTAGTCCAGCTGACCTTCATTCCTCTTCTCTCTAGAGCATATCTCCATCTCTCCAGGGTCTCCTCCACCTGTTCCCTACTCTCACTACAGATCACAATGTCATCTGCAAACATCATAGTCCACGGGGACTCCTGTCTGATCTCGTCTGTCAGCCTGTCCATCACCATTACAAATAAGAAAGGGCTCAGAGCTGATCCCTTGATGTAACCCCCACTCCACCTTAAATGCATCCGTCACTCCCACCGCAGACCTCACCGCTGTCACACTACCCTTGTATGTATCCTGTACCACTCTTACATACTTCACTGACACTCCTGACTTTCTCATACAATACCACAACCCCTCTCTAGGCACCGTGTCTAGAAAAACACAATGAAACTCCTTCTGACCTTCTCTGTACTTCTCCAACACTCTCTGAGCAAACATATATATATATATATATATATATATATATATATATGTATATACACATACATACATATATAAATATATAACTACTTATAGAAATGTATAAAGAGTATATATAAAGGGTGCACAGCATATCAAACAACCATTATTCCTATAGCTGACACCTTTTCAAATGGCCAGTGTTTGATTCTTTTCTACAAATCAGAATTATTGCATGAAACATATACCCACATACAATGCAAAGGACACGACACCACACACAAGTTGGCATACATAGAAATGTTTATTTGTGTACTATTTCAGTTGTTTATGCCATTTCTTATAGCAGTTAGGTGTTTGAAATACATAATAACTGATTAATGCAACACTCAAACAAAACATATGATACAGTAATCTACAAAACATAACATACTTTGTTGTCTGGGCTGAAGCCCTCAAGTAGTACAGCAGTAAAAAACACACTTGCCTTGAAGATAAGAATCAATCACCACTTAATTACAGATGTAGTTCAGCAGCCTCCAATTACACTCTGTACTCAACCCCTAGGGGGAGATGTATTAGTTGTCACAATGTAAATGTATCTATTACATAACAATGCTTAACTTAAAATGCCACTATTACTGACAAACAGAACTATGTGTAAAACAGTAATCTCTAGCCCACCACTGTTCCCATGGTGAAACATATGAAAATGTACAGCCATATACCTTAATGTTTCTTACTACTGATATCCCTCACATGTTGCAACAGCCTAGGTTAAAAACATTTAATACCCCACCCCCATAAAATGTCTTGCAAGGGCATATAACAGTGTTCTTCATACACTGACCTCTGCACTGTACAAAGTCACACATGTTTTGTTCAGCTGTAGTGCTAATATATATATGGACCCTACCCCACAATGTGTGTGGGGGTCCACAACATCACTGGAATGATAGCAGGAATGCCAGCAGTAGATAATGATAGGCCATTACCTAATATCCTCTTACTGCATGACATCTGGAAAAAGCCTGGTATATAGGTGGAGGACATAGGCTGAAACACAGGGCCATATTTGAAATATTGCTGTTATACACTGAGAAAGTTGCTGGTGTTGCAGGATGGGTTGCAACATACCCTTACTCAGGAATATTAAGTTAGAAATATAAATGGATGTTGCCATGTACTGATAGCAATCAACAGGGAGAATGGCACTGATATGTCAGAGGCAAGACCTATGTGTTGAACAGACAAAACATAACAGCCAATCCTCTGGCCATCATGTGGCTAGGCCCACAGTTGAGCGCTATGCTGACAGACTGTATTCCATGGAAAACTAGCATGTACACATAAACCCTGTAAAACTAACAGTATTCAATGCATATAACAGCAATACTCATGCACTGTCCCTTGGTCTGGAACCTTATACAAACAGGTAGTTGGCCTGTGTCCGCAAGTCTTGTTGTAAATGGTATTGCCACCTGCTGTCTATATCACTGCTGCCCACACACAGGAAGGATGTCTTCCATACATGAAAGGTAAATGGGGCAATGCCCACATGATGTAGTCATTTATAGTAGTGGGTTGCTATGACATTGGCTATTGGAAGTACTACACAGCTGGCTGCATGCAATTAGCAAGTGAGGAACACAAACTGGTGCAGACGCCATCACCTGACCATGAGCATCACCTACAAAAGCCGTGCTGCAACCTATTCAAACCAGCTCGATCCCTGTAGAGGACAGAGAGAGAGAGAAAAACAAAAACAAAAATAATACTAAAAAACAAAAATACTACAAAACAAAAAACAAAAAAGGAAGACATCCAAGTAGTACACAGAAGAGAGCACAGTAATAAAACAGGTATGTGAAACATGTCAGCATGTAATTGTACTTGGTCTGTAATAATGGTATAGATGATTTTGAAAGATTTATATGTGCCATCAAGACTTGCTGTAATGATGTCCTGCTGAAAACCTGCTATAGACATAGCATCTGGCCCTGTGGGTAGTTGGCCATACCTGTCAACTGTGCAGATCTGCACAGAATGTCAAGCTTTAAGCCATCATAGTGATTGTTCTGTTCCTCCAAACATGTATATTAGTCTAGCAAATAGCTGAAGCTGGAAGTAATAAAGTCATGATAGACAAATGAGTTTCAGACCCCACCACCTTCAGAACAGTCATGGTAATGTGAAATGTATCATGCGCAAATTTCATAGGTTTGTAATAGGCATATCTATGATCTGTCCCTATATATCCCTCCCTAATGTTAGGCTGTGTCCACATGTGACGCTCTGTTTCGTAACAAGGCAGAACAGTGTAGCTGTGGAGGAAGGAGGTTCAGAGTGTGGATCCGATGTCTGAATGCACTCCATCTCTCTCTCTCTCTCTCTATATATATATATATATATATATATATATATATATATAATATACATATATATATATATATATATATATATATATATATATATAGATAGATAGATATAGATATCTATCTCTCTCTCTCTCTCTCTCTCTCTCTCTCTATATATATATATATATATATATACAGACATGTATGTCTACAAATATACAGACACACACACACACACACACACACACACACACACACATATATATATATATATATATATATATATATATATATATATATATATAGATATATATAGACGTGTATGTCCACATATATACAAACACACACACACGCACACACACACACACACACACACACACACACACACACACACACACACACACACACACACACACACACACACACACACACACACACACACACACACACACACACACACATATATATATATATATATATATATATATATATATATATATATATATATATATGTACATTTTCCCTACTGTTGAATGACTGTGCTGCATGATATGTTTGAGAAAACATCACACATATCTGCAACTCAGATGGCTTAGCGGTAAATTGCTGTGGCGGTGGTGTTCAGGATCCTGGATTAGACACTTGCAAGGGCTGATGATTTATTTGCTGGCCAGAACAAGGACTGTTGGATACAGAGTGATTAAAGCACCTGTAAGCAGCTGTACGTGGGTGCGAAATGGACAGTTATGTATGGTGTGAAATTCTTGTTGGGAGCAGATTTCCCTTTTTATTTAAGGTGAGAGTGGGATGTTGGAGAACCATAGCAGGTATATTTGAGGAGGTAGGTTGGGCCGGAAGACAGACAAGACAGCATACAGTGGTGGTATATGACACATGTGGGGGGCAAACATCTTGGATGGGGAGGGGTGTTTGGAAATTTGAAGCCCATGAGCCCCCAAATGGAAACACTGGAACTGAGGTCCCAACCCATGGGCAGTCACCACTGCACCTTCAAGGCCCTGAAGCTGGCTATGCTGGGGGCTGAGCAGGAGGGGCAGGCTGACCCTCTAATTGCACCATGAGGGCCTCAAGCTGGTGTAGCATATCCCCCAATTCTCTGCTGAGCTTCCTATGCACCAGACCTTGGACCTGACTTCAGGTGACAGGATCCTATCTGGTGGTTCCACCTGAAAGTAATGCAGGACCAGTGGATGAGGAGGTGCCGGGGTGGGTCCCAGATGTGCTCTGGCCTGGTGCCATGGCCAGATGAGGTGGGAGAGGGGGTTCTGCTGGGAACAGCCTTCTCAAACATGCTATTGTGTTGCAGTTTTAGAACATATGTGGGTTAGTAATAGTTAACACAATCCAAGATTAGTTATAACAGCATGCATGGATATTCTCATTAACCCAAAACACCAGATTTGTAACAGTTGCATAGCAAACAGAACACATGCATATATGGAACCACAGTGGCCATTACAATGGCATGCAGTTTACATTGATAGCAGCAGGCCACCAATGATAGTGTTTCAACATGGAACATGAATAGAAACACATTTGAATATTTGTTGCACAATAGGATATATGTCCCAACAGTAGGTTTGGTGTAAACATACCCATTGATTTGTGTGTTCAGATTATTGTTGCAGATATGGCGAGGGGGGATGTCAATTAACAACCCCTTTTTTTTTATAATTCCCCCCCCTTTTTTTCCCAAAAAAAAAATTTTTTTTTGGAAGGTCCCCTTCCAAGGGGGGGCCCCCCTTTTTTTCCTGTTTTATGGGGGGGCTAGGTTACCGCCCCCATGCCCCCCCCCCCCCCCTTTTTTTCAGGGGGAAAAAGTTTTTTC
>NC_056741.1:980862750-981033494 GCF_019279795.1 Protopterus annectens | reverse complement strand
GAAATGTACTCGGTTACTAACCGAGTACATTTCTGCAGTTAGCAATAGTCTTGCACGGACTGTTGTAAGCTTCCTGGATTGCAAAATCACCTCATTTGCATAGATTTTCCCTGAAAATGGGGAGATTTGCATACCAGGGCTTAGTCAATGCAGGAGTAGTGCAGGAGCGCTCGTGCACACCCCTGCAGGCTATTCATGGATCACATGGCAGACATATTGCCTGGTTGTGCTCCTGAACCGATCTTACACTCCGTGCAAGCTTTTGAGAATCCAGGGGAATGTCTTGCAAAATTTCTCAGGTTAGGGCAAACATTATTCAGTTTCACTTTTCACTTTCACTTTCAAAGTCCTCAGTTTTGCTTTTCGAAGTCCTCTGTTTCACTTTTCACTTTTCTCAATCCTCAGATATCCAAGACAGAATAACTTGGTTGTCAATTACAAACCATGGATGGTGTGTGTCTATGTATAAATATATATATATATATATATATATATATATATATTTGTGTGTGTGTGTATGTGTATATATATATATATATATATATATATATATATATAATTTTTTTTGTTTATATGTGAAACTGTTTGCCTTCTATCTTTATTTATTTCTATGGGAATGTGATTTGAAGTTATCTGAACATTTCCCTAATCAAGTTTTTTTTTCTGCTTTGTAGGCTTATTACTTATCCATTATTGCTATTTTGTTCTTCCTGTCTGTTGCGCTGTGCCAGTGTTCTGTCTTCTTTTTTATTTAAATATTTCACAGATTTATACCCAAATGTGTTTCACTAAGAACTTTGAAATTTCTTCCTTATTTATTGAGAGCGTGATTATAGCAATGTTCTTTTTGAATCTTGTATATCATTTGTATTATTCATTGGCAGACCACTCAGATGTCTCAAGTTTTGGTGGTATATCTCTATTTTCATGCCTGATTTACCCTTTCACACAATTTTCTGTCTGTTATTTTCAAAGCTTACTAGTACATAGAAAAACAACCTACATGACCATCATACTAGTGGCATAAATAATCTAAAGAAAAAGGACATACATTTTACATCTCCCTTTTTCAGAAAAAAATTATCTTGTGTGGTGCCATTTTGATATACAGTTCGTTAAAGTCAGCAGATTTTACAATGTCTCTGATAATATGCTTATATTTTCCATAATTTTTTGTTGATCTCTTTTTCTTAAACATGTTTCTGGGTAGTGTTCCACATTTCTACTAGAAGCGGCAAGAGTCATGTGCTATTTGTTATTCAAAATTATGCTAATTAGATGCCCAGATTTTTGGCCAGATGAACCTACAAGGGCTATTGTAACTATTTTCGATGTCTAAAGCTTAAGAGGCATGTTCCCAGGTACATGCTACATCATTTGGAGCTTTACCACAGTAGTGGCATGCCTTACTACTTGTTCAACATCTTGCTGAATGAACTACCTTTGTTTTACCCCCAAGCATTTGTATCCAGATGAGCTTTAGGGAGAACCCATTTCAGATTCTGGTTTCTTTTCAGCATTTGCCAACATTTGGTGGTCTTGAGTGAGTTCAGAATTTTCATCACTGAAATAACAGAAGTGATTGATTTTTTGTTTTTCCTGTTATTGTGCACTATATTTTCTATATCTGTTTTCAAGCTCATGGTTTTGCTGAACTATTTTAAATTTGGCAATCTGTGTTCCAGAAGAAAAATGACTACCTTTACTTGGAAATAATAGTTTTCTCATCTTAAGGATGGGAATGGACCATTTTATTTTACATTTTGCTGGTATCTTTAATTTTATATTAGTTCACTTTTTTAGATAATATAGCAATAACCCACGCCTGGGTGTGGGTAATGCGGGGTTTACCCACGGTTGGCGTGGTTTGGTCCCGTTGGCGAAGCCTGAGGGACCAAACAAAGACAACCGTGGGTAAATCCTGCATTACCCACACCCAGAAGTGGGTTATTGCTATTATACTATGACATTATTTAAGAAAAGAAATAATTACTTTTCTTAAATAATGGCATTGTATAATGCCTCTTTGCTGCCCTTCCGCAGCTGTCTGGTATCCGCGGCAGTTCTGATGTACTGCGCGTGCCTCACGCACATCAGAGCTGTGGCCAAAGCAACGGAGAAAGCAAGATCTCCATTGCTTTTTTTACTGTTTCGCTATGTTAAATGGGTTTAACATAGCGAGACAGCTTTAAAATAAGCAGCGGAGATGTCCATTGCTTATTTTAAAGCTGTCTCGCTATGTTAAACCCATTTAACATAGCGAACAGTAAAAAGCAACGGAGATCTTGCTTTCTCCATTGATTTTTTAAACCTGTTCGCTATGTTAAATGGGTTTAACATGGCGAGACATAAAATAAGCAACAGAGATCTCAGTTGCTTATTTTAAAGCTGTCTCTATGTTAAACCCATTTAACATAGGCAGGTTTAAAAGCAACGGAGAAAGCAAGATCTCCGTTGCTTTTTACACACTGTGTTGCTATGTTAAAGGAGTTTAACATAGCGAGACATCTTTTAAAAAAGCAACGGAGATCTCTGTTGCTTTTTTTAAACCTGTGTCGCTATGTTAAACTCTTTTAACATAGCGAGACAGTGTTTTAAAAGAGACTTATACTAATGGAAAATGTCCGGGTGACCGGACCTTTTTCCATTAGTATAAGTCGATTTACAACGTGCACGCTGGCCAATCAGTGTGCACGTTTTGGAATATTAATGGAGGGTCATGGTATAATAGGTTTTAAAAAACTTGGTTAAAAATATCTATCTTTTTTTTATAAAAAGCTTGCAGTATATGATTACAATTGCATCTTGTTTCCACAGATTGTCATTATCTGTTCAGCATGTCTGTAATATTTAGGTTTGAGGCAATTCAATCAACTAGAATTTGATTACTTGACTTCATGTGCAGTTTACCAATTTGTGTAGTCTTACCTTCTATATTGTGAAAAAAATGAATGCTTTTATTTTCCTTTTGCAGATTTTATATGATTCCTCAAACTGGCAAGTCAGTATTTGTTAGTTGAAACTCTTATCGCTGACCAAGGTATCGAACATGTGAGAATTCTGATAGAGCAGAGAGATTAAATGATAATGCTTGTTACAAAACTTTTCATGAGTTCAGAAGAAACAGTTTCAAAAGCAAGGAAGAATATCTACAGGTCTTTTTCTTCCATGAAGATGAAACCACAATAAAATGTATTCTCCATGTATCCTGAAGAACTTTTTTTCCTGGGCATTTGCTGAAAAAGGGTCTTCCTCCAAGTCAGACTTTCTCAGTCAATAATAGCAAAAAATAAATAAATACATAAATGAATTGTAAATCACAGGTTGGTCAATGCCAAATTAGCACTAAGGAATATTTATGGAGACATGGATCCACTTTACCTGCTCAAGTCACTTTGCTTGCTGACCATAATCTGTCATCTTGGGCAGGCTGCTTGTTCATGCTCAAATCTGACTATGTGTTCAAGGAAGGTATGGCAGCTATGGCGATAGAGTAGAGTATCTTTACTATAAATTTTAGAATCAAAATATTCTATTTTAACCCATTAAGATGTCCAGATAACAAATATCATCATTGCTAACATTATAGGTGAACTTAAGGAACTCAGTTCAAACAATCAACAAATTGTTGTTAATTTCACCATGCCAAATGATAAAAAGATCATCAATAAAATGGAATTATACAATGACCCCCCATTAATATTCTAAAATGTGCACGCTGACTGGTCAGCGTGCACGTTGCAAATCAGAGTTATACTAATGGAAAAAGATCTGGTTGCCTGGACTTTTTCCATTAGTATAACTCTTTTTTTAAAGCAACGGAGAACGCAATATCTCTGTTGCTTTTAACACACTGTCTTGCTATGTTAAACAAGTTTAACATAGTACGACAGCTTTAAAAACAAGTAATGGAGATCTTCCTATCTCAGTTGCATTTTTTAAAGGTGTCTCGCTATGTTAAATGAGTTTAACATAGCGAGACAGCTTTAAAAAAAGCAAAGGAGATTCTCTGTTGCTTTTTTTAAAGCTGTCTCGCTATGTTAAACTCCCTTAACATAGTGAGACACTTTGTAAAAAGCAATGGAGATCTTGCTTTCTCCGTTGCTTTTTTCAAAACTGTCTCGCTATGTTAAATGGGTTTAGCATAGCGAGACAGCTTTAAAAGAAGCAACGGAGATTCTCTGTTGCTTTTTTAAAGCTGTCTCGCTATGTTAAACTCCTTTAACATAGCGAGACAGTTTGTAAAAAGCAACAGAGATCTTGCTTTCTCCGCTGCTTTTGCCCACAGCTCTGACGTACTGCATAAGCATATGCATGCGCAGTGCATCAAAACTGCCGCAGAATACCAGACAGCTGCAGAAGGGCAGCAAGGAGGCATTATACAATGCCATTATTTAAGAAAAGTAATTTTTTTTTCCTTAAATAATGTCATTGTATAATAGCAATAACCCACTTCTGGGTGTGAGTAATGCTGGATTTACTCACGGTTATCTTTGTTTGGCCCACTCGGGCTTCGCCCTCGTGACAAAACAACAGCAACCGTGGGTAAATCCAGCATTACCCACACCCAGGCATGGGTTATTGCTATAATAGAACACAACATGAATAAACATTTCTAATCTGTATAAACATTAATTTTCCCATTGTCCCTTTACAAAATGATTGAACACAGGGACCATAGCCACCCCAATGCTTCTTCTCACACTTAGTAGTAATACTGTTGGTCAAATGTAAAAAAAAAAAATGTTTTCCAAAACTATTACTTTCTGACTGTGGAATTACAGTATATAAAACCACCACATCAATAGTTGCAAAAATCATTGAACCTGGAACAGAGCCCATTCTGACAAATTGATTAAGTTTTTTTTTCCCCAAAAAGTGCCAGGAATCTTTCAATAAAGAAAATACTAATTCTAAAAAAAGTTTCAAACTTGTATCTAAAAATAACACCAATAGTTGTGTGTTTGAAGGATGTGCTGGAACTATTGGTCTAATGGGTGGTTTTACTAAGTCCTTATAGATTTTACGAATACCAAAAACATATCCTAATCTAGGATGTGACACATGAACAATTCATATAAATCTAAAGACCATTCTTTATTTGGCATTAAATCTAATAACTGATAATCAATGTTTTTATAAGCTGCTTTTATATTTTCACTGGCCACTTTATGGTAAACTTTAGTGTTAGCCAAACATTCTGTCATTGCCCTTTAATAAGATGATTCAGGCATTGCTACTATTCTGTTTCCTTTACTGGCATTCATACAGCATGAGTTAGTGAGGTGTCTAAAACAATTAAACACATTCCTCTGTTCGTTGCCAAAATTAAAAAAAAATATATGGTGGGAGAGCAATATACTTCTAATCTTATGTTCATACACACATTCAAAAACTTCAAAGTTATTCATAAGTAATGGAATAAATATATTAGGGGCCGGATTCAGGAAGGCTTGCTGGAGTCTAAGAGTAGAGTAAGACTCCAGCAAGCCAACATGTCTGCCAAGCGATCCAGGAATAGCTGGCAGGGGCGTGCAAGAGAGCTCCTAAAACGACTCTTGCACGGGCAGGGTTACTTTATGCAAATGACCTCATTTGCTGCTGAAAGCTATGCAAATGAGGTAAATGTGCGATCCAGGAAACACTAACCTGTCCGAGTAAGAGTAGTGTTATTTGCAGAAATGTACTCGGTTGGCAACTGAGTACCATTCTGCAAATAGCAAAACAGAGCCATAACACCTCCAAATAAATGATGCATCCAGTTGAGGAAGCATGCCAATGGCCAAATATATGGCCATTGGCATTTTTATCCGTTGCAAAATAGTAAAAAAAATTTTTTTTCCTCGATCTCTGATGTTTAAGCATAGCGCAGCGCCACGCAAATGTGCGGTACTCTAAAAACCAGAAAAACAAAAACTAAAAGCCACAAATAGGGATTTTATTCAAAATATGCATCTGCCATGCAGGTGAATGGCAGGCTGAAGACAACACGACTACTGAGTAGTGGTTGCTAAGGGGGGAAGCACAGTCTGAGAGATGTAACCAAGCATTAGTAGGCAATCCTATGCAAATGAGTATAAGGATAGTGAATCTCAAATTGCCATGCAATGTGAACCATGTCCATAAAGTGTAAGAGTAGGATTAGGGGAGTAACAGAGTAGAAGATAGGTGACATCATGAGGGGGTATGTATCAAAAAGACTGTAAGCTTATTGGAGCAGAGTGGCATGTGTTTGCTATGAGTTACTCAGGGCTGGAAGAGGCGTGTCTACAGTTGTCTGAACTGAAACCCAGAAACCGAAGGTGTACACCGTGGCTATCACTGAAGTTTCTTGCAAAGCTGCTTACATTGTGTGCACGCGTGTGCACGCCAGTAAACCCGTCTAAGCCTGTGTGCATGTGTGTGCACCCGTGTAAGTCCGTGTAAAGACGTCTAAGTGTGTATGCATGAATGTGCACCCGTCTAAGCCCATGTAAGCCTGTGTAAGACTGTGTAAGGCTGTGTGCACGCATGTGCGCTCGTGTGCACGTGTTTGCGCTTGTTTGTGCAGCGCTGCCCCCTGTGGAAACAGAAATGGGAAAAGGAAGGAAAGGAAGTATTAGAAGTTAACCAAGGAGAACTAGCAGAGCTGCCAGGTGAAATCAATCAGAATCAGCCAATTACACAGGCAGTATACTAGCCTAGCCCAGCCCAGCACTTAAAACTCTGCAAACAACATTCCCCCATGTTTTTCTCAGAAACACTGCAACACTGCAGTCTACAAAGAGAAGTAAAAACTTAAAAAGCTTAACTGCGACAAAAGAATGTTAGGGGCTGCCATTGCTATTATAAGGCAACATGTGCAAGATGCTGTGGGTGGTGCCATTGTGAATGTTGCTGAGAAACCCACAGTGAGGAGACGGAGAAGAGTGTACAGACCCAGGGTAACCTACCAGGGGCTGCATGAGCTGCAGATAGTGGAGCGCTATACAGTGGACAGTGACCTCCTGCAGAAAATTGTTGAGCTGTGCAGGCCATGACTCACACACAGAACCAACAGAGGGGAACCCATCCCAGTGGAAACCAAGGTATGTGTTGGCCTAAGAATACTAGCAACAGGTACCTTCCAGAGACAAACTGGTGATATGATGGGGATTTCACAGGCATCAGCATCCAAGGTACTGCAGCAGTTCCAGAATGCCATGTCAGCACATGTCAGGGATCATGTATATTTCCCCAATTCCCCCTGAGGTTTTGGCCAGCAACATGCGTCTCTTCCATCAAATAGCGGAATACCCTGAGGTAGTGGGCACAATTGACTGCACGCATGTACACATCAAAGCACCAGCTGGTGAGCAGGGTAGGGCCTACATCAACCACAAGGGCTTCCACTCCATCAACTGCCAGGCCGTGTGTGATGCCCAGGGCATAATACTGAATGTGTGTGCTGGCTGCCCTGGAAGCTACCACGATTCCCATATCTGGCATCTGTCGCAGCTGTACCAGACATTTGCCAATGGGGACATCCCTGATGGTCACTTAGTGGGGGATGCTGGATACGCACTGGAGCAGTGGCTGATGACACCCATCAGAAATGCACACACACCTGAACAAGAACACCATAATGAGGCACACGCACAAACACAAAATTTAATAGAGCGTGTGTTTGAGATGCTGAAGTCATGGTTCCGCTGCCTGGACACATCTGATGGAGCCTTGCAGTACTCACCAACTACATGTACCCAAATTGTCATGGCATGTGCCATGCTACACTATATGATCCTGCGAAAACAGCTGCAGCAGGAACAACATGGGGCAGGGCCAAACAGCCCCCCACCATTGCCAAGGCCTGCACAGGCACAGCATGACTCGGAGGAGGAACAACCTGAGCCTGCCCCAGTAGGCAGAAGGAGGCGTGTCCAGTATGCCTTGGCCTTGGCAAAGAGGCAACACATAGCACATACACTGGCTCAGTAGGAACCCTGGAAATTATACGTCTCTCTGACTTGCACATAAAATAAAAGAGATGCCTAACTTGACACTACCTGTTTTCAAACATGTATAGGGAGTGTACTATGTGCATCCGACATAGGCAGCCCTGCAGCACCACCTGAGGTATGATTGTCATGTTTTAAGCAAAATAAAGCAGTGCTAAGCAGCCTTTACCAATATCTAGTATATGTCCACAAAATTGCTTGTGCCACCTAGCGCAATGCCGGGCAACGTTGGGCAAGGTTGGCCAAAGTTGAGCAAAGTCAGTTAAACATGCTCATATCTGCTGTACTGTTCCTTAAGCAGTGTGGTCTGCCCAGCATGGCAATAAAAAGCAATGACAGGGTTCGAACCCAGGATACTGTGCACTATAGTCACAGTATTGAACCACTAAGCCATAATAGCATTTCAGTAGCACACCCACAGCAGGACAATGTACACTAATGCAAACACAAGGAAATGCAGTATCATGCCCCCTAAAGAGGCAAATGGGAAACCTCCCCCACACACCTATGCAGACAGAGAACATCAGGCTATGCGGTGTGATGTGGGTTGTGTAGTCTATGAAGTCGCAGTGTAATATACGTGACATTGGATGCCAACATCCGTAGTACAGTAGTATGCCTCAAGCCACTATGATAGGCAACAGTACAGACTGAAATGGTGTCCTGTACATAGCAGTGCAGGCATAGCAAATGTGTATAAGTGTCAGGTGAAACCCACATCCTATGTACACCCACAGTAACAATCAGGTGTGACCACAGGTAGAAAAGTACAAAGAATAGCTGTTCCCCCTGTATGTAGAAATGTTGGTAAGTCTATGCAAAGTGTCGCATGGAAGCCCTGCAGGCACAGCATGATCCCTGTTGATCTATGACACAAAGGTGAGCCCTGCTGTAAAAATACAACTTGATTTTCCATACACATATAGTATAAATGTCTATACTGGGCATGCTCACACACTCCAACAAATGCAGTGGATTCCAGTCAGCATCACACTGAAAGATCATACCGGGCATACTCACACACTTAGGCTAAATACGGATGTGATAATCAGGGATCTATGGACAAATGTGTATAGTCATCTCTACTTCCAGAAACACATTGACAAAGTGGTTGGAAAATCATGCTATGTGTTCACACAGACTGCCAAGGTCTGTGCATGTAGGTCAAAGGAGGTTCCCACTACTCAGCAGTCATCAGACCTGTCAGAGAGTACCACAACACACTTGCGATGAATCTGACTAGGCACGTTCAGCAGCTAGAAAGACCAATGAAGTACCTTAGCAAGAGGATTACTGGCCTCAAATTGTCGGCCCATGCAACAAGACTGAATGTAACCCAATCTGTACTCTGTGGCATACTGTCTACTCAGGAGATCTCTGCCCAACAGAAAGGTTCATGTCATGGTTACACTCAGATCTGTTCAGAGTTACAGCTCAATGGCAGTAAATGTACAGAGCCAACTGATATTGCCAACATCCTGGCAGATAGGATCACTGTTAACTGTACCCCCCTCTCACCCATGAAAGAGCACATCTCTATAATGGAAGACTGCAAAGTTGCTGTCATCATGGCTGCACAGATAATAAACACTCTCCAAAGCCAGTATCACAGCAGCCATGGGACCAGATACCTTCCCAGGCTGTGTAGTATCTACTTCCCTGAAGTAAACATTAACATGGCAGGTCTGTGGCAGCTGGATTTTCCAGAGGAATGCAAACTAGGAGCCAGAATGGTAAACACAAAAGATGTGGACATCCTACAAAAGGGCCTCACTGGGACAGATGGCTGTTGTCAAAGCCATGGGCTCTAGCTCATTGCCAAAAGGTGCATTGTCATCCCCTATGTTAAAAACTCTGTAGCCAAGAACTACAACAGAGATGGTAGTATACGTCACGCTGAAAGTGTGACAAGAGACCTTGGGTCACAGGTGGACAGCGGATACAACTGTGATAATCACATTCCCACAGTAGCCAGGAAACCCTCCCATGTGGCACACCTCATCACAAAATGCGTCTCATGCAGAATGGAAGAGGACAATGTTCCCCTCCACTCATCACTCACTAGAACTATAATAGAGTATAATGCCACTGTTGATATGTACCTCACAAGACAACTACAACAACTGGAAAGCCAGCAGCAATTCCACACAAAGAGCATTAGCAGCCTGAATTACATGCCATACACAGACCATCTCAAAATGCTCCATATGTACTCCCTTGCATATCACCTACTCAGAGGTGTTCACTGCCTAACATACAAAGCTATGTCAAACACAGAGCTGTTGGATATGGTTCACGTAAAACACTCACAATCCCTCTGACCTGTGGACCCAAAACCACGAGTGAAATACAAAAGGAAGGGGTGTACCCATTCACCCTATGGATACCCACACCTTCAAGTTAGTGGCACATCATGAGGCCTTGGAGGCCATGCAAGTGCAACTAACATTGGCCAAAGCTGGCCATCAGATTGTAGCCTGCTACAGATCAGTACCTTGTCTCAGAAACCTCACTCAGTATTCCGGAGAACAGTGGAAAGTATAAAAGTCCTATCAAACACCATTATATGAGGAGATTACAACTACCCAAACAGTGAGTGGTGGAATTACTCGTGTACAACGTCCTTCACCAAATGTTTCCTAGAGTTAAAAATCCCTAACACCCTGGAACAGCTGGTCACCACACCCAGTAGAGGTGTAAACATACTGGACATGATCATCACCAACATGGGGTACCAGTGTTCCACTACAGAGATAAACCCCTCGCTGGTAATATCAGAAAATTAAGTAATGACACTGGACATCCACATCCGGCCCCCTCTCCCAGTCAATGAAACCACTGTGAAGACATTTGCAAAAGAAAACTGCACAATACCCAAGACCAAAGTGGAGCATTCCAAAGCCCTCTTGCTGTAGGATAATGGTATACAATCCGCAGAATCATTTGCAAGTGCATCCTATAAGCATCTACAGGGATGCATGGAATGAGACATCACAAATAAAACCAAGGTGCACACCTCCAAAAATAGGACAACAACCAGGTGTTTGTTGTCCATAAATAAGCCAGACAACAGAAGGAGGAAACAAACACATGATAGAGCCAACTTCACTGAAGGAAACGCATCACTGATCATTATCAGGATGAAACAATGAGCGCTCATAAAATAATCCAAGGACAGTTTCTAAAGACAAATAGCCAAGGAATGTGAGAATAACAACCACAAAGCCTTCGGAAGCTATACCAGACATGTAGGTGTCAACCTCCAAATATGCTGTCAGCTACTGAAAAAAGGAAAGAAATACACCGAACCAACTTTCATTGCCCATATCCAGGGGGACAGGTTCAGTGTAAACACCCCCCCCATCACGCCCAAAAGGGCCAGTGCCCATCACAGAAGGATGCAGAGCCCCAGACGTCATGGACATGCAGGTAAAGACAGCCCTCACCAAAGGTGAGAACACAGCATCATTGTGACTGGATGGTGTCCCAGGCTGCATCATACAATAGGCCCATGAGGAACTGGACCCCTCACTCACATTCAATGTCCAGACACAAGCGTACCACAGGCTATGTACACAAAGAATGGCATTCACAAACAGTCATCCAGCTCCAGAAACGGGGTGCCACAACAGAACATGGACACCATTGCCCAATATGTCTACTCAGCCTGGTCTACAGAGCTATTGAGCAAATTGTCATGGAACCCATAAACAGAGACATTGGAGACCTCAGACACTGGACTCTCCACAACTTCGCCTTGTGAAATTCAGATCCTGGCTCCTAAACCTAGTTGACTCATATCAAACAGTTACCAAGGACATAGATGGAGGTGAAAGTAGTCCACACAGTCCACCCGGACCTCACGAAGGACTTTCCACACCATTCCCCACTCTGTCATCATGGACAAGCGTACCAGCTGGAACATTAACAGCTATGTCACAGGATGGGTGGCCAGGTGGCTCACAGATCAAACACACATGTACAGAGTTGCTGGTGCCATGTCCAACTCTAAGCCAGTCACAAATGGCATCCCATAGTTCTTGTTCCTGGGACCCCACCTGTTCAGTAGATACTGCTCAGAGGTACAGGCAAGCATGGGAGGTGTATGGCTGAACAGGTCTGCAGATGAATGGTAACTGTGGTCCATAATCGACTGCACGGCTAAAACAGACATCCTCCACAAGTGTCTTACAGAGACAGATCATCATCTTCTTTCAACTGTTCCCGTTAGGGGTCGCCACAGCAGATCACCTGTTTCCATTTCTTCCTGTCCTCTGCATCTGCATCACACAACCACCTGCATGTCCTCTCTCACCACATCCATAAACCGTATCTTAGGCCTTCCTCTTTTCCTGTTACCTGATAGCTTCATCCTTAGCATCTTTTTCCCAATATACTCAGCATCCCTCCTCAGCACATGTCCAAACCAAAGTAATCGTGCCTCTCTGGTTTTGTCTCCAAACCTTCCAACCTTGGCTGACCCTCTAATATACTTATTCCTAATCCTGTCTACCCTCGTCACACCCAGTGCAAATCTTAACATCTTTAATTCTGCCACATCCAGCTCAAACTCCTGCCTTTTTGTCAATGCCACTGTCTCCAACCCATATAACATAGCTGGTCTCACTACCCTCTTATAGACCTTCCCTTTCACTCTTACAGGTACTCGTCTGTCACAAATCACCCCTGACACTCTTCTCCACCCACTCCATCCTGCCTGTACTCTCTTCTTCACCTCTCTTCCACACTCACCGTTACTCTGAACTAGTGACACCAAGTATTTAAACTCATCCACCTCTGCCACCTCTCCTCCTTGCATCCTCACCATTCCTCTATCCTCTCTCTCATTCACACACATATATTCTGTCTTATTCCTGCTGACCTTCATTCCTCTTCTCTCTAGAGCATATCTCCATCTCTCCAGGGTCTCCTCTACCTGTTCCCTACTCTCACTACAGAGCACAATGTCATCTGCAAACATCATAGTCCATGGGGACTCCTGTCTGATCTCTTCTGTCAACCTGTCCATCACCATTGCAAATAAGAAAGGGCTCAGAGCTGATCCTTGATGTAACCCCACCTCCACCTTAAATGCATCCGTCACTCCCACTGCAGACCTCACCGCTGTCACACTACCCTCGTACATATCCTGTACCACTCTTACATACTTCTCTGACACTCCTGACTTCCTCATACAATACCACAACTCCTCTCTAGGCACCCTGTCATATGCTTTCTCTAAGTCTACAAAAACACAATGCAACTCCTTCTGACATTCTCTGTACTTTTCCATCAACACTCTCAGAGCAAACATCACATCTGTAGTGCTCTTTCCTGGCATGAAACCATACTGCTGATCACTAATCATCACGTCCCTTCTTAACCTAGCTTCCACTACTCTTTCCCACAACTTCATGCTGCGACTGATCAATTTAATCCCTCTGTAGTTACTACAGCTCTGCACATCACCCTTATTCTTAAAAATCGGTACCAAAACACTTTTTATCCATTCCTTAGGCATCCTCTCACTTTCCAAGATTTCATTAAACAATCTGGTTAAAAACTCCACTGCCATTTCACCTAAACACCTCCATGCTTCCACATGTATGTCATCTGGGCCAACTTCTTCATTCTCTTCATAGATATCCTTACTTCCTCCTTGCTAATCCATTGTACTTCATGATTCACTATCCCTACATCATCCAACTTTCTCTCTCTCTCATTCTCTTCATTCATCAACCCTTCAAAGTACTCTTTCCATCTCCTCAACACACTCTCCTCACAGAGACAGATATCTGGTGTCAAATCAGTGCCCTCAAGCTGAATGCCAAAGAATTCATAGTCATCCCCTTTGGTTACAACAAAATGCACACAAATTACCACATAGGTGGTAATCCAGTATCTACAGAGAAAGTCAGTAGGGCCCTGGGGACACAGGAACATAGTACACACCCCTTTGATGATGACATGGCCAAAGTGTGTAGACATTCCTTCAATGTAGCCCACCTAATGTCACCTAATGTAACCCACTTTGCATAGTCTGATGATGTCACCATCCTACAAATAAACCTGTGGAAATGTGAGCTCACAGTAATGTGTATAGTGCGGCATGTAAATGCATACCTCTGTAGTGTCAAAAAGTAGTTAGGTAGTGGTTTGAATCCTGCACTTGACAAGTGTGTTTGTGTGTGGTTTCCTTAGGAAGGAGAAAACGTTTTGGAGAGTAGTAAAACAACTTAAAAGTGTTAAACTAATCTCTGTCAAGTCAGATTATGTCACCATCCTACAAATATACCTGTGGAAAAGGGGACCCCCAGTAATGTGTATAGCATGTTGTGTTAATGCGTACTCCTCTAGTATCATGAAGTAGTTAGGTAGGGCTTTGAATCCTGCACTTGACGAGTGTGTGTATGTGTGTGTGGTCTCCTTGGGAAAAAACAACCTTTTAGGAGGGTCGTAAAACACCTTAAAAGTGGTGAACCAATCTTTGTCAAGTCTGATGATGTCGCCATCCTACAAATATACCTGTGGAAAAAAGAACCCCCAGAAATGTGTATAGTGTGTCACGCTGATGCGTGCTCCTCTAGTATCATGAAGTAGTTAAATAGGGGATTGAATCCTGCACTTGACAACAGTTCGTGTGTGATCGAGAAGTAGCCTTTTTGTAGAGTAGTAAAACACCTTAAAAGTGGTATACACATCTTTGTCATGTCTGATGATGTCACCATCCTACAAATAAACCTGTGGAAATGAGAGCCCCCACTAATGAGTATAGCACGTCGTGCTAATGTGTACTCTTCTAGTATCATGAAATAGTTAGGTAGGGGTTTGAATCCGGCACCTAACAACTGTGTGTGTGTGTGTGTGTGTTCATGTGTGATCTCCTTGAAGAAAAGTACCCTTTTTGGAGAGTAGTAAAACACCTTAAAAGTGGTATACACATCTTTGTCATGTCTGATGATGTCACCATCCTACAAATATACCTGTGGAAGTAAGAACCCCCAGTCATGTGTATAGCACATTGTGCTAATGCGTACTCCTTTAGTATCATGAAGTAGTTAGGTAGGAGTTTGAATCCTGCACTTGACAACTCTGTGTGTGTGATCTAATTGGAGAGGAGTAACCTTACTGGAGAGTAGTAAAATACCTTACAAGCGGTATACACACCTTTGTCATGTCTGATGATGTCACTAGCCTACAAATATACCTGTGGAAATGAGAGTCCCCAGTAATGTGTATAGCGCATTGTATTAATGTGTACTTCTCTAGTATCATGAAGTAGTTAGGTAGGGATTTGAATCCTGCACTTAACAACTGTGTGTTTGTGTGTAGTCACCTTGGGAAGGAGCAACCTTTTAGGGGAGTAGCAAAACACCTTAAAAATGGTAAACTATCCTTTGTCAAGTCTGATTATGTCACCATCCTACAAATATACCTGTGGAAAATTTACTTCCCAGTAATTTGTACAGCACGATGTGTTGCTGCGTACTCCTGTAGTATCATAAATTAGTTAGGTAGGGGTTTGAATCCTGCACTTGGTGAGTGTGTGTGCTCTACATGTATGACAGTGTTGGTGTTTTGCTTTTACTACTGTATGACATATCAGTAGGCATTGCACATGTGAGGTAGCTATGAGGCAAATACATATACGTACCTGTTACCCCAAGTATTGCATGTGTGGGAAACCTGTTTTATCCAAGTACACAGTTGGCATCTTTGCCAAACTGTGCTGCTGCTTCACAGACCTTAGGTCACATCTGTATGCCTGTGACAAGGCCAGCCACTGCAGTGATGCCTGGCCTAGGTCATCTGTGTCACACACACTCATTACGGTTTCTATTGAATTGTGTGTGTGAGGGTTTATGGCTGAGGTATGTGTCAGACCTGTTCAAACGCAGCAAAGTCTGTCAATGATGACTATGCATTATAGGTGTACAACGACCTTTGTGGACATGCATGCAGACCCCTGATTGCTTATGTGATCCACCGAGGGATTCCAAAATACCTTAGGGAATGTGATTATCAAAGGAGGGATGACATAACACTAGGTTGCATGTACACATCGGTACCTGTTCATGATTTTGGTGGCTACTACCTATGTGGTACTGTGGGGATACTATATTCCGTAAAGGTGGATGACTATGCTTAGTTTTGCCTATAGCTTTACAGCATGGGTTTGACAACAGGTATCTGTCTGTATGATACCCTTGTGGAGGATGTGTGTGTCACCTGGAGAATGCAGTATAGGCCACAGTATGCATTAGCACACGTGGACAGACATATCCCTACTGTGATTGCTTGTACCTAAGAGAGCCATATGCCGAAAAGGAGTGGTCTCAGTAATGGGTGCAGCTGAATACCACTGGTTACTGGCATAGTATAGCACCTGAAGGATCCAAATGTTGCTGTGTGTCCTACATCTGTGTGTCAGTTGTCAGGACATCTGCTAACGATTGGTTATGGTCAGGCTGTTGCAGTCATGTATACTACCAGAATGCAAAACAATGACAGATAGTAACAGTATCACCCACAGCACAGTGTCAAACCATGTCATACACACACGTGTAGTCAGGTTCTGAAATGTGTGTAGTACAATGCATACTGGCCACCAATAGGAACTATGGAGTGTTACTGTGTAATACAGAACATGTCACCCTGCTCATGTGTCCACTATGCACGTACATGCAGACAGTGCACCTCCACCATTTCCACAACTGTACACCTGCAAATAAATTCTACACACATCCCACACATACTATCCACTCTCAAACACATGCTGCCAATACTGCACACATCAGCCAAGTGGCACGTGGGCGGACAATATACAATTGGAACTAACACTGCTGTAAACA
The DNA here is from genome assembly GCF_019279795.1 of Protopterus annectens. Classification (NCBI taxonomy): domain Eukaryota; kingdom Metazoa; phylum Chordata; order Ceratodontiformes; family Protopteridae; genus Protopterus; species Protopterus annectens. The sequence goes on along the minus strand of NC_056741.1, from coordinate 981,016,666 downwards.
ACACTACAATGACAATCATAGCTTTAATGCATCATGACTGCTCAGCTACACCTTCAAGCATATCATTACACTCTACTGCTGACAACATGCTAACATTGCTATACTGCTATAAAGACACCCTGTGCATCAGCACCATGGTTGCCTGTTCCTGCATCGATGTTACAGATGAAAGGAGGTGGCACAGGTTTCATCATATGCACAGGGTGTGTTGTTGGTCTACCAGAGGCCTACAGTGAGCCATCCAATCGACATGTGTGTGTGTGTGTGTGTGTGTGTGTGTGTGTGTGTGTGTGTGTGTGTGTGGGGGGCAAGAATAATGGTATGGGCCAATGTTGATGTAATGTGTGTGGGTATGTGTTAGCCCTAGGTGTCTGGATTATGTGTGTGTGTGTCTGCATGCACACAGTTCCACCATGTGGCTGCCACATACAGGTACTTGTGGGACAGCCACAGACTGTACCTGCGAGGCTTCACAGATCACCATCTCTGGCCATGGATATGGTACCTGTGCCTGGCAGGGGTGCTACTGACACTATCAGGTACAAAGCCAGACTGGGTACTATCCCCAGAGGTAGATGGATGTACACTGGACCCAGGTTCCTGCTGGGACTGTCCAGAGCCACATGCACGTGGTCTTTTAGGATGTTCTATGGACAGCCCACCCCCAACATTGCTGGGGCTGGTACTGACACTACGGGAGTGGCTGTTGCTTGAGGGACGTCCGCTGTGACTGCCAGCCGTTGATGTTGCTGGCATATGTCCACATCGACGACTCAACCATCCCGCACTGTTCTGACACATGGACATGACATTGTGGAGGACATCTAGTGTCTATCGGTGACCTCAGTGTAATTGCAGATGGCACCAGCTAGGTCATGGATACTGTCTATTACGGTGGTGTTATGTGCCCTCTGTGCCCTCAGTCCCTGTCTGGTGTACTATTCTATATGTGTCTCCATGACAGCCTGGAACATGCGTGAGGTACTGAGACCTGTGCCACATCTGCCAGTGGCATGATGGGCAGCAGTGCTCCGATGAGAACCCCTGGATATCTGCCTATGTGGTACCCTTCCAGACATCTGGGTATGGCTGCTGTGTTGGGATGCATGTGCCATGGATACCACACTGTCCTGGACAATGCTGGCTGTACGCTGCCCTCTGCTAAGGGCATTGGTGACGGATGTATTGGCAGTATGACTGTGTGCATGGATGGGGTGGACACTTGTGTAGTGTCGATTGGTGGCCCAACTACAGACCCTGGCAAGCATGCCTGTGCCTCAACACACCTATCATCATTGTCACTATCATGCTCAGTGACATCAGTTTCCCTGCTGCATTGAACCAGCCCAGTATCAGCATCTGTGAGAGGGAGACAGGAAACACACTTTACGACCTGTACATGATGTCAGCACACATGCACACATGAACACATGCACATATGCACACATGCACACATGAACACATGCACACATGCACACGTGCACACATGCACACATGCACACATGAACACATGCACACAAATACATTCCTCACTAGTACAGACACACTCACACACACACACACACACACACACACACACACACACACACACACACACACACACACACACCACAACCAGCAATCCCGAACATACTCAATAGCATGTGCTGTTGGGGTACAGTATCACAAGGCAAACATTTATATCAAACATGACAGCATGCAGGACGTGTGTTACTCAGCAGCATGCAGTGTGAGTGTAGACAGTCATTGCTAATAACAGTATACATGGTCTTGATGCATGTGTGCTTTGTTCAGTGAATGGCCTCACCCTGGAACTCAATGTGTACATGAACACAACATTGCTGTGCAGGTATTAAAGCCCTGCAATGTCCTGTGCACCATCAGTCACAGGTATACATACTATGGTTGGATGTGTATCAGTGTGTCACAAAGATATCCATTTCTGATTAGAGCATCTGTGTCTTTAGCAGATGATTTTGGACACAGGTGTAGCACATGCATGCTATGTATACACACAGGATGAGTGGTGCATGTATACCTGATGGAATACCATTGCTCAACATAGCCATTGTACAGTGGTTATGGTGAGTGTAGGTCATATTGTGGACATGCCAGTGCCAGCCATGACATGGCCTGCTACCACACAACTGCAACATGAAACATCACACATACACAATGTGTGTCATGTGACCTATACACCCCATAGCATTACAAGACATATGTGTGTCACTTTCTACAAATGGCGATTGCTATGCATATTGCATATAGGTGCATATGTCTGCACACACACAACATTAAGGTGCATAGCAATTCATGATATGTGTATTACTGTGGCCACTGTAACTGGATGGGGTGTAGTACCATGAGCCATCATCATGCAGCATCATGTGGTCATTCAAGGCTACTCATGTGTGCCAGACCCGCACATAGCATGCTGTACCTGAACTGCAGTACCATGGCTACATTCACCATTTCACAGCCAGTTGTTACATAGGTTTGTGAGGTGCCCAATAGGGGGCATTGCCTAACATGAATGTGTTATGTGTTGAAGAGTGTTGCACAGCCGCATGTGAGGCATCCACCCCTCAGGTATATTAAGTGTGCTGTGTGGATGAGGTTTGGGATACTGTAGTGTGACCTTACAGCAGGTGTCTGAATACATGTGTAGCATGTTAACGTGTACTGCATATGTTAAAGGTGTGTATGCTGTGTGCATGTGTATCGACTCTGCCTATTCGATGTCCACTACAGTGTTGCCACAATTGTGTGGGATGCTGCTCTGCGTATTGTATGTGTTTTAGGCAGCTACCCATGTTACTAGGATGTGCATAGTCTCACAGCAAACATGCACAGCATGCAGTATGCGTAGGTGAGTTACGTGTACATAGCCTACACCTCACCTATGACATGCACATTTAATTAGCAATATTAAAGGTATAACACACTCACCAGCATGGCTCTGCTGCCTTGCTGTCAGACCAGAAGGACCTACAAGGATATCAGACACTTTGTCAGTGGCAACAACTGTGGCATTGCTACTGTGTGTTTGCAATCTTACAGTAGTACAATGGCGGACAGTCACAGGCCTACAGATTATGTTCCTAATTATTAGTATTGCACAACACTAGGCACTACATCGTCTAACTACACAGTACACATCTCACATAAGCATGCTCTACCAATAGAGGTAACAGTATTCTACAGCTATGCCATGTTACCTGCATGCTCCATGTCAACTTGTTGGGTGGCTCCGGCCTCCATGATGATACATGTCAATTGTTGTGGTTGTTGTTTGCCAGGAGCCACCTGGCTCAGGAGCAGCTCCTCCAATCTGGTGAGGGGGGATGGATGGCTACCTCCCCCTCCACCTGTGGCAAGCTGTTCTCTGTAGATATCAGATGCACGCTGCCGGACATGCCTAATTAAATCACAGCAGTGATGGCGTACTTGCTCATATGTCTGGTTATGCATGCCTATGTCATTTACCCTACAGACAAGGTCTTGTCACAGTGCAGCCCACTCATGCTGGTCCTGGCTGGTTCTGGAGAACAGCAGTGCATAGTTCTGTACCAGGCTCACTGTGATCGCTATTGCGATTCCCCAGCCATGCTATATGCTGGGTTACGGTGGTGGGACATCACCCTGGAAGACAATTAAACAATATGTGTGAGCAAGTCATGTGGCACACGTAACATTCTAAAGTACAGATATAAATTAACTGCCATATATAGTAACCTATTGGCTGTCAGAAGATACACACTTTCAATACCACATATCAGTTCTCAACACACAGATACCTGACAGTGCCTGGCACACTCTATATATCAAACCATGTTTTTCACAGCAAATAATTTAGGACAGTTTGTAAGACTATACAACAGTACATGGCACACTGTATGTGACACAATGCACCACCTAGCCACAGGAGGTATATATCATGCTAATGCATCATGTAATATGTAATCCATTGCAATGAATGTAAAGTCCACTGACAGTATTACCAGTATACCATACTAGTCGTTGATGGCGGACCCCTGCCTAACATATGTGCACATTCATTGATATAGGTGGCATACTGTTGTAGTAGACTATCCATGTTGTTAGATATGCAGTTATATCCTGTAACACACATATGACCGATGCCATGGTATAGGCATACCCACACACACACAGCAGACATACATAACAGACACAAAGGTATGGCAACCCAGGTGACCTTTACCTGTGTACCTTACAGTACTGTGTGTCAGTAGTTACCAGACCTTATGCCTGAGGTATGTAATCTGTGAGGACTACAGGGAACACACATAACAGTGGTTCCAATAAATGTGCATGTACACCATACTGTGCTGTTTAGGCATACAGCTTCAGGTAGTACTACAGTTCATACAGGATTTGGATTCACCAGCAGTAACACACAATAAGCATACATGTACTGCTTTAGCCTACAATGGGGCACACCAGTCGTCAACAAGGGACTACGTCAGACCATATGGCATACTGCTTTTTCTGCCTACCAATTGCATACACATCTTTTGCTGGGATCACTGCTAGTACACATAATACCATGACTGAAACAGTTTGCCACTAAGCTATCACACATATACCGAACTCTGACACATTCACCAACACATTCGCCATCTCACTCAGTCAACCTCACATATTGATTATTGCAACAAGTACATGTGGGTGTGTTGCACTTCATAGGTAGATAAGAGGCTATTGGCCCTAGGGTCTATAGAACTCTAGCCATACGCTACCCTGGCCTCTGACACACAGGTATTTAAATTACACATGGCCCAGTCAAACAGGGACACTGAGGTGATTGCCTGGGTGTATTCACTATCTCCCATACAATGTCCAGGATTATTTATGATGACTGCTAATTAGGTGTTTTGTTTGCTATGAATAGTTGGTTAGTTCCAGATTATGGGATGTCTCTGAGATAGGAATCTATCCCTCCAGCATGTGCTGTTTATTGTGGTCAAAGGCTTTGGGTCCCTAGAGCGTGTAGCTCATACAGATTGTGATTTGTTTATGTGGAGCATGCCCAACAGATCTGGGTTTGACATATGTCAGGCAGAGGTCACCTCTGGGTAGGCGGTATGCGACACAGTCTAGTTGTGGGTTTTTGGGATGGTCTGCATAGGGCATCTGTTTAATGCTGGTATCACTCTTTGTGAGGTATGTCTGTGTCCTTTCCACTTGATGTAGATGTCTTGTGAGGTACATACCACATGGGGCATTGTACTCTATACTGGGTTTTATGTGTGTGGAGTAGAAGGGAACACTTACCTATTTTTCCATGGATGACACACCTTTTGTGATGACGTGTGCCACGTAGACAGATTACATGACTAGTGTGGCACTGTGACTATCGAAGGAGAGACTACTGTCCACCTGTGTCCCATGGTCTCTTATCACACCTTCCGAGTTAGGTAGACTACCACCTATGTGGTAGTTCATGGGTACTGCATCTTTGCAAGGAGGGATGCCAATACAGTGTCAACATTGAGCTTGAGTCCATGGCTTTGTCACCAGGCATCTGTTGCAGTAATTATGACCCTGTCTCTCTCTCTCTCTCTCTCTCTCTCTCTCTCTATATATATATATATATATATATATACACACACATACATATGAACATCCATTGTTGTACATATAGATATGCATATAGGCACTTATACAGTCCACCTGTCATGGTGGGTATATCAAGTATGGGAAGGTTGTGATGTATACAGTTATGTCATAACATTGCACAGTGTTGTGCAGAATACGTTGAAGGTGTTTTCAGCCCATGTAGCTTTAGCAGGCCTCACTGGCTGCAACACTGCAAACCTGATGAACCATACCCACAGCGTTTAACCACCACATGTCATATACCAGCACTGTATGCTGTCTGGTCTGCCACACACTACAACCTACATAGAAATATGCACATAACGACCTTCAACAATATATATATATATATATATATATATATATATATATATATATACATATATATATATATATCCACCTTTCACAAAGAGTTGCTGTATGTCCCTTGCTCAATGCACATGTACAGGTGCTAATATATCTGACATGGACAGGTCCGTCCGTATGTGTGTGCCATACACACACAAGGACCACACTGTTGTAAGTACATGTACCTCACGGCTGACCTGGTGGGCCTTGCTGCAACATGAACAGGTGTCACATGTGAGCACACAGTTATATTAGAGGGTGTATACATAGCTGCTAATGCTGAATTAGCATACTAGCCTGGTACAGCTGTTGCCAGTGCTAAGCTACACATTAATATGGCTATCATGCATTTGTTACTTTGTCACATCCATGTTTGCATAACTGTATGGACTACTACTCCAAACAGACATTGTACACACTATTGTACAGAACACAGATAACATGGATCAGATGTTTGACATTTAATGCTGAACTACATATGTCTCTGTCACATCCCACTGCACACAGCAACACACTCATTTCCCCATGCCAGTGGTTATGCAGGGCATCTGTGCATCAATATGTACTGCTGCCACATATGGATGATTCAAACTATATAGAGTACCCTTCATAAACATCTACTACATTCCAGTAAATACATAGCTGTTACATACCTTTCCTTTGTATATGTTCGTATATGTTGCTTGTTCAAGATGTTTTTTTTATAGATGTATATTTCAGAATATATTGGTTTTCAATTTTTTTTTCAATATATTTTTTGTTCAGTTTCTTTTTCTATATATTTTTCTTTCAATTTATTTTTCAATATATTTTATTTAAATTATATAGTTCAATATATTTTCTTTTCAATATATTTTTTCAATATAATTTCTTTTGTCAGTATACTGTTTTTTCAATATATTCTTTTGTTATATTTCTTTACTTTACCTCACTTTTTCTTTTAATTGTTTTTCTTTCTCTTTCTCTCTCTCTCTCAAACTCCGTACCTGCAATGGAATGATTGCATGTGTGGACAGCAAGTACAGACTGCTTTTATAGGTATCTGCACATGTGCATGTGATGGCCTCTGTACCAATTGGTGGCCACCATTTGGCAATTGCATGCAGCCTGCTGTGTGGTACTTGCAGTACTAACTGCCATAACAACCCAGTGCTATAAATTCCAAGGTCAGGTAGGCGTAGCCCTTTCAGAATTCCAGAGTGGGGACCATGCTTGTTTGCTGTGGACACCATTGTGTAACTCAGAAGGTTGGTATACTTCTTCTTACTGTTGCTAGGGTGTAGCCAGTTATTTGTATGTTGTAGTCAGCCCTGAGTGTTGCCTCTTCCAGTACACAGTTGACAGTGTAGAAGTGTACTCACCCCTAGAAATGCTAACACAGGATAAATGGAAGTATGGTGTTTCTTTACAACATCCACTATTAGCTGCCATACATATGTAGTTATTGAGATGTTTTCATTTGGCACATGGACTGTTTGGGAACAGCTATACTGTGGATATTAATGTACTCACTTCGGCGCAGTTTGTGCTTTTTATTTTGTTGACATTATCACAGGATGCTCATGAAACTGGACAATTCCAGTACTGAGTATGCCTACATACATCCTTGCTGTACCTTGAACACACTGGTATTTTGTATGTTTGGGTGGGGATTGTCCTGCTATGATACTGTGTGGGGGTTGTGAAGTGCTGCTGTAACAGTATTTACTGCTAGAATGTCTGGCTCTGTTATCATAGTCATGTAATGCAATTCCACAACAACTGCTGGTAAAGTTCCACAGAACAGGTTTTGTGTTATGGCATTCCTATCGTTCCTTTACATTCACACATTCTGATGCATGATATATATATTTCAGCAACATCCTGCTGTATATCTACTGTGGCCTAGTGTTACTTCATGCAGTCTAGTGTGTCCGGGGTTCGAGACTGACAGTGGTGTTTTATTTTGTTGCTGAGCAGAACAAGGCCCCTCATATGCTGGGTGACCAAGGCACTTTTAAGCAGTTGTAAGCGGGTTTGCGTGGGTTTGCCTGACGCTTAGCAATACTTAGCTAGGCACACACATGCGCACACTCGCTCAAACCAGCTTACTTCTGCTCAAAACTGCTTACTCCCGCTAATCCCTGCGCTCATTTGTTTGAAAGAAAAGAAAATGGGGAGATAGGAAAGTGGTGAAAAAGGGGCACAAAGAGGGAAAGACAGTAGGGAAAACAGCTTGGGATGTGCAGGACGGGTGTAGGAAAGGTCCATAGCTGCCCATTTCTTTAACAGCAACAGCTGTGCATATACAAGTAATTTGGAGGGAATTTTGAAACCTTCCACCCCTGAGAGAGGGGTGAGGACAACAAAGTGTGTTGTACTGCCAATTGAATTTCTGTTTCTGTGTCCAGCGGACATCTGTGCAAAATGGGCAGCTATGTATGGGGCGTAATTTTGTTGCGGGAGCAGATTGCCCATTTTTTTTTTTTCAGGTGAGAGTGGAATGTGGGGTAGGGGAATTAGGTATGTTTTGGGAGGTAGGTTGAGGAGATAAACAGACAAGACAAACAAGATGCATACAGGGGCGGAATATAACACATGGGGTGGGTGAACACAATTGACAGGGAAGGATGTTTGGAAATCGCAAGCCCATGAGCCCACAGATGGTAACAGTGGAACTGAGATCCCCACCCATGGGCAGTCACCACTGCACCTTCACAGCCCAGAGGTGGCTGTGCTAGAGGCTGTGTAGGAGGGTCAGTCTCACCCGTGAGTCGTGCCACTCTTGCCCCGAGCTGGCATAGGGGATCAGCGACTGAACGCTGGATCTCCCTACGCACCACAGCCCGGACACTTCGAGGGGTGACAGGTGGCCCTCCTCTGGCCACGCTTTCACGGGGGGGGTGAGCCCCATCCCCTGCAGCACTTCCACCTTAAGGTGGCACAGGACCAACAGAGGAGGAGGTCCCAGGCTGGGCACCGGACCTGCTGGTGCCAGGTGCCATCGCCAGCTGAGGTGGGACAGGTGGGTCCACTGGGACCAGCCTTCCCATACGTTCTGTGTTTAGGTGAATTTAATGACAATATAGCCAACAGCATTCCAAATTAGTTGTAACAGTATGCAGTAATATTCCCATTAACCCAACACACCAGAGTTCCAACAGTTGAACAGCAAGCATAACACATGCATATATTGAATGACAGTGGACATTCCAACAGCATGCAGGAATGAATGGTGGCAACAGGCCACCAGGAATGTGGTGTTTGAATAGGGCACATGTATCAAAGTTATGCAGATATTTATGAACCAATAGGATATATGTCCCAACAAATGTTATAAGATTACACATACCCATTGAGGTGTGGAATTGATTGTTTATGCACATACAGTAGGGTGTAAAAAGATACCTCCATTAACAACTTATATGAACTTATAGTTTACACTACATTCCTATTGACTGCAGGTATATATCCACTACATGTATTATTACACTAGGCAATGTCCAGTACGTTGTGGGATGTGTTTTGCTAGTTCATTATGTACCTGATCTGTATCTAATATTCAAACTGTCCAGGATGCAGCTGTTACTGCTATGTATTTATATATTTTATTTATATTCATATGTCTATATATCTGGATGTGTTCAGGTGACATTACCAGTTAAATTTTAACAGCCCCCTACATTTTTTGCAGCACACTGACATTTCCGGTGCACACAATTACAAGCTACTCATGTGTCAGATTTACCTATACATGCTAGCCTTGAAACTACAGTTGGGGACTGTATATATGCTTAAGAGATACTGGCACTCCCTTCATACTCTTTCTATGGGCCTACCCAAGTGTGGGTTGACAGCGCTTAATACAACACTACTAGTTCTATACTACAAGAGTACATCTACATTTCAAAGAAAGTGACACGGACACACTACAGCTGTTATACCTTTATTAATTACATTACACATGTTTTTTTAGTGGATCTCTCATTTATTTGTCATTACAGTGCATGCAGACATCTTATTCAGGATGTATTATACCTTCATTTATGGTTTACAACACTCTTTCTGGCTCTCTCACTTATTCTATATAACAATACATGCAGAGAAATAATTCAGGACTTATTATACCTTTATTAATGGGTTACAACACTCTTTTTCAGGCTCTCTCACTTATTTTACATAACAGTTCATGCAGAGAGGTTATTCAAACCCTATTATACCTTTATTAATGGGCTGAGACACTTTTAGCCAGGCTCTCTCACTTATTTTATAAAACAGTACATGCAGAACAATTACTAACCTGCCTGGTGGCACAACCTTTGCAGCCTATCTGCACAGGCTTGCTGATTCGCAGCACGGACACCTGCAGCTGTGAAGTAAATGAAGTGATATTGAGACATATTCCTATCCATACTATTGACTACACTAGCAATTTTTACATGCTTCAGTCCATGGCTATCTACTCAGTAGTGGGTCATTTTGCATCCCACAGGCCTCCTGTATCCATTGGTTCAGTAGGTACTGCTTGCGTCTCTTCAGGTCTGCATGGTGATGTCTGACCTGCTCACCAGTCCGAGTGACACCTGTGGCACTGGTGAGTTCATGTGCAAGTTCCAGGCCTCTGCTTTGTATTCCGTGCCCTGGAACTGGCCCTGCAGGAGTCTAGCATCATGACAATGGACGAGGAGCCAAACCATCTGTTTTGACTCCTCAATGCCCCACCGTTGTGCTCGGAAGCGAGAGCCCTCTCCCACACCAGCCAATGCTGCCTGCAGATGGGAGCTGCAACCAGTTATGGCGAGTATTCCCACCTATGGAGCTTATATATGCCACATTTCATGCACTTATTTGTGATTGGCCGGATTTGAAAGTTCTCAACTGAGTGCACACTTGCTTAGCACTGTGTAAACTTTGTTTCATATGTATATGTGTGTTGACAGTCCAAGAACATCAAATGCTGTCATGGATTAGTGGATTAGTACTGCGATTATGGTGCACACTATCTCGGGTCCGAGACCTGTTATTGCTTTTTTATTTTACTACTGGCCTGACCAGTAGGGGGTGTGGCTGTGTTTAGCTGACTTTGCTCAACTTTGCCCAATGTTGCTCAACGTTGCTCTATGTTGCTCGACATTGTGCTAGTTAGCGCGGTGCGCACCTCCGCGCATATATGTTTGGTTTTCGCTAGTTGGCGCGATGTTCAGCTCCACGCAAAGCTATTGTGCTAGCTAAAGCAGTGCTTAGCTATGGGCAATTATTTTTAACTGTGCTTAATACTGGTAAATGTTGCTTAGCAGTGCTTCACATTGCTTAAGATAGGTTACTTATGCATTCATTATTGTGAATGTCCATTTCAGTTTCTTATATATATTTAAAATATTGTTCACTACTACATGGGCCATTTCAATGCTTTTTAATATAATTTAAAAGGTAAATGTCAGGATTTATTTTTATGCACGGATTTCCTACTGAAAAAGGAGAGGGGAGTGGTGGGATTCAAACTGGGAATGCCTTCTCTTTGTGCGAAGGCTCTACCACTACACTATTGCTATTTGGCTTAATTTGCATATAAGTGGTTTATTATCCTCTTCAATGTCTAAACTGCTGACTGTAGCTAAGCAATAGGCACACCCACGCACAAACACGCAAATACGGGCAGCTATATGGTGAATAATAAAAAAAAATTGTTTTACATTTTATTTCATTTATACAGGGCTTTTTAATGTGGGGGAGTGTGGTGTTGGGGGTATACACATTTGAGCGGACTCGCTCATATCTGCTGACATTTGCAGAGTTAGGCACTTGCAGGGGCGTGGATATTTGGACTGCTCAGCAGTCTGTCACACCCCCTGCACTCCTACATGCTCCGTGTTAGTCGGGGAGTTGAGTCAGTGCACCCTCATGCATATGCATGATGTGCTGACGTCTAACTCTTAGACGGCAGTCTCTGAGTAGGACTTCGTTCGTACTACATGGAGGATTACTGAATCCCCCCCTTGGTTTTTAAAAACATTATGCTCACCAGGAAGTACAGAATTTTTATAAAAATAGTTTAAATTTTACCTACACACAAATAATTCCTGTTTGATGGTAGCCTTGGAAAGGTCTGTTCTGTGGTCCGGCATGAATAGTGTACCTTTCTCAAGAACTATTGTTTGTTCAGAATCAAGTAACTCTTCACTTAAAATTATGTATTTCGATGTATATATATATATATATATATATATATATATATATATATATATATATATATATATGGGTCCACTTCAAAATATTGACTCTCAAAATACCTAAACTCAAAATACTGAGACCAAAATATGTAAAACTCAAAATACTGAAACTCAAAATATTGAAAAAAATAACACAGTACAGCAACACAACTATACTGCAGCAGAACTACATACAGAAGCATATTACTCTTCTGGAAGTATAGGCAGGGGGGGCAAGCCCCCTTCACCTCCTGTTACTTAAATATATCAACTCTGAGATTGCACTTCACTACACTAAAGTGCAAACTTGGAGTTGATATATTTAAGTAGCAGGGGTGTGGGGCACAACCCACAGAAAGTGCAGGGGGGCTTGCCCCCCTACTTATACTTGGAGAAGAGTAATATGGTTTGTGTTTTATTTGTTTCGGTATGTACTTGTGCTGGAATATAATAAGTGTTGGTATCCTGTGCGTTTTCAGTATTTTGAGTTTTCAGTATTTTCACCTTTAGAGATTTTGGTCTCAGTATTTTGAGTTTAGGTATTTTGAATGTCAGTATTTTGAAGTGGACCCATATATATATATATATATATATACATATATATATATATATATATAGAGAGAGAGAGAGAGAGAGAGAGTCAAGCTGAATCAAGGAGTTATTTCTGATGAAGTCTTTGGAATAAAAAAAGAAGAAAGTGCTAAAGTCAGTGGTTATGATGCTTTTCATGTTTGTATTTATTACAGCAAAAGCACTTTTTGTTCTTCTTCCATAGTAAAATACTTCAAAGTCAAAACATTGAATTAGGCTGTGTTTAACATATCATTCAAAATTAGTTTTGTTTGTTGAATGTTAAACTTCAGAGGTTCAGCTGCTGCTTCTCACAGAGTAAACATTTCATATGAAATACAGTCAAATGGTAGCACAGTAGTGCAACGGATAGTGCAGTCACCTCACAGCAAACAGGTTCCTGGCTTGATTCCTGCCTGGTATGCTTTCTGTGTGGAGTCTGCATCCCCTCCTTGTATTTTCATGGGTTTCCTCCAGGTGCTCCAGTTTCTTTCCACAGTTCCAAGATATGCAGTAGGTGGACTGATCACTCTAAATTAGCCATACATATGAGTGTGTGATATGAAAGAACTTCTGTGGCAGAGCTAGCCACCCAGCTATGTAAACCTTGGCTCTAGATAATTGTCACTGTTGAAGTGAACCCCCCCCCCCTAGTCTGCATGTCCTCCCTGTGTTTGTGTGGGTTTCCTCTGGATGGTCTGATTTCCTCCCACATTCTCAAGAAATGCTGCAGGTGGATTGGACATTCTAAATTGGCCCTAGGTATGAGTTTGTGTGCCTTCTGAGGAAGGCTGGGTACTGGGCTGGCAACTTGACAGCATAAAACTCTACTGCCACTGGTTCTGCAGACTGATCACCTGCCATGGTGACCCCTAACAGGAGCAGCTAAAAGGGTGAGAAGAAGAAGACTATTCTTTATAACTACAGAGTCACAAATAATAATTAAACCAAACCATACACAGCCAACAGCACAAGACCTATAGTCTCACTACTATTTTTGTGCTGTGTTAAACATTCTCTAGTGTTTCCTACTGAAATTAGGGTAACTAGTAGCTGTAACATGGTCCAGATCCAGGCCTACTGCATCTGACACTGTTTATAGTGGTTTGCTCTGAGCATGTTTTCCAGGCCATCTTGGATTAGAAGGGCCGTATCTGCACTTTTGTGAGATAAGTGTGTTGATTGGGACCTGACTGGTACAGGGAGGTCAGTCTTCTGCTTGGAATAAGCACCCTCATTTGTCCTTTTGAATTTTGTTAGAGGTTTTTTTTTTCAAGTTTTAGCCTCTGATATTTTAGGCCCAGCATTTGAACATGTTTCTGCTTGTTTGTACCAAGATGAACTGAGGTGGTCTACCAGCCACAACTCTGAGCCGAGATACCAGATTACTAGAGGCTTCTAGACTTCCTAAAAAACATATGTTGCCTGTTTTTTTTCTTATTTATACTATTTACTGCACTTGTTTATTGCCTGCTGCTTACCTTTATACTGTATTTATTCACTGTGTACTAAAGTACACTGATAGTGCAATTGCCTGTTACACTGTGCTTGTAAAATCATATTTTATTGCTGTTTTCACTGTTTAGTAAGCTTTTTTGTGGTTTCCACTGTTTGTTAAGTATTTACTGGTATTTTTTTCATTGTTTTAAAATGCAGCACCGTGCACTACTGCTCAATTGCGTGCCAAAGCCAGACAGTTAAATTCAAGAAATTTTCAAAACCCAGGCAGAAATATTCATTCCCTGAGTTCAGCTTCTCTGTGACCATTTCTGAAAAGCCATCCCAATGACAACAGTCTTCAACCTAGAATTATGGACAGCTGGACTACCAACCTTACTGATTTAGGTCTTTTGAAACAGTGTAGCAATTACATCAGGTAAACAGACAATCCTCCACTAATTACACAATCTAGTACAGAGTGCGAGAGATAGATTTACACCAAGAATCTAGAATCCATGCTCTGTCTCACTCAAAGCAGTAACATTGAGAAGGTTGTCAACTCACCCACTAATGCATATTCGTATAGTACCACTACTCATACACACAACACGCATCAAACATGTAAATCCACATATGTAGAGGTTCTTTCGAACAACTTACCGAAACACAGGAGACTTCCAAAACACAAGTCTGCTACAGCTAACACAGTTTCCACAGCACCCATGACATATAGAAACACCAGTGTCTCACCCACCAAGCACGTAAGGCGTCACCCAAAAAACAAGTTTTCTTATCACTGTAAAAACTCAGTAGTAAGACACACAATGTCCCACTCACCAGGACAAGGAGAAAGTCACAGTCAGCTGCCTGTCTGGTGCCAGGATTTGGCAAGTCATGCATGCACCCAGGTCTCTCAGCAACAACTACCATTATGACTCTGCCATAACTCATGTTGGTGTGAATGACCTGAGATGTTCCTTGCTGGATTATACGAAAAGAGACATGGTCGAGCTCTCTGAGTGTCTCTGGCAGGTATTTCCTAGCCTTGAGCAGCATACTACCCTCACATAGAATGATGCCACAGTATAAACAAAAATGATTGATTTCAATAATTGGCTTATTTTTTGGTGTCAGTTAAAGGGGATCCTGTTCCTGTCTGCCTGGGAAGCCATGGTCGACAAACCTCGCTGCTTTGCCAGAAAAGGTTTGCACCTGGAACCCCTAGGCTTTCAGCTGCTGGCAAAGGCTCTTGCCTCCACCATAGTGTCTTTTTTAAGCAAGGTCTTGAAAATAACATTACCAATGTGAAATTAATCAATCAGAACAAAATAAGAGTCATGCTGCTAAATGCTAGGAGTGTAAACAAAACACTGCACTCCCTGCAAGCACTTCTATCACTAGAAGATGTAGATGTCTGTGCAGTCACAACAATCTGGTTTAAGGCCTCAGAGAGTACCCTGGCTCTGCAAGGCTACAATGCCTTCCACACCTTTAGACCACAAAAGGAACGTGTGAAAAACAATGGAGGTGGTGCTTCATTCTATATTAGAGATAAATTCACCTCTAATCTAGTTAAACTGGACAACTCCATGGAGTTACTCCAGGTCCAGGTTACGGTGGGTAGCACTCCCATTCAAGTCCTATCAAGTTATACGTCCCCCTCTATGGGTCTCACAACACCCATGAAGCCTTCTTAACCAAACTGAAGACAATCAAAATTTTGCTGAACACACTGGTTATGTGAGATTTCAACTATCTCATCCACTGGGAGACTTACTCTAGCCCAAACTCCCTAGCACAAAAGTTCCTTGACTTTGTAAATTCAAATGCCCTGGAGCAAATTGTCCATACCCCGGCAAGAGGAACAAACATTCTAGACCTGGTCTTCACTAACATGTCATACAGCGTGCACTGTGCAACTGTTGGGCCCTCATTAGTTAAACTAAACACAAATCAGTCATCTTCAAACTGACACTGACACCTGAACTCACAAAGGGTGAAATCAGACTAAAAATCTTCACCAAGGCAAACTATACCCTCCCAGGTGAAGGTATAAATGCATTCCAGGCCCCCATCCCAAGTTGAAAGTGGTAACTAGTCCAAAACTTGCACTAAAGTCCTGTACAATCACTTGCATAAGTGTATAAACTCAGCTGTACCAGACAGAATCAAAGCCAGAGCCCCAAGTAAAATCAAGCTGCCATGGTGAACTTCCAGCATCAACAAAATCTACTATAAATGTAAAAAAATCACTGTCCAAGAAAACAAAGACAAAGATCCAACAATGGAACAGCACCTTCCTCAGCTTTAACAAATAAATAAGATAACTAGTCAAATCCTCCAAGATCTCCTTTGAGACAAACCTAGCAAGTACTGCCAATGATAACTATAAGGCCTTTTACAACTATGTATGTAAACTAAAGGGTAGGACATGTACAGAACTGTTGGCCAACAGTGTCACACACACTGACCCCACAGAAATAACAAACCAGCTAGTGAATAGGTTTGCCAAAAATGTCACTCCCTTATCCCCTCCTAATTTACAGCAAGCCACTCCCCACCTTACATATCTGAAGGGCAGGCCCTCAAAACGCTGTCCAAGGCAAACAACACAGCCTCTATGGGACCAGATGACATCCCAGGCTGTCTTCTAAACAGGCTAAAACATGAACTAGCATCACCCTAAGTACCCTTTTCAATCATAGCCTAACCACAGGCTTTGTTCTTGTGGAATGTAGAACAAACAGCTAAAGTTATTCTCCTCCACAAAGGTGGCTTAGCAACAGACCCAGGGGAAATTACAGACCCATAAGCCTGACCAGCCTCATCTTTAAGGCCATGGAACATATCATTATGGACCACAAAAATAAAGACATAGGTGACCTCCAAAGCCTGGATCATACTCAATTCAGCTTCTTGAAGGGCAGATCCTGCCTGTTAAATATAGTGGATTTCCTTGAAAGTGTGACCAAGGACATTGATGAGGACATATCTGTGCACACAGCATACCTCGACTTGGCAAAGGATTTTGACACAATCCCACATTCAGGCATTTCCAATAAACTTAGCAAACTGAATCTAACCCCCTACATTGTAAGATGGGCTGCCAACTGGCTCACAAATTGGACACGCACTATCAAAGCAGCAGACCTGTTACCAGCAGGGTGCCACAGGGGTTAGTGCTGGGCCCCCTACTGTTTGGTATATACTTCTCAAATGTTCAGGTCAAAACTAAAGGGCTGATCAGGTTGGGAAAACTAGGTGCAATCATTGAATCCCCAAATGATGTCAGTGTACTCCAGGAAGGTCTCAAACATACCAACTACTGGTGTATTAGTCACAGTCTCAAACTGAAAAGCAAAGAAATGCATTATCATTCCCTTCAGCACAAACAATGTCCCTTCACACTATCAAATCAACAACAATATCCTGAGTACCCATTTAGTGGTAAGGGACCTGGGATCACAGGTTGACTGCAACCTTAACTTTGACCACCACATGTCTACTGTTGTAACGAATGCTTTGCACATAGCTCACTTGATTAGTAAAGGCATCACCTCAAGACCAAAATACTCGGCACTTATCTGTCCCATAATTGAGTAAAATGCCCCATTCGGTATGTACCATACTAAGCACCTGGAGCAATTAGAGAGACCTCAGAGTTTCTAACAAAGAAGATCAAGGGCCTCCAACATGTGCCTTACAAGAACCATCTAAAGTCCATGTCACTATACTCCGTATCATACAGACTTCTTAGAGGAGACGTATGACTGGCCTACAGAGCTACCTAAGACCTAGACCTAATGAACTTACTGCATATCCATAAATCAAACGGGTCTAGTGCTACCCATTCCAGGGACTTAAATATGGCCTGTGACTTAAATAGGACATGCTGGAGGGACAAACTTTTCTCCCAGTGACTGCCACATCTTTGGAACAGGCTGCCAGTTCATGTGAAACAGAGCACCTCTATGACACTGTTCAAGAGGAACACGGATGAGTGGATGGAGTACCATAAATTCTTACCTGGGACTGCACTCACAACCCTCCTGGACATGGGCAGTCATCACTAAATGCAATCTTGGTTATTGACTAGTACTTCTATGTTATTACATTGGGTTGAAAGGGCTAGGCTTAAAATGACCTCCAGGTCGATAGCCTTGTAATCTCCTATGATCCTATGAAAAACTTATCATATTTTGCCTATTTTCAGGAACTAAAAATCAAAACCCAAAAAAGAATTTTAAATAGAACATAACAAAAAATTGTCAAGACAAAAGTTGTTTGATCATAAATCCACCAAAAGAGTCCTGCTTGGTGCAGTGGGTTGGGGCGTCAGGTGTTAAACTGATGAGTGGTGAGTTTGATTCCAGTTGACAACAGTATGAAGAACCAATGCCGTTTATTATACGGCAAGGAAAGGATATGATCTTTAGCAGGCTAGAATTATTCCAGTGTTTGTTAGGGGGTGTTTTAGTGGGTGAGAGTTCCACAGTACCAGAGCAGGGCTGGAGTCTGGTTGTCATTAGTTTTTGCCTCCTTGCAGTGCTAAACAAACAAATTAAATTTTGTTCCAGACTTGTTCTAATGATCTATTATGAATGCTACGTGCTGAGTTGTGCCAACATTGTGTTGCCATTTTTTATCCAAATTTCCCCTTTCCTAACATCTGATTACAATCCATACTATCCAGGGGCCCCCGGAAGTTTTTCATCGATCTTTAGGGGGAGATATCGCCCACATTGAAAACCACTGGCTTAAGTGAAAGTAACTCAAAAGTATACACATTTAAGTTACTAGTTAATAAAAAAAGCAATATATTACTATTGCCTCATTATTATTTTGAAAAACTAACTAGCTATGTTACTAGTTACGAGAAACTGTAATATCACTGTTGAGGAGCAATCTTATTATCAAATCGCACAGTTTGCAAGTTGCCATGTTAACCAAACATCACCTTCTCATACTTCATTGCCTTAACTGGTTAGAACTAAAACAAATCTACTGATTTACTCTCACTTTAAGATTGCCAGCAACATTTTCTATACCTTAGACAGATGCCCAATCACAAACAAGCCATTAAATTAGTACACATCCAACAGTCAGTTGTGTTCCCTAAACCAATAACTAATATTCTCTTAAAAATCTAAACATCATAACAACAACTGTCTATACTCAGTATATGTGGCTAATGCATAGAACTGTTATCAGAAATATCTCATCCAATCTATATTTGAAATCTGAATAAAAAACAAAAAGAAACTATCAAAAATGTCCTGCACTTATATCAAACTAATAATTAAGTCCCCTCATTATATGCTTAAACTAAAGCATTCACTGAAACTCATAATAATAATCTTTTGATTACAAGACTCAAATGAATTTTAGCTACCTGGATAAGTTATGCACGTCCCTCAACTCTCAGTGCACCAGCCATCATGCGCATGCACTGCAGATGAATGTTGAATGTTCTATAGATTCTCATGAGTGTTTCCCTGTTGATTTATATATACCTCAGCATTATATTGCATAGTTTAACTGCTAACTAATGCAAACTGCCTGTGACTAAGTATGTAATGTGCAGATTTTTATGTGTCTCCACTGAAAGGGGATTTTGCCCAGTTTGACTTACTTGATAATCAAAAACCAAAGACATAAATGAATGAATAAAAATAACTTTCTAAATAAGAAAACTGATGTGAATTAGATTATTTCTTTATTTATTATGTGCTGTGTGTTTTCTTCTTTTTTAACTATGTGACTACAATGGCAAACAAGGGATTCAGCCTATGCTGTCAGCTGCATATTTTGAACCCCTTAAGAAAAAGTTAATGGCAGTTTAGTTCTTTGACAACCTAAAGCATATAGCACTGTTTTCTGTTGTATTTTTATTTTTCCTTCTTCATCTAATAGATTAGAGCATACCATATCCATAATACTTTGTATATCTTCAATCTACGGAGTCAACATTATTTATAGACACAGAAATACATCACCATAATCTTTGACCACTAAGAACATACCTGGCTATGATTCAACACCGATGTCTATAAATAAGAAATTAATTGTACTTTTTAGCCCTATTACCGTTGTTAAGGCTTTCTTGGGCTCCTGTTGAATCTTCAGGGCTCAACATTTAAGTTCCAAAATATTGATAAATTAAATGTGATTGAGTTGTAGAGAATATATACTCAGAAACTGTTGCATCTTGGAGATTATCCCCTTAATCGAAACATTGCAGTCTCATAGTATACAGAGGTAGCCTTCCACTTTATTTGTGGGAGAGTTAGACCCCAAGTATCCATCATCAGCCACTTTCCATTAGCTAGATAATCATGAACTACAATCCCCCCAAAGACTACAGCAGAGAAAATACTACAGGCAGCCCTGCAAAAGCATGCAGACTTTAATTGAGTATACAGGGAATATGCATGTTCATTCTGTTATCATATTACTCATACTCTGTTCAAAATGATACCAAGTTTAGTGTCTCTTCTCTGCTTTGCCTGTGCTTAGTGGTATGTTTTTTAACTGTTTTTTTTTCTTTTCTTTTGTTAGAATAAGAATCAAAAATAGCTCTGACTATACTCTGCACCTTAATTTCCACTTCCCTTTCCCTCAGAAATTAATGGGCTATACCTTATTCTACCTGGCCGCTTGCACATTCTTCATTGCTTTTTCCAGGTACTGCATTTGTGGATCTTTCTCTTTGACTATAATAGTAGTTTTGTGGGGTTTTTTTTTTTGTTTTTTTCCATGCCCCAAAGATTCACTGATAACTACTCTGCAATTATTTTGTCTTTCTCACCTTACTGTTTTTTAATTTTTTATTGTTAATATTACAGTCTAAGGATTTAATTTTGCATTTGCACTAGTAAGCATCCTTAGTTACTTCTTACAAATTTTAGCAATGCCAGTTTCATTGACTGTTTTTGGCAATGTCGTGGTCTTGAGGAGCTGGGACCTACTTTGCTTGCTCCCCTCCCCTCCCCACAACAAAAACATGTATACTTCCCTAAGTCCACCCACTTCATACGTGCAAACAGTCATACACATCATAGCCACCCTATTTGCTCTTCCCTTTTATACATAGATATATTATATCATGCTTCCATTTTTCATCTTTCCCTCGTCAGTAAACTTTTTCTCTTCTCTCCACTTTTCTATTTCCCTGGGAGGAAACTGGAGCACCCAGAGGAAACCCACGTGACCACAGGGAGGACATGCAGACTCCGAACAGAAGGCACCCCAGCCGAGGATTGAGCCGGAGAACCTCTTGCTGTGAGGCGACTTTATTTCATACTACTGATCTCCCAATATTAAATTCTGCTTTTCTTTTCTATAGTTAAATTATGCTGACCCTTTACCTACTAAGTCTATTTTTAGTATCTATTCATGCCCATGACACATCTTATCACACTTCATTGTTACCCAACCTCACTGTCATCTCCAGAACACATTATAATTCTAAACTATTCCCTGTAACCCTGTTATAGCATCCAGCCTATGCTCTTTCACATCCCATTGTTTCTTTAATCACAAATACACCAAAGAAGAATCCATATTGCAAACAGATAATTTAAAGGTGAAACATAAATATTTAAAAAAAAATATTTCCCTACACACCTCTCATCCAAACATGCTCTTGATGACAATATACATTCTAATCCTGGACCCTCACTATGCGCACTTGTAACTTTGCCCCTAGTACTCCTCTTACCATGGTAATAACTTAATTTTGATGAACTTAAATCTTTACAGCATCTACAGTTCTCAGTTAATGGAGCTGCTCAGCATTTTACAACTTTAGCCAGATAACTGGAGTGCATCTAATATGAAATGCAAGGGATCCACGGCAAACAACTGACAAATAACTATATTCTATGCCCATATTGCACTTTGACACTTGCATTCATGTAAATTGCTGCTTCATTTTCGCTGTTGTGACTGCTTTTCTCTTTGAACTTTGTAATTCAGTACCATTGCATTATATTGCATAGGCTAGATTTAGACTTGTTGAATGCTGGACAAGCCACGCTGCTTCGCAAGGGACGGCTTGCACCTGTCACCCCTGGGATTCCGGATATTGGCAAAGGCTCTTGCCACCCCCATAGTGCCTTTTTTAGGCAAGGCTAAAATTCTAAACCTACCACCCTAGAACACAAAAAAGGAAAAAAACTAAGGGTAATGCTGCTCAATGCCAGAAGTCTAAATCTCAAAATGCACGCACTCGAGGCCCTTCTCAGTATGGAGAACATCGATGTCTGTGCAGTGACAGAAACCTGGTTCAAGGCTCCTGAAGGCATCCCAGCACTATCAGGTTTTACCTCTTATCATGCGTTCCGGCCCCAAAATCCGGACAATACCAAGAAAGGAGGGGGGGTATCCATATTCATCAAGGACACCCACACCTCAAGACTGGTGGCAATGCACGATGCATCGGAGACCATCCAGGTGCAATTAACCATAGGCAAGACTGCTCTGCAAATTGTAGCATGTTACAGGCCACCCTCACAAACTCAGAAACCTCACATGGCCTTCCTGAAAACACTAGAGGGGATAAATGTATCACCAAACACCATCATACTAGGTGACTTCAATTACCCTAATATAGACTGGGAACACTACTCAAGCCCAAACACCCTAGCCCAAAAGTTCCTGGAATTCATAAACTCAAATGCCATGGAACAACTAGTCACCATCCCCACAAGAGGAGAAAACATACTTGATCTCATCATCACGAACATGGGAGCACAATGTTCAACACCGAAGTATACCCTCACTGGTGAGATCAGATCACAAACTAATCTCGCTGGAGGTCCTCATCCCACCCCACCTGAAATAAAAAGACCACAGTAAAGAACTTCTCGAAGCCGACTTCACACTTCTAAAGACTAGTGTGGTCTCCTTTAAGGCCCCGAGCGGCGGAAAACAGTACTCAAGCCGCTGAATCACTTACAAATGCCTTCTACCAGCACCTGCAGGACTGCATGGATAAGGCAATCCCAAGCAAAACAAAGACTCTTTGTACCAAAGGCAAGCGTCCAGTCTGGTGGACCCCAGCCATAAACAAACTCTACAACAAAGGAGGAAGCTACTACAAGATAGAGCAAAATCCTTAAAAGGTAAGACACCCTTGATCACTATAAGTAAAAAACTAAGAGCTCTCATAAAATCATCCAAAGCAAATTTTGAGAGAAAAATAGCTAAAGACTCAAAAGACAATCATAAGGCCTTTAGCTATGTTAGAAACCTGGGAGGAAACTCCCAGATATGCTCAGAACTAGTTCAAAATGATGTGAAGATTACTGATCCTACAGACATTGCCAACATACTGGCTGACAGGTTCAGTGCAAACTTCTTCCCCTCCCCAAGGGAGAGATATCTATACCAAGCGATTGCAGCCCCCCAAACATCTCCAACGCCCAAGTGAGAACTGCTCTCTCCAAAGCAAAAAACACAGCATCCATGGGACCTGATGGTGTCCCGGATGTGTGCTCCACGAACTCAACGAGGAATTAAACCCACAGCTAGGACAGCTGTTTAATCATAGTCTTACCTCTGGATACGTGCACAGGGAGTGGCGCACTGCAACTGTGGTCCCACTTCACAAAGGCGGTGCCTCCACCGACCCTGGAAATTACCGGCCCATTAGCTTGACAAGCCTTATCTGCAAAGCCATGGAGAGGATCATAATGGACCTCATAAATAAAGACATAGGGAATTTGCAGACTTTGGATCCATCCCAGTTTGGCTTTGTCAAAGGCAGATCATGCCTTCTAAACTTGGTTGACTTTTTCGAAACAGTCACCAAAGCCATTGATGAGGAAAGGCAGTCCATACAGCCTACCTCGATCTGGCGAAGGCCTTCGATACAATACCCCACTCGGGTATCATTGAAAAACTCATCAGCTTAAATGTTAACCCATACATCACAAGATGGGTTGCAAACTGGCTGAGTGACAGAACCCACAGGGTCAGAGTTGCTGGCGCCATGTCAGACTCAAAGCCTGTCACAAGTGGTGTACCACAGGGCTCAGTCCTGGGCCCACTCTTGTTTGGCATCTACTTTTCCAGTACAAGCAAACACAGGAGGGTTATGGCTGACAAAGTTTGCAGATGACTGCAAACTGGGTGCCATAGTAGAAAACACATCTGACACAGATATTCTTCAGAAGGGCCTCACAGAAATGGATAACTGGTGCCAGAGCCATGGCCTAAAGTTAAATGCCAAAAAATGCATAGTCATACCCTTCGGGAAAAACAAGGTTACCCCTAGCTACCAAATAGGTGGCAATCCACTGAGCACAGAAGAAGTTATCAGGGACCTGGGGACCCAGGTTGATAGTAGTCTGTCATTCGACACCCATGTAGCTAAAGTAGTTAGGAAGACCTTCTACATTGCCCACATTATCATGAAGGGATTCTCATCTAGATCAAGGGAGGTCATAGTCTCCCTATACTCATCACACATCAGACCAATGATTGAGTACAATGCCCCATTCGAATGTATCTGACCCGACACTTGCAGCAGCTGGAGAGGCCACAAAGTTCCTCACCAAAAGGATAAAGGGTCTCAAACATCTGTCCTATGCTGCCCGACTGAAAGAACTCCAGCTCTGTTCAGTCGCTTACCGCTTGCTCAGAGGTGACCTTTGCCTAACATACAAGGCCATGTCAAACCCAGATTTGATGAATATGCTTCACCTCAAAAAATCTAGATCCGTCAGAGCCACAAGGGCTGGAGACTTAAACCTTGGCACGGCTATTAATAGGACGTGCTGGAGGGATAGATTCATCACCCAAAGACTCTCTATGCTGTGGAATAAAATCCCGGTATATGTGAGGCAGAGCACCTCGCTGGCCTTGTTCAAGAGAAATCTTGACCAATGGATGGGAGATCGCAGATATACCCCAGGGATTACCTCAGTGTCACTGCTCGACAGAGGCACAGCAAAATAATGGGTATAGTTCCCCATACTAAAGGGGTGGCGTAAGCCACAAAACTATGGGCTAGGCTTGTAAATGCCCTCGGGCAGATAGCCTAGTATGAACCTATGAACCTATGAACCTATGAATCTACACTGTTTGGTATCACTTGAGCACTAAAACCAACCATCTTACATTAAGAGGGCCTACCTGCACCCTTGTAGCAGAAGTGTGTAGCTCAGGTCCCATCTGATCTGGAGATTGCTGGAGAAAGGCTCAGCTTTCCCGTTGGTAATTTGTCTTAAAACTGTTTAATTTTGCTTGTATTTAAGCCTTCTGTTTGCACATCATTGCACACCTGTATAGATGCAAATGCCCAATGTATGTGCCAAGCTTCCCTTTTGCTCTGTGGGCAATTCAGCTTCTCACCGTGCAGTGTTGTTGCAGCTTTTCACCCCTAACCTTCAACTGATGAAGTCTTTCTTTTATTCCTGTAGCAAAAACTGATCCAACTTGTCCACTCCCTAATAGCACTATGGTATAAACCTGCCATAATGGATAGTCAGTTTCCCACCATTTCTCCAATCAGCCTGATTGACATAGGCATCCTGAGGCAATGTAGTAATTACCTCATGTATACTGACAGCCTCTTACTCCTAAAACAAACAAATACTGTATGTGAGAGATGTAATTACACTCTGAATCTGGAAATAATCCTCTCACGTATCAATAACCAGGACATCAGACAGGTTGTAAGTTCACACACTCTACCTCTCACACAAGATAAGGACACAACACACAAACCCACACAGATGGAGTTACTCAGTAGAAGCCTACCAAAAGATCAGAGCCCTCCCAAGAGCAAACCACCTGCAATGCATATAGAAACCACTACTTATAACAATTCACATACGAGTGTCTCAACAAATAAGTCCCTAAGGCAAAACACCTCAGAACAAAACACCTTGGTCATAGGCAACTCGGCAGTGAGACACACAGATGTTCCCCTCACCAGGCTGGACAAGGAAAAGGTCAAAGTCATCTGCCTTTTGGGTTGCAGGATCTGTCAAATCATACGTGCACTCAAGTCACTCAACAACAAGCACTGTTGCAACTCTGTTATAGTCCATGTTGGGGTAATTGACTTGAGATGTACCTCTCCAGACTATATGAAGATAGACATGACTTAACTCTCAGATTATGTGTCCCAGGCAGGTATAACCCCAGCCCTACTTAGCATTCTGCCTTAACCTAGAATAATGCCACAGTATAAACCAAATAATTATAGACCAATAATAGTCTTAGCTTCTAGTGTCAATCTAGGGGGATCCAGTATCTGTCAGCCTGGGAGGACTTGGTTGATAGACCACTTTGCTTTGCCAGAGATGGTCTGGACCTGTCTCCTCTAGGCTTTTTGATACTGACAAAGGTGTTTGCCTCCTCCATAGTGCCTTTTTAGGCAATGTCAAAAGAACAAAAGTTCTGATGTAACAAAATTCACTCATGACAAACTCAAGGTTATGCTACTTAATGCTACGAGTCTAACAAGGAAACTACACTCCCTGGAAGCACTCCTTACCCTGGAAGATGCTGATGTCTGTGCAGTCATTGATGCATCGTTCAAGGCTGTAGAGAGCATCCCATCCATGCAGGGCTACAATGTCTTCTACACATTCAGACCTCAACATGAGAATGATTGTGAAAAAAACAAAGGTGGAGGTGTATCCATCTTCATTAAAGCTAAATACACCTCAAGAATGGTTAAACAGTATGACTCTTTTGAGCTACTCCAGGTCCAACTAACTTTAGACAAAATACCCCATCGCATCTTTGCTAGATATAGCTCACCCACAATGAGCCAAGAGAAACATACTGGCTACCTGGACCTACTAGAGTCTCTCAACATTCAGCCAAATGCCTTGGTTATGGGAGATTTCAACAATCTTTCAATCAATTGGGTGATATACACAAGCACAAACATGATCACCCAGAAGTTCCTAGATTTTGACAATACAAATGCAGTGAAACAGTTAGTCCAAACCCCCACAAGAGGGGTTAAATATCTAGACTTAGTGCTCACCAACATGGGGGGAGGGTCACTGCACCCCCGATGTGGTGTCCTCCCTGGTAAGGTCAAACCATAAATCAGTCATGTTTGAAGTATCTATCGGACCTGACATCCTTACAGGAGCAATAAAACTAAAACATTTCTCCAAAGCTAACTACAGCCTACTAAGTGACAGTATAAACATTTTCAAACTCTCTGCAAACATAGACAACAATGCAGAGATGTACAAACATGCCCTGTATAAACACCTAAGCAATGGTATAGACTCAGCTGTACCATAATGGATCAAAACCATGTCCTCTGAAAAAACAAACTACCATGGTGGACCTCAAGTATAAACAGGTTATATAACAAGAGGAAGAAACTGATGCCTATGAGAAGGAGGTAACTGATTCAGCAGAGAAAAAATTTCCTCCGCAGATTGGACAAGCAAATCAGATACCTTGTGAAGTCCTCTAAAGCTATTATGAAACTAAAATAGCATCCCTAGCTAAAGATAACCATAAGGCATCCTTTTGCTATGCCAGAAATCTAAAAGGGAATGTCTAGCTATGTGTCAAACTAGCAGTGGATGGTGCCACTCATACAGTGCCTGAGGAAACTGCCAACCTGCTAGCTGACAGATTTGCCACAAACTTCACCCCCACTTCTCCACCAGCCATATCATTCCTGGAACTTATCCCCTCCCTAGTATCTCTTGAGATCAGGTCATAACTACATTCTCCATGGCCAAAAACATGGCCTTAATGGGACCAAACAACATCTCAGGCTGCTTACTCAGCAAGCTACAACAAGATGTAGTGGAACCACTTGGCACTCCTTTTAACCACAGCCTGAGAAATGGTTATGTTTTGGCTGTAGAAAACAGCAACAATAATTGCCTAGCATAAAAGGGGCCCATCAACCGACCCTGGGAACTACAGACTCATTAACCTAACCATTCTCATTTGTAAGACCATAGAAAGAATCATCATGTGCCTTATCAACAAGGACATAGGCGAATTTCAGGCTCTTGTCTCAATCAGGTTTGGCTTTATTAAGGCTAGATCATGCTTGTTAAACTTGGTAGACTTCTTTGAGAATGTCACGAAAGCCCTGGATGAAGGTAAGACAGTGCATACTGCATATCTTGACCTAGCCAAGGTGTTCGACACAATTCTCCATTCAGGTATCATTGAGAAACTCTCCCAGCTGGGATTAACCCTTTCATTACTAGATGGGTAGCCAACTGGCTCTCAGACAGAGCACACACTGCTAAAGTCAGGGACTCCACCTCTGCCAGTAAACCAGTCACCAGTGGCATACTACAAGAATATGTGTTGGGCCCGCTATTGTTTGGAATCTATTTTTTTTCAGAAGTCCAGGCTAAAGTAGATGGCCTATGGCTTACCAAGTTCACTGATGATTGCAAATTGGCACAATCATCGAGTTCCCCAACAATGCTTACATATTACAGAAGGGGCTAAGACAAACAAATGACTGGTGCCAGAGTCACAAACTAAAATTTAACTCAGAAAAGTGCATTATTATTCCCTTTGGAAAAGAGGAATACCTTGCTAATTACAGCATTGACAGCACCCTGCCAAGCTCAAACTCAGTGGCAAAATATTTGGGAACTCAGGTTGATAGAAATCTAAACTTCAATTATCATGTCTCCACAGTTGTAAGGAAAGCCTTCTACATTAAGCATCTCATAAATAATGGCATAGTATCCAGATCTAAGGATGTTATAACTCCACCGTACTCAACCATCACTAGACCCCTAATAGAGTACAATGCTCCCTTTCACATGCACCTCACCAGACACCTGCAGCAGCTGGAGAGACCACATAGGTTACTCACAAGGATAATTCAGGGCTTCCAAACCATGTCTTACATGCACAGACTGAAAGCCCCGTCACTGTACTCTGCATCTTACAGGCTGCTGAGAGGCAACTTATGCCTAGCCTACAGGGCAGTCTCTGACCCTGCCCTAATGGAAATGCGGCACATCTGTAAATTAAATAGGACAAGAGTCACTGACTACAGGGATCTTAGCCTAGCCTGTGACATCAACAGAGCATGCTGGAGAGAGAGAGAGAGAGAGAGAGAGAGAGAGCTATATCACCCAGAGATTGCTGCTCCTTTGGAAAAGACTCCCATTTCACATAAAGCAGAGCTCCTCACTGACTTCTGAAGCAGTGAGGTTGTTTTTTATGAGCGTAGCACATCTACTGTCTTTGATATAATTTTTTTATTTATACAACTTGACTTAATCCTGGCATTGAGGCCATTTACTTTCCATTTTATCAGTTTCCCTTGCACCTCTCTAATATCTGAAGTCATCATACAGAAGAATGATACTAAAGGATAAAGGCCACAATATAACAATGGGGGTGGGAAACACAACCCTCAAGCTACTCCCCACTGGCAGAATAAGTTACAAATCACACATGTCCATACATGGTACAGACACTTAACATGTAAGGAAGGGAACAAAGCCATTCCAAACCATAATACAACATTTATCAAAATTCCACTCTGTGCAAACAAATACATGAATCATCACCCATACATCTGAAGTTTAAGAAGTCCAACCCCTACCATTGCTAAAATAGTAATAAACAAATTACACTAGTAAATCCAAACAGCATAAGTCACTTATTAGTTGCAGCATTTGGTAGCACACATAGCAATGCTTCCATTGTTAACTTGAGAATGCCAGAGTCAAGCTGGTTGGTGGCTTCCATGCGTTAAGTGAAATGGAGGGTGCGTTAAGTGAAATGAAGAATAAAGTACTCTGCACTTGCCAGCTGCATGCTTTAGGCAGGGATAACCATTGCCACAATGTCAGCTACATCTGTCCTTGCCTGTTGTTTTTCCAACTGTTCAATCTTTTAGGCCTCTATCTGGCTGGGTAAATTCCACATTGTCCTCATGCTCCTCTTCTGAGAGGTTGTCCAAAGGCAAATCTTTATTATGTTGAAGAATGAATTGTTCCAAGTGCTGATGTGGCTGACATAGGTTCATAGGTTCATAGATTACTACACCAATATGATTTTGCCCACTAGCTGATGCTATAATATTCTTAGTTTTCTTCTTCCCCAGAGCTCTTCATTGCTGATCTGGGGAGTTGAACAGTAATTGTTTTGCCTTCAGAATGGGCTAATTGGCTGGGCCATTGACTATGGTGCATTGGCCTGCCTATTAAGTAATTATCTTCTTTCTGTGGATGATGAAAGGCCATAGTATGCCCATTCAACTATACCTGAAAAATGGTTGGGAAGTGTAACTGCAAAATATAGTACAAGTCTTTACATTTTTTAAGAGCTGGCACTAGAACTTTCCTTTTCCTTTTTCTGAACAATGAGGTACTGTAATATGGTACAAACAGAAATGGGGCTCTCTGGAGAACACATCTTGACCCAAGCTCTATTGCAGATTTAAAAACTCCCTCCCTGTCCTGGTAATTGAAGAAAAGGCTAATGAAATATCGAGGGAGATTGGATGCTGCCTTCATGGTAATCTGATTATGTTCTCACTCTGCCAATGGCTGAATATCCAATTTCAGCATCTGACTTAGGTGAAAATTGCTGCATTGTCCTCATCCAGCCCTTCAGGAAGTCCAGTTACATGCAGGTTGTTCCAGGGTGACCTGTTCTCCATGTCATCTATTTTGGACTCGGGCTTGTAATTCCATGCCGTGATGACCTTCAGGTGCCTGGAATGCTAAGACAAAATGACCTGCTCCTCTATTAGAGCATGATGTTGACACTCTAGTTGCAGATTTAGTGTTGCACCTCACTCTTTATTTCCTCTCCAGTAGCCATCAGGACCTCTATAGCTGCACTCTCATCTCACTCAATAAAGCATTCAAGGCTGTCAAAGAGCTCTGAGTATCCTATGCTTTTGATAGATTGTTTCATCCACCTGGGGTTGATTTTCTGTTAGACCTCAATGCCATGCTGCCACCTTCACAGGCCATGTAGAGATCACTCATAAAAGTAGATAACAAATGCTACTTAAATTCACTTTCAGGCACATCAATATGCTGGGGTGGAGAATGAATAACGTTTGCAAATGGAGCTCACAGGGAAAATAGTTAACTACTCATGTAAACTTTCCCAGCATGGTGTGCTAACTGAATCATGTCTGCACTTGGTGCTTGTTCCTGAGCCCATCCATCATTATGCTTAATTTTTTGTTGTTTTATAACTTGGATACAAGTCTATCCATCGAAGACCAAAGCATCGGATGGCATGTATCATCAAACATGCTGTTCATTGAGCCTTTCTGACTGAGATTGCATTACAGAAGGGATAACGAAATTTGCCCTTTCCCCATTGTAGTGTGATCTTGGAGTTAGTATATATAATTGGGGGGTGGGGGTGCAGCCCCCAATAGAGGAGCTTTCAGTGAATGGCATTTATGATGTAATGCTGTTCAATGCTTTTACCCTTCGATTAATAACCATAGACCCTTATGACTCACACTGCAGACTCTTGGAATTGAGGTTGGGCAGTGGTTATCTTTTTATGTCAGTAGGATTGGTAAACAGAATATTTTGTTTAAAATAAATGAATTCTGCACTTTATTTTTCATTTTTATTAGCATATTTAGGGGCATTTAATTGGTAAATGTTTTATTAAAACCAACAATGAAACTGCAGTGAAAATTACAGTTCCAGAAAGATATCTGAACAGAATGTACTACTTTTTAACACCACATCTAATATATCATTATATAAATGCATTGGATCATTGCATTATATTAGCTTTGCATGTGTAACTTGACTATTTTCCCAGAAACGTCTAATAAACCACAAGAAGATTGTTTTGGTGATGTACAGATTTAAGAATGAATATGTTCCAGTTCTGAAATATAGTGCACCAGGCTGCTACTATACCAACATGTACAATTATTTAATTATTTCTACTTTTTTCTCTTACATTCTGAAATGCCCTACCAGGAATCTAGACTGCAAGGTCTGTGTGTATAATTTTCACAGTCACTTGCTGCACTATGCATGCAATTCTGAGCATCAATATCCCTATTGAAATGCATGGTTATATTAAAGCAGCACTACCATTAAGTAGGGATAGCAAATTATTTTTCTCAAGCCTCTTAGGTGAATAATGTCAAGGCACTGAAGTATTATGTTACATAAAAGCAGCTACTGGAAGAAAAGACGTGCCTATCCATTACTATAGTGTCATTGCTTAGGAAAATTTAAGGCTTAAGAAACGCTTCATCATTTTATTAGCTTTTCAAAAATATGCATGTGTGTGTGTGTGTGTGTGTGTGTGTGTGTGTGTGTGTGTGTGTGTGTGTGTGTGTGTGTGTGTGTGTGTGTGTGTGTTTGTGTTTGCATGTGTGAGTATGCTTTATGTCTCTGTTAGTTTGATTATTTTAGGGAACCTGGTTTCACAGACATCAGAACAAACATTCTGAGACTTTAAATTTGTGCTGATGCTGTAATAAGATATGGTAAGATATTTTTTTCAGTCTCATGTGACATTTCAGATGAGTAATCCTGCTAAGTGAAAGGCTTGAGACAACTGGTTAGGTGATTTTGAAATATACTAATGGATGCATTATGTGGAATGCCTGTTAGCATCTTTTGATGTAATAGAGGCTTGGGATATAATATACTCATTTTAAAGTGAAATCAAACGTAGGAATAACTTATTACTAGAAATTTCCACTCCTTCTAAGGGAAGTCAAAGAAAAGAAAAGTTCTTACCAACTAAAATATTGTTACTAAATAATATCAATTTGCTAATCAATCATTTACCTATTTTGCAGGTAACAACAAATGTAACTATATAAATATATAACATTACTGTTTTTCTATTCCAGCTTATGGCAAGCCTAACTTGGTTATCATTAAGGTGAGCAGAGGGAGCACATGATAAATTTTCATATCTGCTCGAGAATGGTACTACTTGTATGTGTAATATTTAAATTGTGCTTATATTCTGCCATTTTTTTTACTAATGTTGGTGGCATATTGTGACATACCCACTCTGGGCCAGTAATCAAGGAGCCTGAATCCTCACCACTGGCACTAGAGAGGGATGTTCACTTGGAACAGAAATGGATGCATCCAGTATATCCATATACAGCTCTCTGCATTAAGCACCATTTCACTTAAGAGCGCACAGAGGACACACTCAGTCCAGGGTCCGGATTTCTCTGTCTGTCTCCCACCAGGTCCTCAGTAAAACTCCCAACTGACAGAGCTATGGAGCTGATACCTCAGCTGAGTGTCCATGCCAAGTTCTCCAGCACCTTTTCTGAGAAACCAGTGATTTGTGTCTCTGCTCCAAACAGCTGACACACACACACACACACACACACACACACACACACACACACACACACACACACACACACACACACACACACACCTGGGAAAGGCTGGTATAGATTTACTAGCTATACCCACTTCTGCCAAGACTATAAAATAATTACACTGCCACCAGGCACTCCAAAGCCAACTACTCTAAGGCTCTCGCAAGGGTACCCACTTATACTGAGTGAAATTAATTTTAATACAAATGGTAGTTTGACCAACAGTAAGGCTTTCAGGAGTGGCCAGAGCTTTCACCAATTACATATTAGTACTCTCAGAGATAAAAATATTCTCTAAAATACCAGCCACAATGAAAAAAATATATGTAATAATAAATAAGAAAAGAACATGAACATATTAAATATCTATTTACAGTAAACATCACAGTTTTAATCACATGAAATATTGAAATAACACAGATGGATAGATTCTCAGAGATACAGAAAAACAGCACTTAACTAATATCACTATATTTTTCTAAATGATCTAAAGAATTACTATTCTCTGGTTTACTTACTAGAGCAAGGCAAAATGAAGTAGGTAAGGGGGGGGGGGGGTCCCTTCTCTGTTAGGTTCCAAAAACAGACTACAATGAGACTCCAACCTCACCTAGTATTAAAATATAATTTTTAGTTATGGGTTACAGAATGTTTCGCATACATCTGGTCATCTGCTTCTAGTTCCCATGCTACCCGCCTTGGCTAGAAGCTGTCAGGATTTAGCACATATGTGTCAATAATACACACATGCAGGGCCTTGCTAAGATCTACTGCAGTTCCTGGAAGTCATAGAACAATTTCAAACCTTCACCCTTCCAGAGTAGCAATTAGTTCACCCCAAAAACAATGAAGAAAGCTTCCTAGTACAGTCTTTTTGTCTCTGGCTGCATGAAGAACTGTGTGATGCAATCTTTATGGCCTAAGTCAGGTAATTTAATTTCAAACTATTTTCAAAGTGAGGTGGACTGAGATTAACCTCTTTTCTTTTAGTACCCTCTGTTAAAACATATATATTTAAACAGTTACAATAATACATGCATATTTATTTTTCTGTCTAGAAGGGAACACTGTTGGTACATTTTTAACACAAGCAGCTTTATGAATACATTTTTCATCACAAGCATTTGTACAAATCAGTTTGATATACGAATAACATATAATTCTTTACAAAATTCCAGCTAGCTATGCTGGCATATATTATACATCCACTTCCCTACTTCTCCTGGTATAGCTGGCAATACTTACATTGCCATAGATATATGTTTGTGTTATTCCTGTTTGGCTTTATGTGCAATCTATGGAAGAGTGGGAGAGCATGGTCAATAAACAACATTGCTTTGCCAAGGATAAGATTTACCTGCCCCCCCCCCTGGCCTTTTGGAAATTGATTAAAACTTTATCCACCCATTTAGAGCCTTTTTTAGGCAATGCCAAAAGCCAAAACTACCAACACAGTGAAAATGTCTAAAAGCAACCTTAAGATGTTACTGCTCAATGATAGGAATTGAAACAAAAAACTCCACACACTTCAAGTCCTACTTACTCTGGAAAATATAGACTTCAGTGATGTAACTGAGACTCGGTTTAAAGCCTTAGAAAATATTCCAGAAGTACAAGATTACATAGCCTTCCATACATTTAGACCAACAGCACAGACTGGGTCAAAGATGGAATTGTCTCTGTCTATTTTAGAAAAACATACCTGCAAGTTTGTTAAACGGGATGATACCATGGAGCTCATCCATGTGCAACTCACCATAGATAAGGTGCTTCACCATATTATGGATAGGTATGGGTCACCATCTATGCCTCTAGAATCTCACAACTTTTACCTGACCTACTAGAGTCACTCACCATCTAACCAAACTCCCTATACATGGGTGACTTTAACTACCCCTCTATAGACTGGGAAACTCACACTGCCTCAATATCATAGGCACAATGCTTCCTGGACTTCATTAACACAAACACCCTGAAACAGGTAGTGTACACTCAACCAGAGGATCAGACATACTGGATCTGGTATTTATCAACATGGTAAAAATTAACCCAGAAAACCTAGCTAAACCAATAACAGTTGCAAACTATTCTAGGGAAATTGCATCCTATTAAGTGACAATCTTTCAGAATTCAAGGCCCTCCTAAACCCAAGACCACAACTGTCTATGCAGAATTATTCAGAGTCCCTATAGAAATGTGAATGGTGCATAGAAGCTGTTGTACCTATCAGAAGTAAACCTTAAACAAATGCTAGAAACAAACTCTGCTGATGGAATCCTCACCTAAACAGGGTACATAATAAAAGAAGGAAACTCACAGCCAAAGTCAAGAAGAACCACTCCCTTAAAAACAAGTGCTCTGTTATACAACTAAACAATAAACTAAGAGGTCTAATAAAGTTGAACAATGCCTCACCTGTTTCAATGGTAAGTTTATAAGGGTTAGGAAGAGAAGGAAGTAGACAGGAGGGATCAAAGGTAGGACAATCAATGTTAGCAGAAGAGGGAATTGGACAGAATGGAGAGGCAGAGTAAGTAGAAAGACAGGTGGATGTGAAAGGTGGATGCCAGAGTAGAAGAATGGGGGTGAGAATAGTTGTGATGGTTAAAGTTAGGTTATATAAGATGTGGTGTTAGTGCATGTGCACAGCCAAGATGAGGAGAGGTGTTGCTTCAGAGATGTCTTGATGAGGGTTACTGAGCAGGTGGATCAAAGTGTTGGGGGGAGGGAGTTCCAAAGTTTTGCGACTTCTTGGAAGTCGTGGATAATGTTTAAGTCCTCTGGCTCACCAAGTTCTTAGATGACTGTAACTTAAAACTTGTAAACAAAACAACAGACTAGCACCATACCATAAAACAAATAAAAAGAAAAAAAAAATGCTACTCAGGAATCATGAACCAGAACTTATTACATCGAAAAACACATCACTTTAAGCACTTTCGTTCACTTTAGTAAGGAGCTTATTCAGAAACTGAGTAAAATCAAAAGAAACAATGCTTAAATACAAATATTTAAAAAAAAAATGGCACCAAAAACACATCCTCTTTTTCCTTAAAGTAAAATACACCATTGTTAAAACTACTACAAATAAATCATAAGGGTGCCAACATTCCAAAATATACATGAAAACACAACTTGTAGTAAAAGAAAAAAAATACATAATGTGACTAGGGGAGTGCAAAAGTTTAAAAACAAGATTAACTAATACATAAAGATTTGCCTTTTAAAACAGGTTTTAAAGAAATTACATCGATACCAGGTAGAAAATTGCACTTCAGTAAGACTTGCCAATGGAATTCCCTTTTTTTCAAGCAGGTTTTCCCATCACCCCCCAACTGTTTTTGTTCTACCTATTCAAGGATAGAAAAAGAATTTTTTAAAATCCTTGCAAACTAAGCTGTGCTTGAACAAAGCATTAGTATGATTAGACTTACGCATAGCATATGTGTGTTGAGAAATTTGTGTCTTTAACAGTCCAACAGCAAGGCGTCTGGTTAGATACATGACAAAGGGAGCATTGTATTCAATGATCAGTCTGACAATGGCTGAGCAGAGTGGTACCATAACTTCCTAGGAGCTGGATACCTTACACTTACTTATAAGTCGACTGATATCGAATTATTTTATTATTATCTTAGATATGTGTTAGTCAAAGACCAGATTGCTGTCTACATATGTTCCCAGATCACTTACTATGGGGTCAACTCTTAGTGGTGTTTTACCAATGAAGTGATTAACTTGGGTTGACAGTTCCCCAAAGGGCATTATAATGCATTTTTTTTAGTATTGATCTTTAGGATGTGGCTTTAGCAAAAGTCATTTGTCTGTGTTAAACCTTTAGGCAAGATGTTGGTGTCATGGGTTTATATCACTTTAGTGAAAATCCTAATCCTCTAATACCTATTTATTGAACACTAATGATTGAAAATTTCATCCATCAAACGTGCATTTAAACAAACTTTTTCCAAGGCAAAAATAAAAAAAAATGATTTGCCATCATCAGGAATTTTCCCTTTTCCCCATTGTAGTGCGATCTTGGAATTGGTATATTTAGTTGTGGGGATGTGGGAGGCACAGCCCTCCATCAGGCTGGGTTTTAAATTTTGTGATTTTTTGATGGTGGCTAGGTTGGCCAAGCTTTTATTTCCCTTGGAAAAGCTTCAATTAAATGCTCATTTGACGGATGAAGTTTTCAATGGTTAGTGTTAGACAAATAGTTATTTGAGGTTTAGGTTTTTTGCTAAAGTGACATAGACCCTTGATGTCATAGCTCCCTATTTACAGTCATCTAAAAAGAAAAAATGGTACTCAGGAATCACAAACCAGAATTTATTACATCCAAAAACACATCAGTTTAAGTGCTTTCATTCATTTTGGTAAGGAACTTCTTCAGAAACTGAATAAAACCAAAAGAAACAATGCTTAAATGCAACTATTAAAAAAAAATAGCACCAAAAACACGCCCCCTTTTTTCCTTAAAGAAAAATACACCACTTTTAAAACTACTATAATTAAAATCATAAAGATGCCAACATTCCAAAATATACATGAAAACACGACTTGTGGTAAAAGACAAAACAAAAAACAATACATAATGTCACTAGGGGAGTGCATAAGGTTATAAACAAGATTAACTAATACATAAAGATTTGCCTTTTAAAACAGGTTTTAAAGAAATTACATCATTGATACTAGGCGGATAAGTACAGTTCAGTAAGACTAGCCAACGGAATTTCCTTTTTTCAAGCAAGTTTTCCCAATCACCCCCCACTGGTTTCCTGTTCAACAATAGAAAAACATATTTTTTACATCCTTACATACTAAGCTATGCTGGAACAAAACATTAGTGTGATTAGACTTACAAATAGTGTATGTGTGTTGCTAAATTTGAGTCTTTAATGGACCAACAGTCTTGCCAACATAAAATGATGGGCAAGATGCACATACAGCCCACATACACCACTGTCCCTAGAGTTACAGTTATATCGACCCTTCACAGAAATAATGTCTGGATAACCATGAATATATATATTGGAGCCTTCAAGAATGAACCTGCATTGTTTACAGGAACCACACTGCTTCATACCCTACTGATTTATAAACTTCTCATCATAGGTCCAATGCCATTCAAAGATATTTTTCATATTTGTACTATTCTTGAATAAAAATTTGGGTAAAGTCCCTAATTTACCAGTAAGGCCTATGCAGGAAAAGACAGTAGATCAATGTTGTGCAATTACAAATGAGAACACCAGATAATCCAACAGAATTTATTGTTGCCAGCTACAATAAAATTCTGTTGGATTATCTGGTGTTGTTTGTATTTCTATTACAATGTTGTACAATGTCTGCTTTCACGGTATCAATACCTTTACTGTAAGGTAATACCAATTCTCTTGAAGGGTTATTAGATGAAACAGAGAGGAGGTGATATCACATCATCAGTGGTAGTACCAGCACAAGGGCACAAAATAGGTCTATATCTAGTGTGCCTAGAACTGATTACATATGCTGCCAATGTATCATATAAATCCTCAGTGTAACCCCTTTCAAGGAACATATGTTTCATCTTATTCACCTCATAATAAAAATGAGCATGATTAGAAATGGCTGAGTCCAATGAGTTGCCCCTTGACCAAGTTCAGCTTCTGCCATAATGGGTGTTGACTGTTAAAGTGTAAAAAAGAATTAGAATAGGTGGGCTTCCTAATAATACTGGACAAAAAGCAATTGTTAATGGAATCCTTACTTAACAGAATATCAAGAAAGCTAATCTCTGAAAAATGATGTTGGCAGGTAAATTCCAAAAAATCCGTAGTACCATGCAACAATTGAAGGAACATGTCCAATAATTCAAAACCACCACTCCATAAAATAAAAATATCATCCAAATACCTCAAATACAATTTTAAATAGGCATTACAGGATGAGCTAAATATGTTGGTCGTTTTCCAAGACCACAACACCATATTTGCAAAAAATGGGGACAGAAGCTGCACCCGTGGCAACCCCCTATGCTGTTTAAAGTATTCACCATCAAAGTAGACAAAGTTATTAGTAAGAACTAATTCCATGCATTGCAATAACAATAAAATATCATTATTAGGCAAATGGGTCCCTTTGTCCATAGCATAATGGAATAACTCCATACCCTCCCAATGAGGAATGGCAGAGTATAACTCTTTTATGTCACTAGTAACCAAAATCACACCATTATCATAGGGTACCGAACAAAGTACTTCCAAAAAATGCCAATAATCCTTGAGAATGTGAGGTTTGTACATAGAGAAAGATTTGAGTCTGTAATCAACATATTTAGCCAAAGGGTCTGTCTTTGAACCCCCAGAAGCAACAATAGCTCTAAGTGGTGGGTTGTTCACGGACCTATGCACCTTAGGGATACCAAAAATACCAGGATTTTTAAGCTTGGCAAAATAAAGATAGTCCCAAAGGTGAGCTGGAATATTGAATGTAATACACATATCTTCTAGGGCCAAATCAATGGCATGATAAGCAATATTTATCTTGTTGAGAGAAACCTCAACAAAAGATGCCCCATTGTATAGATATTCAAACATCTTGGAAGAATGCAAATTTTTGTCCATGACAACAACACCACCCCTTTTGTCAGGGTTCATGATATTGATGTTGTTGTCCTAAGCCAGGGAAAGCAGTGCATATCTCTCTGCTTGGATCCAAGTTGTAAAATTTGGACTTACTATTGTTACGGCATCACTCCCTGATGCTATTTTCACACAAACATTCAAATACGTATATACTCTGTAAAAGTGGTGGGTTGACGACACTAGATCTTTTCAAAGTAAGAATATTGTCATTGCCTAGTGGTAAAATGCAGGACAAATTCAACTTCCTAATGAATAGTTTCAGCTCCGTAACCAAGTTCACTACAGAGGGTTGCCTAGAAGGTACAAACTTAAAACCCTATTGGAAAACAGAGCCCATGCCCTCAGTAATAGTTAGCACACGGTAGTTAAAGATCTTAAAATCTTTGTATACAAAAATATTTACAGTACCTGCATTTTTGAACACAGAAAGTTAATCCATGATTACTTCTGATACCTCTAATGTGGACGATGGTTCCGATGAAAACCCTGCCTGAGGGAGTTGTAGTTGCTATTCTGGAAGTTATTGTGCTGACTGTTACTAACACCAACTTCACCAACCTCTCTCTAGTCTTCACCAGCCTTTTGGATCTTCTAGGATCCATATTATCAGAAACACCAGGGGGAAATTGGTCAGTGGGCTGATCATCCAAAACCTCCCTCTGATCATTGCCACCATGTGGGTTAGGGTACACCCTCTTATTGATGTAATCACTGTTGTCCCTCACAATCTTTTTTTGTTTTCTTTTGAAGGAGGCAGCCTCATAATCCTGCACCTTCCTCAAAATATCTCTATAGTCGTTCAGCCAGTGAGGGAATAAAAAATCACCCTTGATGTCCAGGTCCAAGTTATGAACTTCGTTCTCCAATATAGTGCACTGTCTCATGTTGTCTCGAACCATGATGTTCATCAGTTCGATCCCTGTATTGTCAAAAAAATCCATTAATTCCATGTATAAAACTAAGCCAAAGGTAACCCCATTTTGCAAGAGCCAATTGTTCACATTCATTACTGGAAGCAGTACCATGCCTTAGAGTTGAGATATTGTTCATTTTGTTGAACTGCCCAGCCTGCACATTAAAACACTGGCTCAAAATACTTGTTAAGGTTTCCACTTGGTCACACAGTTGATCCATAGAGGGTACAAGTAGTGTTAAATCGCCAGAGGAATTGGTGTTGGCAGCAGAATCTGTTGTAGAAAGACCAGAAAGTAGATGTAAGTTAGATTGTGACATCCTGAAAGGCCCAACAAAACCAAAACTTGTAAACAAAACAACGGACTAGCAGCGTACTATAAAACAAATAAAAAGAAAAAAACGCTACTCAGGAGTCACAAACCAGATTTTATTACATCCCAAAACACATCAGTTTAAGTGCTTTTGTTGGAACTTCTTCAGAAACTGAGTAAAACCAAAAAAAACAATGCTTAAATGCAACTATTTTTTAAAAAAATGGCGCCAGAAACATGCCCTTTTTTTTCTTTAAAGTAAAATACACTATTGTTAAAACTACTACAATTAAAATCATAAGGCTGCCAACATTCCAAAATATACATGAAAACACAACTTGTGGTAAAAGAAAAAAATAAAAAAAAAACAATACATAATGTCACTAGGGGAGTGTATAAGGTTAAAATCAAGATTAACTAACACATAAAGAGTTGCCTTTTAAAACAGGTTTTAAAGAAATTACATCGATACCAGGTGGACAAGTGTAGTTCAGTAAGACTTACGAATGGAATTCCCTTTTTTCAAGCAAGTTTTCCCAATCACCCCCCCCCAATGTTTTTTGTTCTCCCTGTCAAGGATAGAAAAAGAACATTTTTTAAAATCCTTGCAAACTAAGCTGTGCTTGAACAAAGCATTAGTATTATTAGACTTACGAATAATGTATGTGTGTTGCTAAATTCGAGTTTTTAATGGTCCCACAGTCTTGCCAACATAAAATGATGGGAAAGATGCACATAGAGCCACATACACCACTCCCCTAGAATTACAGTTATATTGACCCTTCACTGAAAAATATGTGGATAATCATGTATGTATGTACTGGAGCCTTCAAGAATGAACCTGCATTGTTTACAGGGAAACACACACTTCTTCATACCCCACTGATTTATAAACTTCTCATCATAGGTCCCATGCCATTCAAAGATATTTTTCATATTTCTACTATTCTTGAATACAAATTTGGGTAAAGTTCCCAATTTACCAGTAAGGCCCATGCAGGAAAAGACGATAGACCAATGTTGTCCAATTACATATGACAACACCAGATAATCCAACAGAATTTATTGTAGCCTGCTACAATAAAATTCTGTTGATTATCTGGTGTTGTTGTTTGTATTTCTACTACAATGTTGTACAATGTCTGCTTTCAAGGTATCAATAACTTTACTGTAAGGTAAACCTAAGGCTCTTAAAAGTTTATTAGATGAAACAGAGGGAGGTGGTATCACATCATCATTGGTCATGCCACCACAAGGGCACAAGATAGGTCTATGTCTAGTGTGCCTAGAACTGATTACATATTCTGCCAGTGTATCAAATAAATCCTCAGGGTAACCCCTTTCAAGGAACATATGTTTCATCTTATTCACCTCATAATAAAAATGAGCATGATTAGAAACAGCTGAGTCTAATGAGTTGCCCCTTGACCAAGTTCCACTTCTGCCATAATGGGTGTTGACTGTCAAAGTGTAAAAAATAATTAGAATAGGTGGGCTTCCTAAAAATACTGGACAAAAAGCAATTGTTAAAGGAATCCTTACTTAACAGAATATAAAGAAAGCTAATCTCTGAAAAATTATGTTGGCAAGTAAATTCCAAAAAATCCATAGTACCATGCAAGAATTGAATGAACATGTCCAATAATTCAACACCACCACTCCACAAAATAAAAATATCATCCAAATACCTCGAATACAACTTGAAGTAGGCATTATAGGATGAGTTATACACTTTGGTTGTTTCCCAAGACCGCAACACCATGTTTGCAAAAATGGGGGCAGAAGCTGCACCCATGGCAACCCCCCTATGCTGTTTAAAGTATTTGCCATGAAAGTAGACAAAGTTATTACTAAGAGCTAATTCCATGCATTGCAATAACAGTAAAAGATCAGCATTAGGCAAATGGGTCCCTTTGTCCATAGCATAATGGAATAACTCTATACCCTCCCCATGAGGAATGGCAGAGTATAAGTCTTTTATGTCACTAGTAACAAAAATCACCCCATTATCATAGGGTACTGAACAAAGTGCTTCCAAAAACTGCCAAGAATCCTTGAGAATGTGGGGTTTGTCCATAGAGAAAATTTGAGTATGTAATCAACAAATTTAGCCAAAGGCTCTGTCTTTGAACCTCCGGAGGCAATAATAGGTCCAAGTGGTGGGTTGTTCATGGACTTATGCACCTTAGGGAT
The DNA here is from genome assembly GCF_019279795.1 of Protopterus annectens. Lineage (NCBI taxonomy): Eukaryota > Metazoa > Chordata > Ceratodontiformes > Protopteridae > Protopterus > Protopterus annectens. The sequence continues at coordinate 980,973,126 of NC_056741.1, read as the reverse complement.
AACACAAATACTAGGAATTCTAGGTTTGGCAAAGTAAATGTACTCCCTAAGGTGATCTGGAATATCTAATGTAATACACATATCTTCTAGGGCCAAATCGATGGCATGATAAGCCATATTTATCTCGTTGAGAGAAACATCAACAAAACAAATGCCCCATTGTATAGATATTCAAACATCTTGGAAGAATACAAAGTTTTGTCCATGACAACAATACCACCCTTTCTGTCAGGGTTCATGTTATTGATGTTGTCCTTAGCCAGGGAAAGCAGTGCATGTCTCTCTGCTTGGTCCAAGTTTTAAATTTGGACTTACCATTGTTACGGCACCACTCCCTGATGCTATTTTCACACAAACATTCAAATACATCAATAGTCTGTAAAAGTGGTGGGTTGACGACACTAGATCTATTCAAAGTAAGAATATTGTCATTGCCTGGTGGTAAAATGCAGGACAAATTCAACTTCCTAATGAATAGTTTCAGCTCTGCAACCAAGTCCACTACAGATGGTTTCCTAGAATGCACAAACCTAAAACCCTTTTGTAAAACAGAGCCTACGGACTCAGTAATAGAGCAGAGTAGTTAAAGATCTTAAAACCTTTGTATACAAAGGGACCCATTTGCCTAATAAAGAAGTTTTACTGTGATTGCAATGCATGGAATTAGTTCTTACTAATAACGTTGTCTACTTTGATGGCAAATAATTTAAACAGCATAGGGGGTTGCCATGGGTGCTGCTTCTGCCCCCATTTTTGCAAACATGGTGTTGTAGTCTTGGAAAACAACCAAAGTGTTTAACTCACCCTATAATGCCTATTTAAAATTGCATTTGAGGTATTTGGATGATATTTTCATTTTGTGGAGTGGTGGTGTTGAATTATTGGACATGTTCATTCAATTCTTGCATGGTACTACGAATTTTTTGGAACTTACTTGCCAACATCATTTTTCAAAGATTAGCTTTCTTGATATTCAGTTAAGTAAGGATTCCATTAACAATTGCTTTTTGTCCAGTATTTTTAGGAAGCCCACCTATTTTAATTATTTTTAAAACTTTGACAGTCAACACCTATTATGGCAGAAGTGGAACTTGGTCACGGGGCAACTGATTAGACTCAGCTGTTTGGTTTCTGATGATGCTCATTTTTATTATGGGGTGAATAAGATGAAACATATGTTCCTCAAAAGGGGTTACCCTGGTGATTTATTTGATACATTGGCAGAATATGTAATCAGTTCTAGGCACACTAGATATAAACCTATTTTGTGCCCTTGTGGTGGTACTACCAATGATGATGTGATACCAGCTTCTTCTGTTTCATCTAATAACCTTTTGAGAGCCTTGGTTTTACCTTACAGTAAAGGTATTGATACCTTGAAAGCAGATATTGTAAAACATTGGTCTACCATCTTTTCCTGCATGGGCCTTACTGGTAAATTGGGGACTTTACCCAAATTTGTATTCAAGAATAGTAAAAATATGAAAAATATATTTGAATGGCATGGGACGTACGATGAGAACTTTATAAATCAGTGGGGTATGAAGAAGTGTGGTTCCTCTAAACAATGCAGGTTCATTCTTGAAGGCTCCAGTATACACATTCATGGTTATCCACACATTATTCCTGTGAAGGGTCGATATAATTGTAACTCTAGGGGAGTGTTGTATGTGGCTGTATGTGTGTCTTGCCCATCATTTTATGTTGGCAAGACTGTTGGGCCATTAAAGACTCAAATTTAGCAACACACATACGCTAGTCGTAATTCTAATCATACCAATGCTTTGTTCAGGCACAGCTTAGTTTGCAAGGATTTAAAAAAATATATTTTTCTATCCTTGAACAGGTAGAACAAAAACTGGTGCGGGGTGATTGGGAAAACTTGCTTGAAAAAAAAAATGTAATTCCATTGGCAAGTATTACTGAACTTCACTTGTCCACCTGGTATCAATGATGTAATTTCTTTAAAACCTGTTTTAAAAGGCAAATCTTTATGTATTAGTTAATCTTGTTTTTAACCTTATGCACTCCCCTAGTAACATTATGTATTGTTTCTTGTTTTTTTTTTTTTTTTTTCTTTTACCACAAGTCGTATTTTCATGTATATTTTGGAATGTTGGAAGCTTTATGATTTTAATTGTAGTAGTTTTAACAATGATGTATTTTACTTTAAAGAAAATAATTTTCAGATGCTATTCTTTAATGGATAAAGAAAATGTCTGTTTTGAAAATGATGTCCATAAGAAGTCAGCATTTATGAATAATTGCTTAGATCATAGTAGTAATCATCTGATTTTTTATTAAGCAAAATATTTTTGTGGACAACTTATTAGGGCTTTCCGACTTGCTCTCAGTAATGAAGACTTTTTTCAAGAGAATAATTTACTAATAAAACCTTTTTTGAATAAGGGCTATCCTTTTCATAGTCTAAATAACATTTCTACAAAAATGATTTAAAAATGAGATGTTAGAGCCTCACATGTTTTAATAAGGGATTGTCACTCGATATCAACATCGCAGATCATGGATATAGTGCAGCCTTTTCTATTCCTATAACAGTGGATTGCAAAGGCATCAACGATGTATTTAAACCTTAAATAGAAAATTGTATGAAGTAACTCACAGCTGGAAATGGTGGTAGGAATGGAACCAATAGTTGTGCATAAAAATAAGTGTAATCTTAAGATGTTATTTCAACATAATCATAATATTTTTTAAAATGGCATCTAATAGACAGCATGGCACATATGCATGAGGAAATTTTAGGGCCTAGAGGTTTATTAATGAGTGTCGAGTGCAATATCTGACACATATAAATAAAATGCTTGGAGTTAATAATAGATTAGACTTTAATTCTGCAGTGATATATGTCAGTTAAACTATGAAATTTGAATGTTTTAAGCAGTGGTAAAGCAAATAAGTAGATTGTTTAAATGTATCATGGGACATTTTGCAGGAAAATTGTGCTAATATATTCCTCACACACAGTCACTCAATTTTTAAAAGGCTTCTATTCTTTGTAGATGAACAGGTTCATAAAGATGTTATGGACACTGATCTTAACAATATTGGGCCAGATTCATTAACAGCTACACGAGGTGTAGCAATCATTTTGGTGGTGCGCTGCACCTCCAACATGATAGCATGCTATTTGGTCTTCATTAAGTGATGAATAACAAAGGGAAATGGTGAAATATGCTAATGTATGCATAACGAGCCAAAGTACATGCTAATTAACAAATCCAACATGGCAGAGCTCTCCATGAAGCTATAAAGCAATGCTGTACACTCAGGGTAGGTTTTTGCCATGTACACTATAACTATTTGGAATACAGGTACCATCACACTTAGAAAAATACACATGTGAGGGGCTGCCGCTGAAGTTATTATACTGTATGTGCAAAAAGCTCTACATCACGGTGCTGCTACTGCTGCTAAACCACAGGAAAGAAGAAGAATGGTGGTTAGACCCCATTTGACTTATTACGGACTGCATTGGAGTTGTTGAGAGATACAAGGTGGACATGGGAAACACTGCAGGAAATATGCAAGCCCCCCCCCCCCCACATCAGGCACCGGGGAAATCATGGAGAACCCATACCAGTGGAAACAACGATATGATTAGAATTATGTATACTAGCTACTTGTACTTTCCAGAGACCCACAGGAGATATATTAGGGGTGTCACAGGCATCAGCCTATAGAACATTGCATCAGTTTTTAAGTGAAATGCTACTACATGCAAGGGAGCATATCCATTTCCCACAAACCCCACAAGAGACAGCAAGAACTCAGCAGGAATTCTATGCAATAGCACAGATCCCTGAAGTGTTGTGGTCAAAGATTAAATACAGATAGAAATAAAATTCCCATCCAGTGAACAGTGAGGTGCATAAATTAAAATGTTTCCACTCTATAAACTCTTAGGTTATCTGCCATCCTCAATGGATCATCCACAATGTATGTGCAAGTAACCCAGGCAATTTCTACAACTCACACATATGACACACTTGTGAGCTGTACACCAGCTTTTCTAGGGCTGACATCCCTCAAGGGCATTTAATGGAGGATGCAGGTTATGCACTGGAGCCCTGAGGCATGACACCTGTGAGAAACCTACACAATTCCACTGAGCAAGGATACAGTGAGGCCCATACTCAAACTAGGAATATCATAGAATGCATAACAAAATAAAATTAAGAAGCTAATAAATTAAGCAGACCTGAGCCAGGAAGAACATCAGCTTTATTGTGAACAACCAAACTGACTAAGCGCTTTCACCCACAATTGGGCTTCATCACAGACTGTGCCATGTTACATAATAGAATTAAAAAAAAACAGCTTCAAGCAAAGACAGCAAGGGCAAGACCACAGTTTCAAAGACCTTAGGCAGGGCCAGCAGCAGAAGCAGCTGCAGTTGATACAGATGTGGAGTCTTTGGTAGAGCCACCACCTGCAGTTGGTGTTGGCAGATGGAGGTATGCGCAGTATGCCCTGGCTCTAGCTAAGAGGCAAAGGATAGCACACATAATCACTACGTAGGTCAAAGCCTAAGATCTCTTGCACAGACAAATAGGAAAACTGTTGCATTTCAGACTCCACAACCTTTACTTAACCATATAATGGCTTTGTTCGGATAACATCAGATAGGTACAACCCCAAAGGAGACTATTTGTAACTGCAATAATGACAAGATAGGTGTGGAAACTGTAAAGAAAAAAAACTAAATTGTATCACTGATAACTCTCATATGGGAATAGGTATATGCCCCTAAGCAGATCATTTGTCAGTAATATCTACTCTGTAAGATTTTTGCATTATACAGTTAGCTATTAGAAATAACAGCGGGCCATCAATCATTTCAATTGACCACCATCTATAAAACATGGAATAGGTCAATTATACCTGTATTTGCACAAATATAAGAAAAAGCAAGACTGAATGACCAAATACTTCCACTGATGTAGTGACAATGCTAACTGAAATACAATGTAGTTCAACAATTATAGAAGCAGTCATGCACAGGTGAGTAGGAACATTAAATCAACAACTTTTACTCTGAAATATATATTGATAAATCCAGTCTTGTGAAGAAGCAACCATTAGCTATCCACTGTGTGCATCAGATATACATGCAACCCCAAGTCACAAAAACATGTGTAAATGACAGGGCACACTCATCATCATTTGCACATGGTGGGAGTTAGGGGGAGTAGAATGGCAAGGCTGACACCAAAGAAGTGAATGTGTACAAGAAAAAAGCACACGTCTTCCAGAGTATACATTGTTCTGGGCCAGTAACAGCAGATATACAGGAGACAAGAATATTGTTTAGATAGTTTGCATGTGTGTGTGAAGTGGTATGGGGAAGTGATTTTTTTCAATGTGTATATGTCTGCATGAACACAAGCATTGTGCTAGCACTACACCATAGCATCTTGGACAGGTGTGAGACATGCCTGGTAGAGTAGACAATTCAGTTATCACCCACAACCATGAGAACCACCTCTGCCATGAGTTGCACTGCTACTTTCATTGCCCTGGCTAGATATCAAGGTGCTCCCTGAATGTGAATCATGTCTGCTGCATGACCTCTCCTCATGACTGCACCCAGAACCATAATCCTGTGGCTTACCATATCTGGGTGTGGAAATTGCAATCGCTGATGAAGTAGTGGATGTAATGTCAATGTGGGAGCAAGGTCTTGCATGGCCCTATCTGCTAACCCCAGAAGATGTAGCAGCTCTCCAGCCACATGGATGCCCACCCTCTTCCAAACGATACAGAAACTGGCAGATCCAGTGTGTTGTTTATCCTGTCTAAGGATTTTTTCACACAGCCCATGGAGTCATTCATGTCAGAATGCACCACATTTAGTATTCGCACTATATCTTCCAAGGCCTGGGTGGAATGTGCTTGTGCCCCCACTAAGGCCATACACATATGTCTGTTGGTACCTAATGATACACCAGCTTCAGGAGGAGAGTAGACAGCAGGCATCCTCCAATCATCCCTACCAACCATTCTTTGTGGCACCACACCTTCATGATGTCTACCAGGAGAAGCAATCAGCTCTGCAGCCAGAGTAGCCACACTACCGTAAACACCTCTGTCACAGTCTGTCCTATATCAGAGGTCTCTGTGCCCTGGGTATGTGTAGGCATGCTGACTGTGTCCAAAATATTGGCTAGGGATGTGGAAGTCACAACCTCAGTGCCAAGCTGACCTTCTGTACCCACAGACTGTGTATCTTTATTACCACTATCATCATCATCAGAGGCTAACAATACTCCAACATCAGGCTGTAGGATTTCCATAGTACCACTATCAGGATCACCTATAACAACAAGCAATAAACTCAACAAAAGACAATGGAAAATAAAATCGGCCAATTATTTTCATTATAGTACAGGTTTGTTAAATGTCTTAACAGATGCTAAAGCCACACAAACTTTAGCTTCACATAGACCTAACTCTACCTTATATACAGTATAAACAATAAGCAAATGTGTACTTATCATGTTTAAGTGGGTTGGCATTATGCAATCCAAAAGTGCCTATATGTGAGGAGTGGAAAGGAAAGAAGTCTGCCAAGTATCACAGAGCAAATGAAACAAGAAAAAGACAACAGCGCCCTTCATAAGTGGAGATTAAAAATATTCTCATCAAAAAAGACATTTAAGAGTTGCATTCACCCCAAACCTAAAGCAAATTCCACTTTTGTATGACTGCATTCTGGTTCATAGTCATTGACATCTCTCTCTCGCTTAAAAAATAAATATATATATATATATATATATATATATATATATATATATATATATATATATATATTCATACACATATATGCATGTAACAACACACATATGCATATCACACATCTTGGATGTATGCATATAAAGTTATGACAATGACACTTGCTTTTAGCATATCTAGAAGGTCTGCTTGTGACACTGTGAATCTGTTTTCCATATCTTCACCAAGTTAAGGATTCTGGTGAAACCCTCTTCCGAGCTATATTGATCTCAGACAGTGGACAAGAACTCCTCAGGTTCAGTTAGTGGTGGTTTGGTAGCCACCTGTTCACAGTCAGTGGCAGTAGACCTATGATGGGAGAGGTTATCATGTCACTTGCCCGGTGTCATATCTGGAAGCAGGATTTCCTATGCTCTTGAACTGCATTAATGTCATTAACCACCTGCTGCCATATCCTTTACCCTTCCCTGAGAGAAAGGTTTCATGGTGATGTAAGGCCTGAATAATGACCTCATTTTCTGCATCACACTATGATGGCTTACAGGGTATGAATTTCTTCATGGGTGCCATGTCCCTATATGAGATGAAATAGAAAACAGACACACATAATTAAATATATAAAACAGAGATAGAATGGTTTGACCTCAGATCTGTGTGTTAAGTACTCACTATGACTATAACCGATTCCCCCCCAGCCCCCAAAAAAAGAAGCATGTGTGAAACTCAGATACAACCACAGATCATATAACACTTCTGTAATGGAGATAACACAGATTTAACTGTGCAATACATTTCAGCATTTACAAATAAATGTAGTATTAGAAAAGTAATATCAGGTAGAAATACATAAACAGTACAATTTTTTCTTTTTCCCAATAACACAGATAAAAATGCAAGACCTTCTTATATACTTAAAATGTAATCATCTGCAATAATTATACAAACCTGTCATACAAACTAAATAATTTGCCATTTAGCATTCACTAGCATAATTGTAGAAATGCAGACACGGCTACAGCAAAAGGAAGAGATAAAAGAAAAAAGTCAGATAATAAAATTGTTTTTCAGCAGTCACTGCAGTTCATATTTTAATGTTAAACTAAAAGCATTATTTAAAATAGGAACATACCTTGACACTGCAGCATTGTAGAAAATAGATAAATCTTCAAAGCTCGTGTTTTTTTTCTAGCAGTATTGAGCTCTGCGTTTCAAAACAGCATCCCAAGTATGGTACATTAGCATTAGCTACGTGATTACCTTTATATAGTGCAAAGTCAGCCCAGTGAGCACTGTGAGTATGCAAATTAGGTGTGAAATCAGCTTCCCTGAATACCAAAAGCTGCACTAAGAATACGGAATGTAATCATGGTGTAAGGACTTACACGATTACATGCACACATCCTAGCAATGCAAGGATGAGCATTGAAAAGAGTTGTCAATGGCTTTCAGGTGTCTATGATTAGTCTAATTTCAGGAATAATTATCTTTAATAGTATCCCTTATTTTATATGCACCTACTGAGAGTGTGTCGAGAAAAAGAGACTTAACTAAAATTCTGAAAGTACATTAAGTGATTTAGGAGATCAACAGTCCTAACATTGAAATGCTAGCATTAATGACCAGGGTTACTACCACTTACTAAGAAATTTTGTTCATATTAAAGAGAATTCTTTAAAGATTGATGAAGTTAGCATATGGCAATAAAACAGAGACTGACTTATTATTATGAAATGAGGCATCTGTCAGAATTTAAGGGATACACCTGCAGTGCTTGCTGTCTTTGTTTTATATCATGTGAGTGCATGCCTATGCCAAATGTTTGCAATATTCCAATCATCCAAACATTCACTGTTGAAAGTGAAAGAACAACTTTAATAACTTGTTTCTGTTGTACTTTCAGTGTTACCTGATACAATGTCACATTAACATTACACTGAAATTGTTTTTTACTTTGCTAATATATAGATTAATCTGTGACAACACTGGGAAATACTGCAAAATAATTGCTTTCAATACCCACGGTTGAGGGTCCAAATGCATACAGATCCCTGTTTCAACATGACATATTTGATAAAATATGTAAAATGTACATGTAAAGTATTTGATCTATATTTTGTATAATTTACATGCTGTTTGGTGTTGCTCTCCTTTGATGGACATCATTCAATAGCACTGAACTGCATTTCACTGGCCACTATGAAAATTGACAAATTTCATTTGGACTGCCATCAATAGCACAATGAAGATTGGCATTGTTGCTCTTTACTCAACAATCTGAAAGGTACTGAGTGAATAAATAAAAGCAATTACATTCCTACCTCTGGGCATAATGTGTAAGAGTATTCAGTTTAGAGAAACAGGTGATGCAGGGATTGAAATCTATTCCCAGATCATTTGACTGATTGAGCTCATAATAATTCTTTACACTCATTTTCTTGTATGAATAATGTTCTGATGTGAAAAACTCAAGCAAGGTCAGAGTTGATTAAAACTGTGAGATGGAGAGGTTATTTGAAATGATGCAAATATGAACTGTTCGTACTGTGTGAAGAATGAAAACATTTCTGATATACTCTGTGCCCTTCTTCATTATATGGCATTAGCTAACATCCTGATATTGTGAGAGATACGTGATAGTACTGATGGAGCAATGAAATGTGAGATGGCAGAATGTATCACTGTATGGCAGAATGTATCACTGTAATGCATTACAAACTGTGCTCATTGCTACATATACATTGTGATTCATTTCATTTTTATTCAAGTTGTTAATCCTCAAAAGCTGTTTGGATGCTTCTGCTAAACATCACCTTCTGCATTTGTGCATCACTTGGCAGTGTGGAAGTCACTTTCTTGGCTTATGGAAAAAAAATAGTTTAGGCTACCTTAGGTAACACATACCAGCTCAGCATCATTGAATGGCCATAAACATTAATGGATAATACCCAGGGAAGAAAATACACCTGACAGTTAACTTCTATGGCAAAAGGTATGAGTACAGTGAGCTTGAAAATAAAGGACATTTCATGCATGGTTCAAATCAACTTCAATGATACTTAGGGTTGTCTGGACACCTATTTCATCCCATGTTGTTATACCATTCTATTGTTTAAAAAAAAAACAACTGCTGTCACTCTTGTTAACAACATGTGTTCGTTAGGTTGCCCACTTTCACATTATTTGTCATTGACTACAAGTCTGATAATGTGCTCCACAAAGTATTTGTCTGATGTTGTAAAGAAATGTGAGAAGGAAAAAATGTTCACTTGAATGCACTTCTTGCTTTGGTCATTGCTACATATACACATGCACTGCTTTTAATATACTTTCTGTATTTTTATATATTTAATATTCATGTTCTAATATCTTTTTAATTTGCTCTCCACTCAGCAGAGTGCAAACAGGCTTAACTACATAAGAAAAAAGTTAAAATGTTAGTTTACCCTACCTTTTGTAGAGCAAATATGCCTAGCATCGTTGAGCACCCCTCTACAACAGGGAGAGTAGTTACTTCAGTAAATGCACCTGACAGATGTCAAATTCTGTGGTACAAGGATTACCTAAAGTGAATTAAGATAAATAAGGCCCATGAAGCATTGTTCAAATCCTTTGTAGAGATCACATTGCAATTGGTCACAATATGCCATCTTTCTTTTGTCTTCTTTTAAGGTTCATTTACTCTTTGCTTGGCAACATGCAAACAGGAATCACTACTTAAAGGAAAAAGTGAAAAATTTAGTCTGCCTTAGGAAGGGGAGATATGCCTGGTATCATCATTGTGACCCCCTAAAACAGTAAATGCACCTGACAGATGTTAAATTCTATGGTGCAAGATGCACCTGAAGTGAATTGAGAGAAAAAGGCTCATGAAGTATTGTTTGAATCCTGTGTAGAGATCACATTACAATTAGTTATAATATGTATGCTTTTTCTTCTTTTTAAGGTTCATTTGCTCTTTGCTTAGCAATATGCAAATAGGGTTCATTAACTACTTAAAGAAAAAGGTGAACAATTTTGTTTAGGTGGTGCACATGCCTGACAATGATGAGCATTCCTCAACACTCTGGACAGTACTGAGAAGAGAAATTAAATTGCTATGCAATTATTTCTGTGGCACATGGTATAAATGGAAACAGTTTAAATAAATAACACAGCTGATTAAGGTTTTGAATCCAGCTACAAGATAGTTTCTAAAAGTGGTATAAGAAACCTGTTTCTACTTTCTGAGTAGGACTGTAACACTAAAACTGATAATGCAAGCAATATATCATATCATGTAATATATCAGTAAGCCTTGCTTAATGAAACTTTACTATTTAGCATATATCATTCAAGCTAATGTGTGTCCCATTTTCTAGACATGGCAAGGATTATATTTAATATAAAATTCACATGCTTATGTATGATTTGCACAGTACTTTTGTTATAATCATCACATATCCCACCTATGTGTTTAGGACACTTATACCTTGTGAAGTGTGTATGTAACATAAACCAAAATGTATTAATCGGCAGATTCAACTGCATCCATCTGAAACATATTTACTAATAGAAATAATGACTTTTACATAGGAATGTATTCTTAGGTATTCTTAGAAATAACTACAAGCACATACAATTAGAGCTCTCTGAAATGTAGCTCCATTCATTCAGAAATTACAATATGCCTAATTTCCACACTGGAAAGGTAGTTGTACTGTAGCAATATTAGTTAATGAAATATATTTTAATTTCTGTATTCTTTGTCTCATGGGTTCGATTCCCACCTGTTATAATTCTATTATAACATTGTGCAAGCCTGACATGACAATTTGTCATAATTCATCATCTTTTACCTTCCAAACTGCAGCTATTAAAAAACGTGCTATTAAACATTCCATTGTTGAACATTTGAACCAGTGTTAATGGACGGAGCATTGCACATGGCACAGCTCAATGCCATGTTTCCCACCTTTACTGTAATGTCCTTTAAGTGGCGCCAATGTGCCTGCCAAGGAATTCATCTGCTTTCAAATGTGCAAATGCAGTTGGCAAGGCTATGCATCTTTTTGCAATGCCAGTAACACACAAGACCTGAATTGGGTACCAATTCAGACAGATTTTGTTATCTTGATTTTTGCAGACATGGCTGGTGTGAGAAAGAGAATGGTGCTAAATTTGGAGCACAATGGTGGGTGTTGACAAGACTGGGATATTTGTGGTAGTCCTCATGAAGTGCTATAACCATAGGCTCCTGCAGGGGAATGATTCTGGCTCTCAATATATGGCTGAGGCTTGGAATAGTTTAGCCAAGGCTGTCTCCAATGTAAAAAGCATTCCATGCAATGGAGAGCAATGTTATCACCACTATAGTGACCTTAAGAAACACAAGCATGACTGCCTAAGCCAATGGAAGGCTGACTATAGGACTGGGAGCACCCCTCAAGTTATGTAAGTATACTGAACCATATGATATTGCATTTGTTATCTAGCCAGCCAAAGCAGTTACTCATTATGTTTTCACATATATTTCTGTGATTTTTGTATAGTATATCTGGACAGCAAATAGCTGCAAACAATCATGTGCATGAGGAGAGATTAACTTGCCTCACTGAGGCATGGAATAAAGGTAAATCATATAAAAATCCAAACCATAATTTTATTTTCATTCCCTCAGAACTAGCATCTTGGGCAGACATACCTCATCATTCATCTCACGCATGCATGCCTTCCCCACTAACTCTTGATGCTTGATTTAGGCAATTAGAACACCAGCTTTACTGTGTGAGGTTTTAGTATCCAGAAGCAGCAATTACTTTTCATTAATGGATAAGAATTTATAAAATATTAACAGCAGTATGTCAGTAAGAATTACATTATGGTAATTGTAATTATTAAATTAGAATGCATAATTCCAATCCATCATAGGAAAATGGCTGATGTTTCTTATACTATAGAAGCAAGATTTGTTTATTTAATGACACATACATACCTTTCCTTTATATATGGATGTGGCAAAGGTGTAAAGTAGTGAATTATTGTAATTGTTTATGCATTGTTAAACCAAGTTTATTTAAAAAATACAGTACTGTGACATGCCATGTATTTAATTACTCCCCATTCTTTCTCTCTCTTTTTTAATTTTTTTGGGGGGAGTTATATTTAATTAGTAATCTGATGTTTGGATAACTTGCTGCTGCAAAATTAATGCTCAGTAGCACAAAGAGGTACACCAATGACTGAAGCTTGGCCTGCTATGCCTCCATGTATGGCAGCTCAAATGCCCATCACTTTAAGGTCACAATGTGTCAGTGTTACCTCCACAGCCCCTGCCCTACCTGCTCAAAGAGTAACAGATAACTCTGGCCCAGTTACTGGCGCAGTGATACCCACTGGGCACAGTAGTAGTGGAGGTGGCAATTTTGTTTCCCAGCAGGAGCTGACAGGGCTAGTGGAGGATATAATGAAAAGGGCCTTGGTGCATGTAGCGGCAAGGTTGAAAACATACTGTGTCACATTGCAAAGATGATGCCATGTCTGGCACTGGCCCAGGGAGATGCTGCAGAAGACAGTGATGACAGTTCTGAGGGTGAGGACTAGCTCCTCACTGTTGTAAAGCTGGACATTGGTGCACCTCTGATGTCCCCTACCTATCCCCAATCATGCTATACCCCCAAATTTTGTCTCCATAAACATCTCTGTCTTTCTTGTATGTCCTGTATGTTTGCTCATGTATCCTAACCTACCCTACTTACATGACCCTCCTATTTCTCAGCACCTTTCTCAATATCCCCCTCTCTAACTCCCCCCACACAAAAAAAAAAGAAAGAAAAAAAAAACACATAGCTCCACACATCACCTATGTGCCATCTTGACACAATTGAAAATATAAAATTATTCTGCTGTTGTCACCCATTAATGGTGTTGTGACACTGCAACATCATGAAATTGTATGTACAATTGTACATTTACATTGTGAAGAAGTGGATAGATATGGTGCTCTCTCAAGACCCTCCTGCAAATACTTGTATTCTTTCCCCTGTGACCTACCCTCTGCTTGTCAACCTCATTTTCACCACTGTCCTATCCACTCCTTTTTCACATTTATTCTGGTCAAAAAATTGATTCACACACAACACACATGGCCAGAAATGGCCCGTGGAAAAGCTTCCACATTATGTCCTCAGCATTTATGTGGAGTTTGGCATACCATAGCAATGCTGAGTGACAGTGAATTCTGTTTAACTTCTTTTTGCAAAAGCTGAAGATTTCGATTTAATCTGTATTGCTTTGGCTACTTTCATGTAAATGTGCTTAAAACTGCTGCACAATGGGAATTTAGAGCGAATTTTGATTAAAGACAGTAATGTGTAACAGTTAATGTAGCAGTTCTTAGACAACTGCATGGACTAAAGTAGGAATTCCTATGTATTGTGTTGAGATAATTACCATATTTTTAACTTGATGTTTTAGCATAGTGTCATGGGTTCAATTACAGCTGCATGCCAATTTATTACTTCATGACTTTTTATATTCCTATCATATATGTCTGTCTCCATATAAAATGTTTCCTTAACATAACATTTTAATAGTGCAGCAAGGCATCGTTTTCAAAAAAAAACTGAATCCCCATCAGGGAGACTGATTATGCCAACCTTATCCTGGTTAGGTATTATGTTTATTATACTCTCCCACCCCTTATTTGTACATATAGGAAACAATTTATTGCACAGAGCATGACAATTAATGATGATTAAATAAGTAAGAGCAACACACCATACAGATGTTCCTGTGTGTCCCACAAAACATATTGTTGCTATTCCTCTGTGTTTGTATCACTCTCTGTTCACCCCTTCTTCTACATTAAGTTGTCAGTGTAGTTCAGTTGTGTTATTTTAATGTTGTGTAGTCATAATTTGTTTGCGGTTTGATAAGGTAATGCTCAGATGCGTAGAAAGATTCTTGAATAATTTCAAGGGTTCTAATCCAGCCATTAGCTATGTGATGCTAAGTGCTTTTGATTCACTAATTTATGTGTACCTGTTGGCTACATATTCTTATGGGCAACCATTATCTTTCTTCTGTCATTATGTACTTTGTCCTTGCCTCCATCTCACTTTGTTGATTTATCTTCCTTCTGCATCATTTTTGTTCCACCTCTGCATTTGCGTAATGTCTGGCACCATGAAAACAGTGCAATTAAGGCTAAATGGAAGTACAAAGCTTCTAGGAGTATCTTGGGATCTGATTGCCTTTATCCACATTACACTGCCTCCCTTTGTGCTGCTGTGCTAAGATATGTTTAATCAGTTCCTCACTTAATGCTGCTTGCTAAGATATGGTTAATCAGTTTAATGTAATTTTGAACATGATGAAGAGTTTGATGTATGGATTACTGTGATCAATAGGGTAATGAAGACAAATACATACATTCATGTTTTCTTAAATCTGCTGCCAACTAATGAGCATTATTTAATAATTCAGAAATGAGACTTAAAACATAGTTGATACGATACTGATAATCAATTGTCCTACCATCTGTTTATTGTGCTTTATTTGATGTTCGATTGAATGAGTTTATATTAACAGTGTTAAGTCAAAAGCTTACTTTGCTATTTTAATAAACAAACAGGATTTATTTTGTCCATGCATACTGATCATTTTATTCTTTTATTCTGTCAGATACTTAGTTACAATCAATTCTAGCAAGAACATTTTATTCTTATTATATACATTTATGGTACCTTCCCTGTGGTATTTCATCAGCACCATGTAGTTCTAAAAGATCTACTGTCTGTGGATTTGAAGCCTTCAAAGATGTAATAATTATAATAAATGATCTATTATTATAGGGTCTGACACAATAAGAACACTATTAAAGGCTGATGTAAATGACAAACAGATTAACTTAGAGTATAATTTCAATATGAATACGGCCAAATGTAAAATAAGACTGACAAGTCTGAAATATATGAATCATAGACTAGTATCAGTGGGTCTGAAGCATGATCCAAAAATTAAAAAAAATCAAGCAATTTTGCAATGCCAAGGTAAGAAGGCAGGCAGCAAGCCTTACAGAGATTTTTAAAAATGATGCAGAGTACTCCAATGTTTGTGTTAAATATGTCTGAATAGCTATACATCTAAGAAATATTTAATTCATACAAATCTGTAGTGCTTTTTTGTATACTTGCAGTTCACACCCATAGCTCCTTATAATAACCAGAACATTTTTGAGTCTGGCTTAATTTTCTAAGTGACTTTCCAGCTAATAATAGGCATTATTTGAAAGCAGAAGGAGGTGTTAACAAAATGACACTAAGACTGTTAATCTAGGATGTCCTGTATCAGATAACTTAATCATTGTTCATCACTTATTGTTCATATGTTCATATTTATGTTTATATTTTCATAACTAAGTGCCCTACATGTTCTTGAGGGGTACAGTGAGATATGCCATGATAGCAGAAAGGAAATCTCATTGCAATATTCCATTTAAATCACACTATACCTGATAGATTGTTTGTTGTTTATTAGTATTTATGAAAATAAACAGCATTTCCATATGTACGTAATACTTCAAAAAACAAGTGACTTAAAAATTGCTGCATGGCATCAGGTGAAACCTTAAATGTTCATCAAGAGCACTATCTTTCAAATTTGCACTGTAGTTTACACATATTGAGGAATATTTAGTGTTATTTATATTGCTAATTACACAATGAAACCTATGTTTTCACATTTCTGTAAATATCTTCATAAACATGCTCTTATAGAGGAGTTTCTTGTTGTCATGTGAAAACTTATGTCTGGTTAACGAAAATGCTTTAACAATGTATGTCTAGGTTATACAGCTTCCAAGATATGACAAATTGTATGCGAAAGTTTAACAAAAAATATAATTTGGGGGTTGTGTACATTATACTGTATTATCGAATTACTGGAAAAACTGTGACTGAAGTGACTGTTATCACTGTAAGGAATACGTCTTCCTAATAACATTGCAATTTGTACTATTTAATAGCTTTTATTGTTCACAGAATATTTACTTTTGTTTGTCTTATCCTTTTTAAGTTTATTTTTCATGAAATGCTCTGGAATGCAAAGTGTATGTAGGCTGCTAGAGCTGTGATATTCCACATGGCTTAGGTGCTAATGAGCTAATGTCATTGAATCCCCTAAAGACACAAGACATCCTTCAAGGAAGTAGATGTTCGAATGATCACTACTGCAGTAGCCGCTCCCTTCTTCCATTCCCTTTGATTTTGGTGTGTTTTTATGCCAGGGTGTCGACATTTATTTTTTGTTGTTCCTATCCTTGTTCTTTCAGGGCTCAGCCTCCTTCTCTCTGCTGGCTGGAAAGCACTGAAGGGCTTCTCTCCCAAATTTGCCTTTTAGTCAGCTCAGCTTGAGTTTCTTGACAGTTTGAGCACATGTAAGGTATAACAAATATCCATGAAACAGCCCTAAAACAATGCCAAATAACCAAATAACAGGGCTAAAGTCAGTCGAGAGCTCTAATGTTTAAAAATAATTTAATAACACAAAGCATCAAAGTGAGTTGAGCACTTTCATCCTTGCCAATAAGGACTTCATCAGAACAGACCCCACCATACAAATGTTAATTTAAATATAAAATAAATTGATGATACAACCAATGAACATTGAGCTGATTGAAATTACTTTAAAAAACATTTTTTTTCTTTCTTAAAGTCACATACCCTAATTAAACATGCATTGATAGGGATGCAAGAAGTATATAAATTAATTTAAATTCTTTCTAAAACAATATAAGCAAATAATAGAATTGTATAAATAATATGTTAGTGCTAAAAACAATACTTAATAACCCAACAGGGTAACAACTCAACACTGGATAACAGTTTAGCTGCCCTTAATTTTAATAAACAAGTTATAGAGATTGCATCACTTAAACCTGTTTTTTCACTTGTATTCAAGCCCATCTGCCATAACAATTCTGTATACTCTAAAGTCTGTTCCCAAGGATCACCTCTGAGATTTTTTGCTACCTGTTCTGAAATTAAAAAAAATAATATTTCTTATTTTCTTTGCATACAGTACTGTGCCTATACAAATACTTTGTTTCTTATTTATTTTTTATGTCATTCCTATGATGATAAATCCTTTTGTGTAGTGGACGTTTAGTTTTACCAACATAAAACAATAAACAGGAATCACAAAATCCTAACTAGGCAACTCCTATACTTTTACAGTTGAACCTGTGTCTGAATCTGAATGTGTGATTAATACTTGGTAAAATTGTATTATCCCCTCAAAAATACACTCACATTGTCTACACCTTCCGCACTTGTACATACTTTTCGTTGTGTTTACTTTATCGTTCGGGGTCTTCCCATCTTCTCTATTAAATCAGCATTGCTTATCTAGCACTTTACAGTTGTTCTTAATAATGCTTTGGAGGCCTTACTTTCTATGCCATACCTAAGGACCATGCTATTCTCAAAGAGCACCCTCGAAACACCAGCTTTATCCTTGCCATCGTTTTCCACCCTGTCTTTGTTGTTGGCAGTTGGGAGTCCCTTACCTAGCAGGGGGTAGAATCTAGAATTTCTCCCTTGCTGGACTTCCCTATGGATAGAATCCATCAACTCCTCTGGGCACCTCCTTTCATAAAGCATGTGCCTTAGGAAACTAATTTCCTTCTCAAATTCCATGCCATCTGATATAATCCTGGATAACTCTGCCATCTGCCCTTTTCTAGGCTTTTCATTTGTTTAAATTGATGGCAGCTGCTAAAGTATAAATAATTATTAGAGAAGGTGGGCTTCCTATACATATATATATATATATATATATATATATATATATATATATATATATATATATATATATATATATATATATATATATATATATATATATATATATATATTGGATTTTAAAATTCCCAAATCAAAATCTTTACTTAAAGTCACATATAAAAATGAATATGTGTTACAGAGCAAAACGTGTGCATTTCAGAAATGTAGGGGAACTATTAACATAGTCAATGAATTTACTAAGGGATTATTCAAATCCCTTCCAAATCAGAAAGATATCATCCAAAAACCTTTTATAGTATACAATATACTCTTTATATTGGAATAACAAAACATACTTAGTTTCCCAAAACCATGACTTTGTCTACATTAAGAGGGGGTGCAAGATGCACCCATAACAACACCACTAATCTGTTTGAAATATTCTCCTTCAAAGAATATAAAGTTGTTGTTTAGAATGATGTTCAAAAATTCACACGTTATGTTGACCATATCATTACACAAATTACTACTGATACAAAGGAAGTCTCTAAACCATTCACATCCTATATCAATATGGATGCATAAAAATAAATCTGTAACATCTATGGTTAATAAGAACCATTCAGGGTGAAAATACTCTTTCTGTATATTTCTGCAAAAATCATAGGAATCCCTGAGAATATGTTTGAAATGGGACCTCAGTTCCTTTATACTTTTGTGTAAGTGTGGCCAAGGGGTATGTCCTAGATCTACCAGAAGACATAATGGGCCTAAGGGGGATCTTGGATGTTCTTATATACCATTGGTATCCCAAAAATGTTGGGTACAATAAGATCTTCATCTTTCAAAAATGTGTACACGTCCTTATTGATCAGCCTACCAATTAATAGCCCATACAAATACACATCAATTTTTCCATAAGCTATTTGGATTTCATTCATGGACATTCTAGTGTGTGAACATTTTGCTAACATAGTCAATTACTTCCATAATTACAAATCCTCCTCCCTTATTTGGCTTCATAACTTTGATGGACTTGTTACCCACTATTTCCTGCCATAGCCGGCCTTAGGCATAGGCCAACTAGGCGGTCGCCTAAGGTGCCGATCTAGCAGGGGCACTTTTCCAGTATTTATTTGGTATAGGTAGACCAGAATGGGGGCACCAGGTAATGTGGTGGGGGGCGCCATGGAGCCCTTTTGCCTAGGGCACCAGTTGACCTAGGGCTGCTCCTGTTTCCTGCATGAGAGCTATCTCCTCAGTGGTCAAGTTGCTTTTCCATTTGTATTTCTTACAGGAGTAACACTTACGAATATCTTTAGATCACATCTTTTTAAACATGGTGATGGTGAGATGTAAAGGAGGATTGAAAGTACCTACTGTCAACTTCTCCTAAGAAAGGAATCACATAATCAGGTTGCTGCAGCCTCACATTAACCCTTCATTTTAATACATACCAAGCCTGAGATTATGCATCATTGGTGAAAAGGAGGAAATCCCTTCATCTACTGCACTCTGATCTCACACAGACGCGCGCGCACACACACACACACACACACACACACACACACACACAAACACAAACACACACATTTATATAAAGGTATTAATAACAAGATGTAATATGCTTTCTATAATAATTTAATGCAGCTCAGTACTGAATGCTATGGAGAGATCTAAATATGCCACAATACATACAGTCCTTTTGATTCCTAACAAACTATGAAAAGGTGGGAACATTTGTGACTGTAATTATGTGTGCAAACAAAAGGTATAAGACAGAAGATGCTACACCCAGCAAGTGATATGCATTTTTATACAAGAAGCAGCACAAAATTATACAGACCCTGAAAAGGTAATGATGGTATTTGAGATGTTGTTAAATCACATGTGAGCCAAGATGAATAAAGCAGGGCAGGAATGAGTCACAGAGGAAGAAGGTTTAGCATGGATCAGTGGATTGACAAAAAAGGGCAGATGAACTGTTCCCACTGTTTAGAAAACAACAGAAGCTGTGGGAGAAAGAGGAAATAATTCAAGCAGTGAGAAAGTCTAAATAAAAGGTTATTCATTTTGCTGAAGTGATGCCTCATAATAACAAAAGAGGGAAGGTGTAAAAAGGGGATTATTTATATAATTCAGACAGACATGGGTGTGAAGGGGTCAAGAGAAGACTGCAATCTGAAAGATATTTTTTTCTTTTCTTTTTTTTTGCGGGGGAGGCATTATGTAGAACAATGGAAGAGGTAAGAAAATCTGAATGATTGGCATCAAAAGCTGGTTTTATATACATATATATATATATATATATATATATATATATATATATGTGTGTGTGTGTGTGTGTGTGTGTGTGTGTGTAACTGTAAGTATGGAACTCTCCTTTCTTTTTATTTATTCTTTTATTTTTCGTTCCTTTTAAACTTACAAATTCACTATGAAGGGCTGTATAATCTTAAACAAGTATGGTTATAAGTATGAAACTCCTGAAAAGCCTGTTAAAATTTGAGAGGAACAGTGATGACTAGCCTTTAATATAAATCCTTAAAGTTTCTCCAGTGTGTTGAAGAAAATCAGTAATGATATTTATTCTTTTTTGAAAGGATAGACAATTGTATTGAAAGCCATATTTCCATTTGTTTATTTGCTTTGGATAACGTGCATCGCACATGCTTATATGGGTAAAATAAGGAAAGAATATCATTGGATAGCTCTGCACCAAAGAGTGTGGAAAGAGGTACAAGTTGTACAGATACTAAAAGACATGAACATACTAAATCACAACAGCAGGGGGCGTGTATAAGTCTCATTTTAAGTACCATTGGCCTTAGTTATGGTGATGTTAGCTAGCTAGCAGTACTAAAGCTAAAGCTAATGATATTGGTAGGATTAGTTTTGTCAATGGAGCAGCATTCCTGAAACACTAAGGTATGAAGGGGAGGTCAACAGAGTTGCATAATCTTTTCCCCCCTCAAGCAACTAAATTTCTGACTACAGAGATACAGGGTTAGCAGGCTGTAGATTATTTGCTCACCAGACATAAATAGCAAGGAGAGGTCTTTTAATTAAATGGCAAATGGAGAACCAAAGTGGCTGTTTACAACATATGGAAAGAAAATTGCAATATGTTACGACCTTCATTTATGAGGCAGAAGGTTATTGACTATATTGAAATTGGATAAGTAGCAAAAGGAATAAAAACTAAACTGGCACAAGGTCAAAGCCCCATTTGATAGGGTAAATTGAGATTAAGTAGGGGGGAATACTAATTGATGAATGGGAGAAGTAGGCAGAGATTTAATTTGTTAGGATGGGAATGCAGGTGACAGTGAGGTCAGATGAAAAGCACTAGACCCAGTCATTGGAGAAGATGTAGACAGGCCTGAGAATAACAAATACTTCCCTATGCAAATTTCAGCACTGCCATAGCTATGGGAGGGAAAGGGCAAAAGAGGAGCACACCGAAAAATGTACTGGATTCTAAATGAGGAAGTAAAGTTTGTAAATATCTATACATTTAATGCCCCCCTCCCCATTTGTACATTGTCTCTATAGTTAATGTTCCAATGGGGGACGACTAAAAGAATCAACAGGTATTGAAGAGCAAGCATTAAATGTTTGATATGCATTAAGAAGAGCATGGGACAGATGTGGAAAGTGTGGCAGAAAGAGGAAAGGGCAGGTTTGAATTGGGAGAAGAGACAGGGGAAGGTAAAGAAACAATGTAAAAGATGGTGGTGTAAAATTAAAAGTGGCATCTTGAAATGTTAGATTGTAAATGTGGTAAAAACAGAAAGAGTGCTATGATATTTAAGAAGAGGATATCCAAAATGTGTGACATTACAGGAAACTAATCTGGAAATAATGGAGCTGAATCTTTTGAACAGAGGAGGCTCATAATAAAGAATGAAGCTGTAGAAGAACTCTGCTATTTTAATGAAGTAGGGTGTACCATTTATGACCGAAGAAGTGTTGCAAGACAAAAAGGATGCATGCATGGACAAAAGGGTAGATAGATAGAATGGATACGGCTAACTATTGTTTCCATATATTTTCCAGCAAAATGCAATATATATAACTGTTACTAGAGGTGTTAGGAAAAATACAAGCTTTTCATGAGGAATTGTGTCTTATCATAGGTGATCAGAATACAAAGACACCTAGCATGGATGTAGATAAGTGGCTGAGACAAAAAGGAGGTTTTTGAAATTCACCTTGTCAGTAAATGGATGGGTGGATATTTGGAATGGAGGTAGAAAGAGAGGCAAGAGAGAGCCTTTCACTCATTACTCTCACAGATGCCATAACTGGTCAAGAAAAGACATAGAAAAAAGACAGGCATTGGAAGAGCCTCTCATTCTCGCAGGTCATAATCCCCTAAAGAGTGAATTGATTTTCCAGTTGAGGAAGAACTTGAATAGGAACTGCTGGCTGCTGGGGAACTTGCAAAAGTCTAAAAGCACTGGGGAGAAACCAGAGAAGATAATAAGGAAAGCAACTAAGGAGACGAGAAATTGGAACGTGGAGACATGGGATGCACATAAGAGTAGGATTAAGGGAGATATAATAGAGTGAATGAAGAATGAGTCAAAAATATGATAATGAATAGAAGAGCCATGTTAGATGAGATAACAGAGATCCAGGAGAAAGAAGAAATCACAGCTACAAAGGAGAAGGGAAGGGAAAATAAAGCAGAGAATGTAGAAAATGGGATGATGAGAGGATCAGGGCAAAGAGAGCAGGGAAGGAGAAATATTTCCATGATAGGGATAAGCTTATTAAATCTTTGGTTAGAATGAGGCAATTGTGATGCAAAAACTGTAATATCAAATGAAGGATTAACAGGTTGACAAAGATAGGAGACTTTTTTCAGAACTATTATCAATGTCTAAATGTTAAAGAAATATGGATGGGGGAAGTAAAGGGGAATAAGGACAGGTTGGGTAGAGCCAAGACCACCTGATTTAATGAAGGGGGATAAGAGAATATTAATAAATCCATTTGCACAGGATGAAATAGACAGAATATTGAGAAAATAAGCACAATGGAAAACTATCTCTGAATCTGGCAACCAACAGCCCGCAGGCAGTGCATATTAGAATATGTGGAAGATAAAACTAAAATATCTAGGAGTATGGATGGCAGGCACAGTTAAGGAGTCAGTAGAGATTACCTATAAAGAAATTTACAATAAAATGAAGAGGCAGTTAGAAAGATGGAAGGAAATCAAATTAAAATTAGATCAGCATGCCCAGGTTCTTCCAGATTACCTAGGATAAGCTTTTTGGTTACTATAATGGTTAAGGTATTTACCTTGCATTCACAAGGTACAGGTCTTGATTCTCACCTTGGAAAGGGAATGACTAGGCTTAAAATGATCCACAAAGTTAGAAAGGTAGACCTGTGAATAAAAAAATGGTGATGGTATATATATGTATGGGTCCCCTTCATATGGTCGACATTTCAGAATGTCGAAGACCATATGGCTGAGACCATATGATCCACATTCAAAATGTCACCCATGCGGAACCGGCATCTCTGCACAGTGAGGAATGGAAAGATTTCCATCTTCTGCACTCTAATGCGATCTCAGAGTTGGTATATTTAAGTTGTGGGAGGGTGCATGTGGGTGTAGCCCCCCTTCAAGCAGTGTGAAGGTAAGTTATTGTTGTGTTTTTTTTTTTATTACATGGTCGACATTTTGAATGCTGATCATATGGTCTTGGCGATATGGTCTTCGACATTCTGAAATGTCGACCATGTGAAGTAGACCCTTATGTATATATGTATGTGTGTGTGTGTGTGCGCGTTTGTGTGTGTGTGTGTGTGTGTGTGTGTGTGTGTGTGTGTGTGTGTGTGTGTGTGTGTGTGTGTGTGTCTCTCTCTCTCTCTCTATATATATATATATATATATATATATATATATATGTATGCATATGGAAAGGGTAAAGGACACCGATCTCTTGGGAGTTATTAAGGCAGGAGAGAGAGGAAAGATGAATAGGGGACCCACATCTAAATTCATTCTTTCGAGGTTGCCTGCATGCCTTAATATTGATGTTAGTGGATATCTGATATATGGCAAATTAGAAAAGAATGATAATGCAAAGGAATAGGAAACTGGGAAAGGAGATGATATAACGGGAATGTTGCTGGAACAGCCATGGGTGGGGGAACTGGAGCCTCCAGTACCAAATGTACTACAAACGTTGGTTAAGGATATGTAGGAAGACAAAGAATATAAGTGTTGGGAGGAATTAATTCTCAATATAGTGAATGAAAAACAGGATAAAGAGATGTAGTCTGTGTTATGGAGATGGAAAAAATATCAGGACAGAATTAGATATTGTTTCCATTTAAGAGTAGGAGTTAGAACTAAGTGATGGGAAGAAGTACAGATAGAAGAAGCACAGGAATTGGATGGGAAACTAGGAATTCATACCTAGTTTGGCACCTATGTCTCTAATGCAAACAGGTAACTGTAAATAGTTCATCTCCTGGCTCATGCTTACATTTATCAAGGGTGTCAGAACTTGTCATAGATTCAGGATGCATGGCTTGGCTTAAAAAGGCCCTTGTGGTCAATAGCCTAGTAAAGATCTATGAACCTATAAGAAGTAATGTTGCCAGTTAAGTTGGAACGGCAATTTCAGGGTTTAATAGGAAAGTGTCAGTAGAATGCAGAAAGAGCTAAAGGACAAGCAACCATCACCAGGAATATCAGCAGAGATTAATACTCAAAGAAGGAATATCTAAGGGAATAGTATTGAAGATAGGCAAGTTCTTGACAGGAAAGTTAGGTAGGCAACCAAACAAACTAAAAAACATTGGGAGAAAGAGCTTCCGTCCTAATTATCAGACTGGAAATGAGCAAAGATATTTCAATTTTTCAGATATTCTGGGAAAGCTAAGCATTTTAGGATATTTGCCTGGCCATGCCTGCATAGATATTTCTATACACCATTTAGGCTGGCAGTGGTGTTTCCAGGAACCACAAATTGGTGCTAGTGATACAACTGGGGTAGAGGAGAACATGGAGGCATACTTTTTAGGGACTGTTTCAAGTAAAAGGATTTTTAAATAATTTTTACTTGAGCTATTGGATCCCACATTCTCAGAGGAGATAAAGTTGAGCAAAGCATTCCTTTTCTTAAGGTATGATTTCCACAGCCCTGAAAAGGGTTTCTGCTTGCATTATAATCTTTGCTGGTCACATGTTTTAATCATTCTGCTCATCTTCCAAGTGGTTGACTGCTAAGATTCACCTGCATAAATCAACTGACAAAAGCTGATTTAAGTATACTTTTCTTTGCACTTATTTAATATTAGAAATTTGTAGATAATTGTTTCACTTGAATACTGCACTCTTTGTCTCTAGCTGCAGTTAGTCTCGCCCACCCCGTTCTTGTTGTGGTATTAATCTTGGTGGCTTTGGAAATACCCGCCCCTGCTGTAAATCTGTTGTTGGACATTCCCACTGGGCCCATCTCATTTGCTCACTCAGCTGAGTACAGTGAGATCATATTTTGATTTCAGACACTCCTACCAGTCCTATCTCATCTGCTGTGTACAGAGAGAGCACTTGGGAAGTACATCCCCTATAGCATTTTAATCTGCTCTGTTCCCTCCCTCTCCACAAAAAATAAAAATAAAAAAAAAATTACTTATAGTTTCTTGAGCTGCTCTTACATAACTGTCTTCTGCCTTAATACCTTAATTTGCTGTACTGTGTGCTTTTGAGTGTAAAAGTGCACATTTGATTTTTCATAAATTTGTTTTTGTCATTTTTATCTTATCTGCATTTATTTAAACTGTATTTGCCTTAATATTGCTACACACTGATGATAGCTTGTACTGCATTTAAAGTGTTTTTGCTACTGTCATTAGCTCATTCTTTCTAATACAGAGATAACTTTTAGAGAAAGCCAACCCACTTAACTAATATACATATATATATATATATATATATATATATATATATATATATATATATATACATGTATATAAATTCCAAGCTTGTTTTCTACCTTTCCTGTAAGTAGTCCAATCCAGATATAGATTTGCTGTATCCAGGACTGTTTGTAAGCTTCTGTGCCCCAAGCCTTTCTGTGTTGGAGGGAAGCCTTCTAGCTTATCAGTGTGAGTGGTATGCACAATTTAGCCTATCTACCACAAGAGTGGTTTCTGCCCAGAAATTGTAGTTTATTGGCTGTTTGGGCAGTTTTTCCATCTCTTTCAACTTTCTGGTTTAAAAGCCTGCATTTGCGCTTATTTCCCACCTTTTCTGTAACTAGTCTACTCCAGATACAGATTTGCTGTATCCAGGACAATTTGTAAGCTTCTGTGCCCCCAAGTCTTTCTGTGTTGGATGGAAGCCTTCTAGCTTATCAGTGGGAGTGGTAAGCACTAGGTAGCCTATCTACCACAAGAGTGGTTTCTGGCCCAGAAATTGTAGTTTATTGGTCATTTGGGCAGTTTTTCCATCTCTTTCAACTTTCTGGTTCAAAAGACTGCATTTGCGCTTGTTTCCCACCTTCCCTGTAACTAGTTTAGTCCAGATACAGATTTGCTGTATCCAGGACTGTTTCTAAGCTTCTGTGCCCCCAAGCCTTTCTGTTTTGGAGGGAAGCCTTCTAGCTTATCAGTGGGAGTGGTAAGCACTAGGTAGCCTATCTACAAGAAGATCCAGATACCGATTCTTAGTTTTCGCACTCAAATTTGCTTATCCGTGCTCAGCACTTGCTCAGAACTTGTTGTAAGCACTAAATAAACTACAAATTACTACGGCACTCACCCTTCCTCATTACCTATAGGAAAACAGTTTTGGTACTTACTTTCCTCACTTGCATAGATAAAAACACCTCTTGTACTCACTTTCCTCACTTGTCTAGAGGAAAATATTTTTTTATTCAGGCATGTCCAAGGGTCAGCTCCCAGTGTTCTCTCCTGTCTATCTGATGAATCTGGACATCTTGGGGCAATGTAGCAATTGCCTCATGTACACAGACAACCTCTCCTCCTACCACCCAACACTACAACCTGTGAGAGATGCACTTATCAGGCCAAACTGGAAGTAAAGCTCTGTCCAACCAATACTGAACTTTATAGTCAAGAGGAGAAGGTAAACACTTGCACCACATCACACTTATCACGTAGTCCCACTAAACCTACACCACTAAAATCCACACATAGAAACACAAAAACATTTGCGGAAGCTCTCAGTAATAATCTGCTCAAGCAACAGAGACCTCCAATGCAGAAATGCAAGCAACCTCCCACCAACAACACAACCCAAATGACATAGCCCACAGACTCAGTGTGCCACTCAACCACAGCCCATAAGGCAAAACAACGTACTCAACACACTAGTCATAGGTGACTCTATAGTCAGGCACATTGCTGTTCCACTCATCAGGCTAAACAAGGAGAAGGTCACTGTCAGCTGCTTGTTGGGTGCCAGGATCTGCCACATAACTCACGCACTCAGGTCACTCCACAACAAGTACAAATATGACTTTGTGATTGTCCATGTTGTTGTAAACGACCTGAGACATACCTCCCTGGACTACATGAAAAGAGTCATGGAAGAACTCTCCGATCTTGTAGCCCAGGTAGGTATGACCCTAGCCCTGAGTAGTATCCTGCCATCACCCAGAATGATACTGCAGTACAAGGACAAAATGATTGACTTCAACAATTAGCTAAGCTTCTGGCGTGATTCTAAGGGGATCCAGTATCTGTCTGACTGGGAAGACATGCTCGCCCGACCAAGATGCTTTGCCATAGATGGCCTGCACCTGTCACCCCTGAGATTCTGGATACTGGCTGAGGCTCTTGCTGCCCCTATAGTGCCTTTTAGGCAAGGCTCAAATGACAAATTCACCACCATAACAGGAACAGGCAAGCAAAAACTGGGGGTAATGCTACTCAATGCTAGAAGTCTAAATCTCAAAACGCACTCACTCGAGGCACCCCTTAAAATGCAGAACATCGATGTCTGTGCAGTGACTGAGACCTGGTTCAAGGCTGCAGAGAGTACACCTGCATTACAAGGCTATAACTCATACCACACTTTTCGGCCATCTAACCTGGACCGGAACACCAAAGGTGGAATTGTGTCCATATCCATTAAGGATATCCACACTTCCAGGCTAGTTGCTCAGCATAATGCAGCCGAGGTTATCCAAGTGCAACTAACTCTGGGCAAAACTGCAATCCAAATTGTAGCCTGCTACAAACCCCCCACCATGCCCCAGGATTCCCACTCCTATTTTCTTGATATACTGGAAATTATTAGGGTTCAACCAAACACCCTAATATTGGGCGATTTCAACTCCTCCACCATTAACTAGGAAAACTACTCATGTACCAACTCCTTCACTCATCGCTTTCTGTAATTCATAAATTCCAATGTCCTGGATCAACTTATCCACTCCCCCACCAGGGGCAACAATATCCTAGACCTAGTCATTACCAACATGAGTGACCGATGTTCCACACCTGAAGTTAACTCCTCATTGGTCAGATCCAACCATATGCTAATCACCCTAGATATCCACATCCTGCTCCCACTCCCCATTAAAGAAACCACTGTAAAAAATGTCTCCAAACCCAACTTCCTGCTTCTTAAGACAGAAGTGGTGAACTTCATGACAACCATGTTGATGGACAATATAGTTATGACTGCTGAATCCTACACAAATGCACTCTATAAGCACTTACATGAGTGCATGGATAATGCTATCCCAAACAGAACCAAGACACTATCCTCCAAAAAAAGGAAGCCAATCTGGTGGTCCCCTGCCATAAACAAACTCTACAACATAAAGAAGAAGTTGTTGCAAAAGAGAGTAAAATCCCATGAGTGGAAGAGTTCCCTGGTCAGCCTCAGCAAGAAGCTGAGATCCCTCACAAGATCCTCCAAAGCTAGTTACGAAAACAAGATTGCCACTGATTCTAAGGACAACCACAAAGCTATGTCAAGAATCTCAATGACAACACCCAGATCTGCTCTGAGTTACAGCACAATGGCACAAAATTACAGAACCAACTGATATTGCCAACATCCTAGCAGATAGGTTCAGTGCTAACTTTACCCCCCCCTCACACCCCCTAAAAGGCCCATATCTATACAGGAAAAATGCAGAGTCCCTGCAATCACAACTTCACAGGTAAAAGCAGCACTCTCTAAAGCCAAAAACACAGCATCCATGGGACCAGAAAACATCCCAGGCTGTGTTTTACATGAACTTCAGAATGAACTGGCTCCCCACCTAAGCACCATGTTCAATCATAGCCTCACGCCAGGCTTTGTGCCCACTGAATGGCACACAACAACAGTTATCCCACTCCACAAAGGGGGAGCCACCACTAATCCTGGGAACTATCACCCTATTAGCCTGATGAGCCTGGTCTGCAAGGCCATGGAATGTATCATCATGGAATTCATAAACAAAGACATTGGTAACCTCCAAACTCTGGACCCCACCCAATTCGGGTTTGTGAAAGGCAGATGATGCCTCCTGAACCTGGTCGACTTCTTTGAGGCAGTCACCAAAGCCGTACACGAGGGTAAGGTGGTTCACACAGCCTATCTTGACCTCACCAAGGCTTTCGACACCATCCCCCATTCTGGAATTATAGCTAAGCTTACTAAACTAGGTATAAATCCCTGTCACAAGATGGGTTGCCAACTGGCTCACTGATAGAACCCACACTGTAAAAGTTGCAGACTCCAAATCTGACTTCAAACCAGTGACAAGTGGAGTACCACAGGGATCAGTCCTGGGATCTCTCCTGTTTGGTATCTACTTCTCTGAAGTACAGACTAACACAGAAGGCCTCTGGCTAATGAAGTTTACAGATGACTGCAAACTAGGAGCTATAGTCGAGTCCCCAAATGATGTGGACATCCTACAGAAGGGCCTCACTGAGACAGATGCCTGGTGTCAGAGCTATGGCCTCAAACTCAATGCCAAAAGTGCATTGTTATCACCTTTAGTGAAAACTCTGTACCCATGAACTATCACATGGGTGGCAGTCTTCTTAACACCAAATGTGTGATAAGAGACCTTGGGCCGCAGGTGGACAGTAGTCTCTCCTTTGATAAACACATTGCCACAGTAGTCAGGAAATCCTTCTACATGGCACACCTCATCACAAAAGGGTTCATCCAGGAAAAAAGAGGTCATTGTTCCCCTCTTCTCGACACTCATTAGACCCATTATAGAGTACAACGCCCCTTTTGGAATGTACCTCACAAGACATCTGCAGCAGCTGGAATGGCCACAAAAGTACCTCACAAAGAGGATTACTGGCCTCAAACAGATGCCATACACTGATCATCTCAAAAAACTCCAGCTTTACTCTGTAGCATATCACCTACTTCGAGGTAATCTCTGCCTAATATATAAAGCTATGTCAAACCCAGAGCTGTTGGACATGCTACACCTAATGAATTCCCAATCCCTCCACGCTACATGCTCTAGGGACCTAAATCTTGTCACCACAATAAACAGGACTTGCTGGAGGGATAGATTCCTGTCCCAGAGACTTCCCATACTCTGGAACAAGCTACCCATCTATGTCAAGCAAAGTTCCTCATTAACACTCTTCAAGAAAAATCTTGATGAGTGGATGGGAAAATAGGAAATACACCTCGGGGATCACATCTGTGGCTCTGCTCGACAGGGGCACAAGAAATTAACTTTCTTGGGTTGGCGTAAGCCAGGGAACTTTGTTGGCTAGGCTTACTTGGACCCTTCGGCCGATAGCCTAGTACCTACCTAAGAACCTATGAACCTATAAGAATGAGAGCCTGATAGGGCTCATATCGATTGTGGGTGGGGTTGAGGGATATTACAAAGATAAAAAATATGAACTTTTGACAACTGAGGAAGTTGAAAGAAAAGTAAATAGAATTGTTGATAATGAAAGAGAATTGGAAGAAAGAGAGACAGAGAAATTGTTTGAAAGGAAATGGGGTCTCTGGAACTGAGATGGAGAGGAGAAGAAGGATCAGGAAGTCGAAGGTTGAGTACCCTAGGAGACTGGCTTACAAGTAATTGGGTAGGATCTTTGGAGAAACAGATTGAAACAGTAGATCAGAACATATAGAAGACGAATGAACAGTAGGAAGTAAAGAAATTGAAAGGAAAGAGCTTGTCCCAAGATAATTGTTGGGAATGGGAAAAATAATGGGGAAAGGTTACAGTAATAAATGAGTCAATAAAGGGAGATGGAGCATTATTGGTTTTAAAAGATCAATAATAATAATATTGGTTGGGACAAGGAATCTTGAGAGAGGGGAAATTGTCAAGATATTAGGAAGAATAGAAATGATTTCCATGTACATGCACATGGATATGTCAATATGCATTATAACATTACAAAGCTGAGAACTGCTGTAGTGGGTTTTTGGATATTTTGTGTATTAACAGTTATCCAAGTTTAATAGATTCATGGGGCCTGAATGTGCATATACTTGCAAAGTCGACTTGTTCATATGCCATAAGTAGGAGAAGCTGTTGAAGTAGGTTGTGGGGAACTAAAGCATGCTAAAGTAAACACCATAGAGCACAACAATTGTTACATTGCACAACATTTTAGGAAGAGGGAAACAATGTTGTATAATAAGTTATGCTACTCAAATGAAGAAATTTGATTTTATTTCATGGATGTAGCTCTTGGTAGGCATTGTTAAGATTTTACATATGTGTTAATATGTTATTGTTATGTTCATAATCTACTGAATAAACTTATAATACATAAATAAATAACACCCAGTTTTTTAAATACAGCCTTGCGAAAAAAGTTATTAAAAAAAATGTTCATGCAGGAGGCTGCACAATGATTTTTCATAAATCCATGCCAGCAAATGTTCAGCACAGCGCTATGTCTGGAAATGACCTCAAGTACATTCAAAAGGCAGCTTAATAAACATTTGCAGAACAAGCAAAATATACAGATATGGTGGTAATTGTCCACAATACTCCTTTTTCCAAGAAGATGGAACAACGCATTTTTGCAACAGAGTGTTAAAATGATAGTTGGGTTAGATGTTTAAATAATATATCAGGTATGTTATCCAGCCACTGTTGCATTTTATTTTTCTTAAGAAAGCTTCAACCATGTTTTCAGTAATACGAGGCTAAAGTAAACTATCTGAATTATGACTGGTGCTATCTTGAGTGGTCAGTGAGTGCAATATGTCCAAACCAGTAAGACAAGTTGGGGTTAGAAGGTCGGGCTTTGTAATGTGGTTAGCAAAGTGCTTGGAAAAATATTAGCCATTTCCATAGGGCTGCTAATTAACTGATATTGTTAGAATGAGGAACTTTGCAGAGGTAACAACCACAACGAGCATTCATATAACTGCAGAACATTTCAAGATTCTTATTATAAGTTTTCTTTATAATTTTCCTTACATTCACGAATAGCAGATTTCACTTTTCTACACATGGCATTTAAACTAGTTTTGATAGCTCTAGTTTGATACTTTTCAATAATCTGCACTTACTTTGTTTTTCATTTTAGACATTATGGATATGCTAATTCCACCAAAGAGAAGTGAGCTCAAATGGACTGAAACTTCAAGTTATTTTTACAGCTGTACAGCAAGGAGGTACTTTGACATTTAAAATGGTCCCCACAATGCATAGGATCTGAATTACAAGTTTGCAAACAAAAGTAAGGATTAAATTCAGAATTTAAATTGTTTATATCTATGGATTAAACTTTATGATGAACAATGAGTGAATTGTTTTAGTCTTGCTAGAAAAATAAATGCAAAACTGGAAACCAATATGCTCAGAATTGCCCAGTGGAAATATGGGAAATATTACAACCACAGCTTCACAACCCCAATCTAAGACAGTGGTCAATGCAGATATTGTTACAGCCCTTGATTGGATTTTCCATCATTTCAGGGGCAACCATTACCATTACCACCACCGAGAAAATGGATGCATGGCTTGAAGGAGGGCAAAAAGAAGGAAGCCATACAATTTCATCCATTAACACGGAGCCAAACAAAACATTAAACACCACGAACCTTTATAATGGTATAGTTTTTAATATATCTCATTTTCCACTAACAGAATCTCAGTTTAGAGTATTAAATAAAGGCTTATCTTTTATTCCAGCCTCTACAGTAGACATTTATCATGTATTAGCTGAGTTTAAGTTATTTGTAAGAAAATTGAATTTGAGAATAATTTTTCAAGCTTCTAATGACTCAAATATATGTCAACATCAGAGGAGTAGCACCTACATACCTTTAAGCAATAATTATGTATCAGTAGTTGAAAAATTTGTAGAAAAAGATATATGAGAGCTTTACTGTACAAAACAGAGGGGTCAGTTTTCCAACTTAAATAAGGAATAATATGAAGCTATTTCTTCTTTATTACAGAATAAAGAGATAGTTATTAAGCCTGCCGATAAAGGTGGAGGGGTGGTGGTTTTGGATACTTCTTATTATCTAAATAATAAAATCTGAAATATTAGCAATACAAGATTATCTGAATATTAAGAAAAATATAGTTTGCAAAACTGTGCACAATGATAATTCAGATATACAGGATTTATTTAGTAATGGTGTTTTGACTGAAAATGTTTTTAATTATTTGAATAGTGAAGTGACAATGATTCTTGTTATATATGGAATCCCAAAAGATTCACACATCAACAAATAGCCCACCCCTATGCCCTATAGTTTCAGCTAGGGGTTGGGTTATTCAACCCATTTCTAAGTTTTTGGAAACTGAATTGAACCCAGTTTTAGAAACCTCTACAACTATTGTTAAATATACAAAGGACTTCTTGAAGCAGTTATTTACATGGAAAGAGGATAATAATGTAATAAATTGTTACTTCATTACTTTAGATGTGGACTTCTTGCTCACATCAGTTCATTATAATAAAGGCATTGAAATGGTTAAGAAGTACATAACATCTCAAGTCAGTTTAATACATCTTGATATAGATGATGTGGAAGCTCTTGGAAGTCATTTTCTCCAATAATATTTTCAGTTTTCGAGACAAGTATTTTAAACAATTACAGGTCTGGCCATGGATGGGCGGCCACGGTGGTGCAGCGGTTAGCGTTATCGCCTCACAGCAAGAGGTTCTCTGGTTCGATTCTCGGCTGGGGTGCCTTCTGTGTGGAGTCTGCATGTCCTCCCTGTGGTCGCATGGGTTTCCTGTGGGTGCTCCGGTTTCCTCCCACATCCCAAAGACATGCAGTAGGTGGATTGGACACTCTAAATTGGCCCTAGGTGTGAGTGTATGTGTGTGTGTGTGTGTGTGTGTGTGTGTGTGTGTGCCTTCTGTGGAAGGTTGGGCACCAGGTTGGCAACTCGACACTGTAAAACTCCACTGCCAATCATGAGCGGACAGATGATCCGCTGTGGCGACACCTAACCAGGAAAAAGCCAAAAGAAGAAGAAGAAGAGGTCTGGCCATGGATAATCCAGTGGCCAACACATATGCTAATGTTGTTATCAATCATTGGGAGAATTAATATATTTGTTCAGATAAGTTTAATAAGTATAATAACAATGTGTTTTTCTACAAGCGTTTTGTTGATTATTTGTTTTTTATTTGGGACGGTTCATTAGTGGATCTTAATGACTTTATTATTTGTTTACACACTACTACTAGTTGTTTAACTTTCAAGAAAAATGTAAGCAATAGACAGATTTATTCTTTGGACATTACTCTATGAAAGACGTTAAAGGAGAGATCCAAACCACCCTATGTACTGAAAAGGTTAAGAAATGTACATATCTATCGAGAGATAGTAAGCATCCCCCTTTCATTTTTAAAAATATAGCGAAAAATCAGATGGCTAGATTGTCAAGATTAAATACAGAAGAAAAGAAATTTCATAACCAAATAAATAATATGGTGCATGATTTCCATTGAAGAGGTTATCATAAGGATTTACTCAATAGGGAGAAAGATATTATTTTAAAAAATAGGAAAACTCAATTTCAGCTTACTTTTTCTAAGCATGTGTGCCCAAAAAAGAATGCATTAGATACAGAGCTTATGATAAGTAAAGATTATAAGTAAAGATAATGTGTGTAGTGGTACCTTTACATTTAGTCGTAATACAGGTAAAGGCATGCATATAATTCGGAAGCACTGGTCAATTTCATCACACGTTCCAGAACTTAAAGATGTATTCGAAAGAGGTATGCTCTGGATATAGAGAGATGCTTTGGGTATAGAAGATTAGGTAACTGAAAAAATAGGTTATGCTATAAAGAGCAAATAAAGTTTAGCAAAATATTTATTAATACAATGGGCACATATACTTGCAATAGATGTAATTTTTGTAGGTTCATCTATACTGATAAGACTATTACTCATCCATTGTATAATACATATTTTACCTTAAGGGCATATGGCACTTGTGAAACCAGGAACTTAGTATATTTGGCTCAGTGCTGTAAGTACCCTGCATACTATGTGGGTTAGACTAATCAGTGATTGAAGGAAAGAATATGTAGTCATTTGTCAGATATTAGGAGGGGAGTTGAGAATAATGCACTTTTTAAACATATTCGAAATACTGATAGTACACGTTTTTAAGTTCATGATTTTGAGTGTGATACTCCTGCAACTCCATAGAGATGATATAAGAAACTGTATAGAAAAAGAAGAAAATAAATGGATTTTACATTTTAGGGCACATTACCCACCTGATTTGAATGATTTTTTAGTATTAACCCTATTTAAAAGATTTGCATACTAGGATAAAATAACTTTGTGTGTAAGAAGATGTTTTTTGATTTGGTGTCATATGATTTGTATACCATGAGAGTCTTTGGTGTCATATGATTTGTATAACATGTGATTCTTTTGGTGTCATATGATTAGTATACCATGTGATTCATTAAACTTTGGCTTAAAGCTTGTAGTTATGAACTACTTGTTTATTTTACTTTTGTCCTTTGGTTTTGGTTTATCTGGATTCACATCTCAAGTTTTTTTGTTCTCTTCCTATAATTTTCTAAAATGTTACCCAGCTTTTGAAATAGTGTTATTTTCTGCTCAGGATTAAGTCTGAGACTCATACAGCAATCATTTCATTTTATAGATTGACTATTATTTTCAAGACATAGTGTAACTATGATGAGCTCACTATCAGTGTTGCAGATGTCTAACATGGCCAGAACTGAAACATGAATGAAAATGATAGCACATCCCTCAGATCTTCCAACAAACTCCTACTAAAGGTATCCATCTCCCACAACCAACATGGCAACTCCCTCTATTCAAACAAAATAGCCAAATTCTGGAACACCCTTCCAGACACAATAATGAAAAATCCAGTACATGACCAATTCAAATCGCTCTTAAAGGAGCACCTTATAAAACACTGGCTGTGCTGTTGTCACTGCCCAGTTTAAATTATTTCCCCACTCCTGTTCTACCTTTCACACCTTAACTTCTAACTTTATCCTACATACTACCTAGTCTTTTGCTCATCTGTACTGTAATTGTACAGTTCTACAGATTGTATTATATCTATTGCCACTTGTTTGTGTTGTACTACTGATTGTGTTGTACTACTGTGGACTTTTCTCCCTGGGTTTTCAATATTTAACATGACCTTGCATTGTACTGTCTCTTGATACTGTAAATAATTCTGTGGTACTAATGTTTGTTGTTATTATGTTTTTTGTTGTTGTCGTTGTTGTTTGTATTATGGTGGAGCTTTTCTCCCTGGGTCTCCCCAGAAAACAGGCCTCTGGCCTAGTCGGAGACACCTGGTTAACAAATGTAATAAATTAAATAAATGACAATGCCATCCCCTGAAGCATCTTTTCCTAGACATTCACATTTTTGAAATCTGATGATATTAACGGTGTTACACTGCCAACTTTCAGAAATAAGCAGATCTAATTTATTGGCAGACATAACATTTTTTTGTGGTGACTAAAAGATGTTTGGTTAAATGAAGTTTGGCAACAAACTAAGTTGTCCTGGTACATCTTCATGGGGGGGGGGGGGGGTTAGGTTAATATTAAGGAGACTTAAGTGGGTTGGGGAGGTGAAAGGGTTAAGTGGAGGCAGGGATGGTTGAGAGGAAATGAGATAATGATGGGGAGGGGTTTAAGAGGTTTAGTCTAGTGTAGTAGTTAGGTGAAGCAATCACATTTTGGCGTAAACTTGCTACATTGCAGGCTCATGTCCATGACAACCTGTGAGTTCATTGGTCAGGTAGGCCTTGGTTTGGTGGTGGGCTTGAGGAGGTGAGTACTAAGGGCATACTAGGGGTGTAGGGTAGATATATATATATATATATATATATATTTTTTTTTGTCTCGTTTAGCCAAGTCTGGAAACTGTTATTGAAGCAGGTTGTGGGGGTGGAGAGAAGACCTTGTAGTACCATTATTTATGCATTTAGGGCTCCCGAGACAGACCCTTTCACTCGTGGTAATTATGTTTGTGGGGTGGAAGTGTATTACTTGTGGAGGGTAAATCAGCCTCTGTGTCGGCATTTAGTGGAGCGTGGACAGCCTTAGCTGCTATAATCCCTATTAATCTCGTGAAGGGCAAACTGGTGTCATGCATATAAAAAATAATGGATAAAGTGAAAGTGCGAGGGCGCTTTTGCGGTTGTTACCACAAGTACAAGTCCTTTCCGTTTCTTGTTCAGTGGAAGGTACGGGAGAGGTAAATGGATTTATAGAGTGTTATCCTACTTGTTCCTACTCAAATTGGCACAGTTGCTTTTCAAATATGAAATGATTTCCTTTCGCGGGCTTGGGCTTTACAAAGATGGTTGCAAAGTCTCCGATCAGATGCTCGAGTTGCTCGCAAATAGCTGTTGCAGGCGGCGCATGTGTGGTGAGTTCTGTCCACTTTGTTGCGTGCTTTGCAGTTACAGGTGGAGCAGCAGTGTTGTTCCTTGGTGTGGGCCTTTGTGCCATCTTCCTGTCTGTGCATCTGATGGATCTGATGGTGCGGATCTGTCTCCAAAAAAAAAAAAAAACCCTCTTACTTGAATACTGGACTTGGAGGAGTAGTTGCAGTGGTGTTCCTGACTGTACTCCATCTAAAGAAGATGCAGAGGCGAGGGAGGTAAGGTGTCAGTTTAAGACCTCTGTTGCAGTTAATTTAAGTTTAGCGACAGGGTCGAACTCCTTCTGTCTGTGAGTTGCAACTGATAAGAGTATAAGGCTTGTTTCAAGGAGAGGCAGTTGGTGATTGTATGTTGTGGTCTGTTGTCAGAGTGTCAAAGTTTTTGGTTATGGCAAAGGACTGGTTTGTGCTAGAGTGGGAATTTTGTTTGGCAACAGCATGGCCATCAGTTGGTTGTCTTTGAGTTTCGCTGAATGTCCAGAGGTAATTTTCTGGGGGGATTGGCTGGAGGTTGGAGATTTCCTGTAATTGTTGGGAAGCTGCAGGAGCATTACCCTCGATGGTTCAGATTTTTGCAGACTGTACAGTTCTGAGCCTCATATATGGTCCGTTCGTCATAAAATGCCGCACACTATAGTTTAAGTAAATGTTGGGGAAAGAAGCAGACGTTGGGCGGCAGAGCAGAGGATCCCTCCTTTATAACGGGCTATAATTTTTTTTTTTTTGAGGCTACTGTTGCTTATTTAGCAATATAGTTCATTGGTCTCTTAATTCATTGTTGCGTAGTGATTTGGATACATACCTGCATTGAGTTAGGTCTGTGGTTAAAGTTAATGATGCTTTCTTTGTTTACTGTGTGGGATTGTGATGGTTTTGAGGTTTTCTTTCTCTTCAGCTCATTGGTGGCAGTTTTGCTTTTGGTTCCATTGCGAGTTTCGCGGGCTGTCTGGCATGGCTGCTTTCCGTGCATGCATTGTGCTAATTGAACCGTTTGTGGAATGCATGGTGGGTGGATGTGGTTTTGACTTCTTGAGTTGGGTTGCGATATGGCAGTGGCTTTCACGGGACTTCGTCACAGTGTGGAGGTAAGGCACCGTAACTGTTCGTGGGCTTTCAGGCCCCCTTTGCATTACTTTGGAGTCTTAGTACCTGCATGCATGGGATTATTTATAGTGCACACATCTATATATTGAGAGAGAGAGATAGAAAAAAAAAAGAGGTCCCTAGCAGTCATTACTAGGGCAGGTTATGGCTTGATGGATCGTTTTGCTCTGGCCTTTTGGAAGTGGCAGGGGACTGGCAGGTAGGAGAGTAAATTTTCTCTCAGTTGACCTGCACTTGGGGTTTGGAGGAATGGGGGGGGGGTTGCAGACAAGGGTAGAATGGCAAATAAGGGAGCACTGTATATAAAGGTGGGGGGAGGGGAGGGGAGGGGAAAAAATGGTGAATTTATTGCATCTGGGAGTCTTGTCTCCATGGGTGTAGGTGATTGTGATATGGGTCGGTGCAGCCTTATTGGGCAGGGAAAGGTTGCCTCCACTGGGTGGTTGACATTACTGGGTTTCTGTTGGCAGACATTGGGCGTACATTTCATCCGGGCAGTTTACCAAAATGTCCAGATTTTTGACTCATACTTTGGTCTTTTCCTCATAAATGTCTAGGTTTTTGGCTGATCACGGGTATGAGTGGAGGATTAAAGTCACTAAGTAACTACATACATTTTGGTTTCAGACTTCAGATGCTAGTGATGTATGTGCAGGATGGATTTAACCAAGTGGGGGGTACATATGCTCATAGAATTGCAGTATATAGTTATGATACATCTCAAACAGTCATTTGGAACAGAATAGAAAATGAGCTTTTCAAATCTCAATTAATTGGAGGTGGGAGGTTAAGAGCTAGGTAGATGGTTTTGCAATATAAGTTAGTTTGGCTTATGCAGTGTGCTAAGGGAGGTGGTATGGAACTGTAAGGTTACCCTGGTTGTGGATATTGATAGGTCCCTTCAGGTGTGTGGGTTTAGTTGTAACATACTCGACTAGTAGTTAAACTTATAGTGGGTGTTGGATAGGTCTGTTGGAAGCATATCTTCAGTTATGGCTGCGTTGTCATAAGTGTGTGGACTGGTGGTACAGTCTCTCCCTGGCTGGCTGGATAGGTTGTTTTTGAAAATACCTCAAAATGTGTGTTATATATTTTAGTGAATTTACATGTCTCTTCTTTCTTGCAGATGGGGTTTTGGAATGCTGCTGTTATACTTTGGAATAGGTGGGTATAAGCTGGACACTTATCTGTCCATTTTAGAGGATTTACTTTGTCCTTTTCTTTGTAGATGGAAGTGTCATACAGATGTGGATACCCAGAATGAGCTTTTTGTGGGTTGAAGGAATTGGACTCGAGAGGTGAGAGGAAGCTGGGATGTGTCGGCTGATGGAGCACTAGGTGGTGGTGTGCCGAGTACCAGGGGAAGTGATACACAGTGAATTCAAAGATAATGAAAGCAGTGGCAAGCAAAGATACTACACATGGGGAGCTCAAGATTGCAACAGTTATTGACTGAAATTGCTGAAGGGCAGAAGGCATCATGTGGTGGCCTGAAAGGGCATCTGAAAGGTAACATTTTTGATAGGTCGGATGTTTTGCCACCTGAATGGGGCTCAAATTGGGCCAGAGTAATCACCTTATTAAGACATATTAGAGCTCTTGTGTTCAATTAGTGGGAGCTGATTATTGCATTGGTATATAGGGCAAGTAAGGAAGAGGTAGGTGGGGGGACCAAAGGGGTAATGGGTGAGAATGGTTATGGGGAGTGTGGGGATTCCATGGGATGAGTAGTCACGACATTCATAGGTGCACAGGGCTTATTAGGCTAAACCCCTATGGCTCTGGCAAGCCAGTGAGGTTCAACCCTTGCTTTCTTAAGATCCTTGGGGTGGTTGTATTTACTCATTCAGTGGTTGAACCGTATTTAGGGGAGGACCAATGAGGTGTTTAATAGGATACTGGAGTTTGTTCCTTACAGTTGGTGTCTTTGGGGTGACAAATTTGCCCCTTGAGTAGGTAGTGTTAATGTTACATAACAGGTTAAGGTTTTACAGAATACCACAAGGATCATTTCACTTGGTGTTGGGTCAACTTCGTGAGTACAGTTTTTAGAAGCAGGGTAGGTAGGCTGTTGGTGGGGTGGTTTTTAAAACTGGGTGCGTTCTTACAGGGGAGTTAGAAGGTTTAAAGGAAGCTTGATTGCAGAATAAGGCTGCTGTAGGACTGGTCTTAATTGCCTACTAGTGGTATAGGTAAGATAAGGAAAGGGCTCTCCAGGGGAAATGACAGGGCCAAACAGGGGTTAGGAATGGTTTGGTAATGAGTGAATTGGGGGTGTTTATTGCTGGGTATGTAGAGTATTTCATTGCTGAGCATAGGAGGGTTTTGGGAACAAGGTCAAGGGGTGCGGGTTTTCTGCCAGCTAAGGTAGGACATTAAAGTTGGAATTAAGGGCTGTTCCTTATGGTAATGGAGTTGTCGCACATATAGAATTGGGTAGTGGGTGGGCTAAGGTGATATGCTACTGTTAACAGGGTCTTGGGTGTGAGACTTGCTACCAGTTTGACTGGGTGCCATCTTGAGTCCATGGGGTTATAGTTTGTGGTTTGTTGTGGGCATAGACTGGCAATACATTCATGTTGAGCCATGATCTCAGCTTTGAAGGTGGTGGGCTAAAAGGGTATGTGTTCTCTTGTTGTGGATGTTCCGGTGTTACAATGGGGTCACAGTAATCTGACTTTATTTAGTTTCATTAGAGCATGTTGCAATGATGGCCTGGAAAAAGGGTTTGACAGGACTGTAAGGAATTTATAGATGATGGGTACACCAAATGATGTTTGCTTGACCCTTCCCTTTATGGGAAGTGGATTGAATAATTTTGGGTAGAAGGGAGGGGGATCAGCCCGGTCAGGCTGGTTGGTGGAGAAGAGGGATAGGCTTGCCCTCTTCTATTTCCCCTCTGAATGTTCATTCCAAGGATCTGGGGAAAGGAAATCAGTAGTTGGAAGAAGCTTGCTGAATAGTTAAGCAAGCTGAGGTAAGGATGGTGCTTATTTGGTGGAAGGTAATTCAATGGATGGTGTATGAAGTGAGTTGGGATGCTGCTTCATAAGTAAAGTAACCGAGCAGAGGTATGGACCCTGTTTGTAGGGCAGGGTGAGTAGGTACGCTGCCCTGATTAACATTACAATGAATGATGTATGAAGTGAGATGGGACGCTGCTTCATAAGTAAAGTAAGTGAGTAGAGGTATAGACGCTGCTTACTGGGGCAAGGTGAGTAGGTACGCTGCCCTGATTAACATTACAAGGATGTTATGCTGTATTTAGAATCAGTTATAACATGAATAGTTGTAATTAATACAGTTGGTGATCAAAGCTATCTTATGGAAATTTAATAAAGGTCGCCAAATGTCATTTGGTGTGATGTGTTTTATTGAAGGGGACCAGGACAAATGAAGTTTGCCAACAAACTAAGTTGTCCCGGGACATCTTCATGGGGGGGGGGTAGGTTAATATTAGGGAGAGTTAAGTGGGTTGGGGAGTTGAAAGGGTTAAGTGGAGGCAGGGATGGTTGGGAGGAAATGAGATAATGATGGGGAGGGGTTTAAGAGGTATAGTCTTGTGTAGATGGGTGAAGCAATCACATTTTGGCGTGAACTTGCTACCTACCCACCTTCTTTTTTCGTTGGTGAGGAGTAGGGTTATTTGTCAGTGGGGGTAGGTGGAGAAGAGGGACAGGCTTGCCCTCTTCCATTCCTCCTCTGGATTTTCATTCCAAGGATCTGAGGAAAGGAAATGAGTAGTTGGAGGAAGCTTGCTGAATAGTTAAGTAAGGTGAGGTAAGGATGGTGCTTATTTGGTGGAAGGTAATTCAATGGATGGTGCATGAAGTGAGTTGGGATGCTGCTTCATAAGTAAAGTAAGCGAGCAGAGGTATGGACCCTGTTTGTTGGGCAAGGTGAGTAGGTACGCTGCCCTGATTAACATTACAATGAATGATGTATGAATTGAGATGGGACGCTGCTTCATAAGTAAAGTAAGTGA
The DNA here is from genome assembly GCF_019279795.1 of Protopterus annectens. Lineage (NCBI taxonomy): Eukaryota > Metazoa > Chordata > Ceratodontiformes > Protopteridae > Protopterus > Protopterus annectens. The sequence continues at coordinate 980,929,638 of NC_056741.1, read as the reverse complement.
TTAGAGGTATAGACGCTGCTTACTGGGGCAGGGTGAGTAAGTATGCTGTATTTAGAATCAGTTATATCATGAATAGTTATAATTAATAAAGTTGGTGATCAAAGCGATGTTATGGAAATTTAATAAAGGCCGTCAAATGTCATTTGGTGTGATGTTTTATTGAAGGGGAGCGGGACAAATAATTACTGCCAGAATAATTAAATTGTGGTCTATCAGGGAAGAATAATTCAGAATGCTGCAAGAAAATTTCCCAGCTTCAGAGTAACTTTACATTCCATTCACAAAAGTAATTCATTCATTTATTGAATAAAATAACCTTTCTCAATGGATAGTCTGCTAGTTTGGAGGAATTTCACCAAACCTGTACTATGTTTGCAGCAGATTTCAGATATCTCAGAAACTGCTTTATGCAGATAAAATAATGTTGTTTTGAATAGGTCATTTTCACCAGTATGAATAATTAAAGAGTCAATGGCCATCAATCTTTTAAAACTTTCTTTAGCATGTTAGGGATCTGAGTCAGTTTTAGGCCTCTCAGACTGGATGCTGTAATTTTTAATTTGACATTTGAAGAAATAGGTCTGCTTGATATCTTAAATGAGGAGAATCGAAGGAAAAGTATACCTATTGGAGAAATGGGGTCTGTGATCAGAACAACTCTATCCTTATGTAATGAAATTTTGGATGGTAAAATTGCTTCCTCTTGCGCTTCACTTAAGATTACCATACTCTTGATTCTGCCAATTTCTTTGTTTTATGATCCCCTCTACTGATTTGAAAATATACTTTGCACATCTAATCTTTTTGACATTATATCTTGACTATTACCATGCCTAAGGACCCACTTGACCATGATCCAGCTACCCCCTTGTCTATGCATCTGTTGTGCATGTTGCACTGTGATGCTAGGATGTGTATAAACATCTTCACATTGTATGCAGATTATGCAACTGCATGGGCAGTGACCATTTGTATGAAGTCTATGAAGCCCCTTAGTAGACTGTCAAAAAGCCTGGTAGTAGCAGGACACACCCGAACATGCTGATGTTAAAAAAACAAAATACAAACCAAGTGCAATAAATACTGAAACACAGACTGGGAACACTGGTTAAGTGCGAGCTGTTAAAATGAAAACAGGATGCTGTCAGATTGCAAAGTAAACACTGGGGCAGAAGCCACTCTCAGTTTGGGCTGGTGTGAAGCCTAGAAATCCACTTAGATAGCCAGGATGCTTTCTAGCACCAGAACACACTCACACAGGCCAGTTAAAAAGAAAGTGCAAAATAAGTTTAATAAATTATGTGACCCAGCTTGTGGATACAGATGAATTGGGAACAGCTAAAATTAACTCAGCATGCTATCAGATTGTAAAGAAAACACTAGAAGAACAGGCCTGTGGTGAAAGGAGGTACTGCCCAGCTAGCTGGAATTTTGTAAATAATTATGTCATTTGTGAATATCAACATGATATTTATAAGATGCTTGTGTTACAACTGTATTAGAAGTATATGTCATGTGTATATTGAACTGGTCTGTGCAAACGTGTGTTAAAAAGGTATTTTATAAAGTGCTAGTACTTAAAATGTAACCACAGTGTGCCCTGCATGAAGAGAACAGAAATGTGCATGCACTATTGCATCTGTTTAAATGTATATATTTTAACAGTGAAAATTGGAATACAGGAGGTTAGCTTCAGAAAAATAACTGAAATTAAATTAGTTTATAGGCTAGGCCAGAGAGATAATGTCTGTGCTGAGAGGTTTCCTGTATTGTTTTTGGAGTGAACTAATTATTAGTTTTAAACTGTGATGGAATGCAATTGTTTTATGACTTCCAGCATCTGTCAAAGATCTGAGGTGTATGTATTTTCACAGGTAGATGCTAAATACTGACATATTTCAGCAGTGGGGGGTTTTCCTGGGGACTAGAGTCAGATGACAAAACATGATGTCATTCTGCAACCTATCCTAGCAGTAATGTTTGAGATATCACTTTAAAAAGTCTCTTAGAGAGACATGGCATTCTGTATTCTTCTGTTTTGGACCTGGCAAGGACCACTCACCACATCTGTCTTGCTCTGTAAGTTTCTAAGGTATAGTAACTCTCTTGGATATAGTCATGAATATAGCAATGTTTAGTTTAGATATTTTTCTTTATTTATTTGAGACTGTCCTGCAATGTTGTTTTAAATATTTCCAGTGATTTTGAACTCTGATGTCACTGTGAATATATACTATTTTATTATTCTTTTATTTATTATTAAATATATTTAAACCTTTCATTGTGGCTGATCTTTGAAGACATATTTAAGTTTTTAGAGTACTTGCATACTTTTTGGTGACACTGCGTGGACCACTCCTAATAGCCTTGCTCTTGGTCAAACTATCATTTGTATTAATATTAATATTACACAGTAAGACTGGACACCCTTTGTTAAGGGTATTAATGTAGCTGATAAGGAGTTGGCTGGTGGCAGTCATAACTACCTTATAGTCTGGGCAAAAGGGGGCATAGCTAGTAAACCTGTGCCAACCTTTCCCAGATGTGTATATGTGTGTGTGTGTGTGTGTGTGTGTGTGTGTGTGTGTGTGTGTGTGTGTGTGTGTGTGTGTGTGTGTGTGTGCGTGTGTGTGTGTGTGTGTGTGTGTGTGTGTGTGTGTGTGTGTGTGTGTGTGTGTGTGCGCACGTGTGTATCTGTGTGTAAATCAAACCTCAATGAGTGTGTATGTCAAGTACTTGGGCAGGGACATGAAGCACTGGTTGGACAGAGAGGATGCTAGAGGTCTTGGCTTGGCCAGTCAGCTGAGATCTCAACTCTATAGCTGTGCCAGTGGGGAGTCTTACTGGGGATCTGGTGAAAGAGGGAGAAACCAGCCCCAGACTGACTGTCGTCTCTGTATGCACTTAAGGAAAATTGCATTTGATGCAGAGGGCTGCATCTGGAAATACTGTTTGTGTTCCTGATATCCTCTCAGTGTACATCCTCCACTGGTGTCAGTGGTGAGGATTGAGGCTCCTTCATTACTGGTCCAGTGGTGGATCATCACAATGTCCCTCATAAAACACAATATTTAGGCATTTTAGTAGGTAGGTGTGTGTGTGTAGTTAGGGTTTGGAGATATATATGTTTAATTGTTTTGTGTAGCTGGGTCATTGCGGTGTCTGTGAATTTATTTATTTGTTCATTTATTCATTATTTTTATATTGTGCAGGTTGAGATTTTTTATTCACTATATCCTGATACATAGCTTATTATTATACACATAGCAGTGAAAGTGTTTATATACATCCAGATATCTTAGCATGTACAACAGGTGCAGAGGCAAGGGGATAACTACCACATATTATGATTTTTCAGTTGTATTTCTTGGTTATTACGGCATCCAAGTGATTTCCATTTTGGATAGATTATCTCAGGCTTTGATATTATCCATGTATAAATCCATATAGATATATTCATATACATGTGTTTCTGTGTCTGTGCTTTAAAAAGGGGCTATAGAACATGAATATAAAGGCTTTGAGGCTAATGATCTTGTTACAGTGAATTCTAAAGAACTCAATTCAAACGACAGCAGATCACATCTTTATGGGTGTTATTTACTAAACTTTGTAGCATAAGAGCTGTCTGTAGACATGTTTCTGCAAAATATTCTGCCATTAACTAACAAGTCTCTGCTATGGAATGAATTAAGTTTGCAGTGCTGTCTCCTATTTTTTTCTAGTCAAAGATGCAGATAATAGATGCCTTTTTTATTTTTTGGCAACTCTGACTATGTGCCTTAAGGCAGTACTCAAATCTAAAGATGCTATTGTCCTTCTGAACATTTTTGAGATATGAAAGCAACAGCTGTTTGTATTCAATTAGTGAAAATATGAACAGATTGCCAATAATGCAGCTTGTTAAAAGACAAAGATGTGGTTTGAGGGTAGTGCCAGATTTGTAAGTACTTGATGTAGGACTCAATGCTTGTTTGCAGGGTTGTCTTGTACTAGAAGTTGCATTTATTTTATCTCTCTATCTATCTATCTATCTATCTATCTATCTATCTATCTATCTATCTATCTATCTATCTATCTTTCTAAGTTTTCTTACTGTTTCATTTATTTACTTATTGCTTGTAGGTAGCTTAACTGCCATTAAAACACCAATAAACAGCATTAGGCAGGCTTGTCAAATGAATACGTGCATTCTTAATACTACGGCTATATTACAAATCATTGTCAAGGGCACCAAGACTGCTACTAAATAGAGCCCTGCATAAACATGTTAAACAAAGTAGTCCCATTAACTGACTACAGGAAACCAACTGCATTATGCCTCTTCTATAGGAAGACTGCAAGCTGAAAAATATAGATGGTAGAGTTTGCTGCTGCAGTATATCATATGATAGGGGTACCAGACAATTAGACCTCTGATCAAGAAAACCATTACAGAATAAGTGAGAGTGATGAAGAACTGTGAGACGGTAAAGGAATCAATAGATCTCAGCACCTGTCCCATCGGCATTATTTGTTGTTAAGGAAATTTCAGTTAAGTTATAAATTGATGTGCAAATATGGAAGGTGACTCTCTCTGTAGTGAAAAGATGCTTGGTTTCATATTGATTTTGAGGCAGTAGTGCAACCTCTTTTCTGCTAATGATCATGACAGATTCTGATGCAAATAGATTATATATAGTCTCTCGAGTTACACTCACACGAGGTGTAGTTGTCAGTTTGGAATTTTCAATGCATTTTGAGCAGTGGTGACTTGTTTTGGTCTAAAAGGTTATTTCCTGTTGCAGTTATGTTGCGGAACAGTTTATCTTCATTTCTCTCATTAAGTGGTCTACCTTTTTGTAATCATTTATGAATTTCATGTCCCAAATAACATCTGTAGAGTGGATAATCATACTGTCTGTTTCAATGTATATGTCAAATATATGTGTGTTGAACACAAGCATGAAATATAAAAATACACAAATATCACTGCCGGTGTTTATAAAATGTTATCAGCTTTGGTGGTGCATTACTTTACAAACCTCAGAGCTTAACTAACTAAACCAAACACGTGACCAAGGTTTCAGAAATGGATGTTAGAATGGGGGGCTGTTCAAAATATTTAACGTTTCTCCAGTGTAGAACCTTAATGAAAGAATACCATCCCCAATTCTAAACAAAAAGCTGCTTTATGCTATAAAGTTTCCTACAGTTATGATTGCTGAAACACATAGGATGGCCACTGCCTAGAAAGTTGTTAAGATATAGCTTCAGTTAGTGAAAATAGAGTGCTTTTTTCCCTTGTTGGCATTTGAGGGTTAATTAATTTTATCTAGGGTAAACTGAAGACACTGGTGTTTTAATGAATCCTCTCAAATGCAGACAAACAATCTGTATCTTAGGTTCATAGGTAGGTACTAGGCTATTGGCCCTAGGGTCTATATAAGCCTAGCCAAAAGGTACCCTGGCTTTCGCCATCCAAGAAAATTATTTTCCTGTGCCACTGTCAGGCAGAGCCACAGAAGTGATCCCTGGGGTGAATTTCCTATCTCCCATCCAATCATCAAGATTTTTCTTGAAGAGTGCTAATGAGGAGCTTTGTTTGATATAGATAGGTGGTTTGTTCCAGAGTATGGGAAGTCTCTGGGACAGGAATCTATCCCTCCAGCATGTTCTGTTTATTGAGGTGATAAGGTTTAGGTCCCCAGAGCATGCAGCTCAGAGGTATTGGGATTTCTTTAAGTGGAACATGTCCAAAAGCTCTGGGTTTGACATAGCTTTGTATGTTAGGCAGAGATCACCTCTGAGTAGGCGGTATGTGATGGAGTAAAGCTGCAATTTTTAGAGACGGTCTGTGTAGGGCATCTGTTTGAGGCCGGTAATCCTCTTTGTGAGGTATTTCTGCAGCCTTTCCAGTTGTTGTAGATGTCTTGTGAGGTACATACCAAAAGGGGCATTGTACTCTATAATGGGTCTAATGAGTGATGAGTAGAGGGGAACAATGACCTCTTTTTTCCTGGATGAGAAACCTTTTGTGATGAGGTGTACCACGTAGAAGGATTTGCTGACTACTGTGGCAATGTGATTATCAAAGGAGAGACTACCATCCACCTGTGTCCCAAGGTGTCTTATCACACTTTCAGTGTTAAGTAGACTACTGCCTATGTGGTAGTTCATGGGTACAGAGTTTTTACCAAAAGGGATGACAATGCACTTTTTGGCATTGAGCTTGAGGCCATGGCTTTGACACCAGGCATCTGTCTCAGTGAGGCCCTTTTGTAGGATGTCCACATCTTTTGGAGTTTTGATTATGGCTTCTAGTTTGCAGTCATCTGCAAACTTCATTAGCCAAAGACCTTCTGTGTTAGCCTGTACTTCAGAGAAGTAAATACCAAACAGGAGAGGACCCAGGACTGAACCCTGTGGTACTCTACTTGTCACTGGTCTGAAGTTGGATTTGGAGTCTGCTACATTCACAGTGTGGGTTCTGTCAGTGAGCCAGTTGGCAACCCATCTTCTGACATAGGGATTTATACCTAGTTTAGTGAGTTTATCTATAATTCCAGAGTGGGGGATGGTGTCGAAAGCCTTGGCGAGATCTAGATAGCCTGTGTAAACCACCTTACCCTCATCTACGGCTTTGGTGACCACTTCAAAGAAGTCTATCAGGTTTAGGAGACATGATCTGCCTTTTACAAACCTGAGCTGGGTGGGGTCCTGAGTTTGGAGATTACCAATGTCATTGTTTATAAGTTCTATGATGATACATTCCATAGTCTTGCAGACCAGACTCATTAGGCTAATGGGGCAGTAGTTTCCGGGGTCCTTGGTGGCTCCCCCTTTGTACAGTGGGCTAACCATTGCTGTGCGCCATTCAGTGGGCACATAGCCTGAGGTGAGGCTATGATTGAACATGGTACTTAGGTGGGGTGCCAGTTCATTCTGTAGTTCATGTAGAACGCAGCCTGGGATGTTGTCAGGTCCCATGGATGCTGTGTTCTTGGCTTTGGAGAGTGCGTTTTTTTACCTGTGCAGCCATGATTACAGGAACTTTGCATTCTTCCGGTATAGAGATGGGCCCTTTAGAGGATGAGAGGGGGGTAAAGTTAGTACTGAACCTATCTGCCAGGATGTTGGCAATATCAGTTGGTTCTGTATATTTAGTGCCATTGTGTTGTAACTCAGAGCAGATCTGAGTGTTGCCACTGAGATTATTGACATAGCTATAGAATGCTTAGTGGTTGTCTTTAGAATCAGTGGTGATTTTGTTTTCATAACTAACTTTGGAGGATATTATGAGGGATCTCAGCTTTTTCAAGAGGCTGACCATGGAATTCCTCCACTCAGTTTCTTTCTTCTGTTGTAGAGTTTGGTTATGGCAGGGGACCACCAGATTGGCTTCCTTTTTTTGGAGGATAGCATCTTGGTTCTGTTAGGGATTGCACGATCCATGCACTTGTGTAAGTGCTTATAAAGTGCATTTGTATAGGATTCAGCAGTCATACCTCTATTGTCCATCAGCATGGGTGTCGTGAAGTTTGCCACTTCTGTCTTAAGAAGAGTGAAGTTGGCTTTGTAGAAATTTTTTACAGTGGTTTCCCTAATGGGGGGTGGGGGAGGGATGTGGATGTCTAGGGTATTTAGCTTGTGGTCGGATCTGACCAACGAGGAACTGACCTCTGGTGTGGAGCACCATTTGCCCATGTTGGTAAAAACCAGGTCTAGGGTATTGCTGTCCCTGGTGGGGGTGTGGATAAGTTGATTCAAGGCATTGGAATTTATGAATTCCAGAAAACGTTGAGTACAAGAGTAGGTATCTTGAACATGACCTTGAAATTTTACTTTAAAGATAACACTAAATACAGGAAAAGAAATATTTTTTGCAAGTTAAGCAAGAAGGGAGTCCAAACAAAATAGCGAACATATCCTGACACAAATGATAACTGAGATATGTATGCGGACAGCAGAATAGTTACAATTGCTGGTTGTGGCTGTGGTACAGATGAGCTTTATTTGTGGCTGTGGTACAGATGAGCTTTATCTGTGGATAAATCACTATTGACTACTGTTATTTGCTCAATTTTTACTGATCAGGCTTTGCAAGATTAATGTGATCTGCATGAAGCAAGCTTTTGTATAGCATCTAATTTGTGTATGAAACAAGTTTGAAATATATTACGTGGCCTTGATTTTTGACACAATCACATTTCAGAAGCATAGGTGGCCAGCAAAGTGGCTATAACTGAAACACAAAAACCAAGTCAGCAGCACCAAGACCCACCACAGGAAGTATCAGGAATCCAAAAAATATAAAATAAAACAATTTATTGAAGCGCTTCTGAAGAAGTTGCTACATTCCAAGCAACGAAAAGCATTTCAATAAATTGTTTTATTTTATATCTGGAGCATTTCTCCCCTGGCCTCCACTGAAAACAGGATCTGTGGAACCTAGTCGGACTTTCCCGGTCAACAAATGTTAAATAAAATAAATAAAATAAATAAATAAAATAAATATTTTTGGGATTCCTGTTACTTCCTGTGGTGGGTCTTGGTGCTGCTGACTTGATTTTTATGTTTCAGTAGTTTGTTGGCTTCCTTTTCTTGGTTTATTTGTGGTATGGCATCTGGAACCAGCAGCAACCCAAGTAGTCCCACACTTTTCGGTTCACAGCTGCAGACCGAATTGGGGAATCTTACTCAGTTAATTAATGCGATGGGCCAATGTATGGACGGCCTTTCTGCTCGTTTAGAGAAGGTGGACACTGTTTTATCTCAACAACAACGTTCTTTCCAGAACGTGGTTCCACAAACACCGGTGAGTGGCACTCCTGTTAGTATCTTGAGACCTACTCTACCCAACAGAGTTGTAGTCAGTATTGGCGCAACATGTGGGGATATTACATCAAGCCAATGGGTCCCAACTGAAGCCCGCCAAATGGGGGATATGGATGAACCTGTACTTAATACATTCAGTGACAACAATGGAAGGCTTATTGGAGCTCCTGATTTTAATGAGTGGATTAAAGACACTACCACACTTTGTTTCAAGACACAGTCTGACCAGGAGCAACTGGCGGAGACTAACAACGGACAACAGGTTGGTGCTATTGGCTTGAATGAGAAGCTTAAAATCTTTGATGTAAAGCTATTAAAACTTAAAAAATTACAACTTGAAGTGATGTATTTCAAGGAGTGCTTGAAGCAACACATAGTTCCGAAAGGGCTTCGTGTCCATCGGTACCCAACTGGTTTAATCCCGGACTCATTGTTTCATTTAGAATTAAATTCCTTGTTCGACCAACAAGGCTATGACCTCATGCAACTTATGATCAAACACTATCAGTTACAGATAGATGCCTTGTCATGTGAGGTTTCAGTGTTGAACAATGACATAGTATCGGACTGTGCATTTTTCAGATACAGGTATGACTATGACCGCTCCTTCTCTAGTATTAATCAGTTGCTGGACAGACTGAAGAGCAACAAAGTCAAAAAAATGAAAAGGGACAGGCTTGCTTATGACAATGGGTCGGCCTATCCAAAACCATCTTCAGCTCAAATTTCTAATGCAATGAAACCCTTTATTGCTGTACAGCAATCCAACAATGTTGTGCAATCTGATGACAACAACCAGATTGTTATTAGATGTAGTGAACGGATTCGTAACAACAACATAGGTCTGAAGAAGTTGCTACATTACAAGCAACGAAAAGCGCTTCAATAAATTGTTTTATTTTATATCTTTTGGATTCCTGATACTTCCTGTGGTGGGTCTTGGTGCTGCTGACTTGGTTTTTGTGTTTCAGTAGTTTGTTGGCTTCCTTTCCTTGGTTTATTTGATATAAAGTGGCTATAACTGACAGTGAAGCGGGTTGGCTGTGGAATAACGTAACTTATCCTCCTGTTGTCTGTTCAGTTTAAGCAGTCTGGCTATGCAGCTCTAGCACTGTATTTATTTGAAACAAGTAGGAATACTTTAAACTCTGTTGGAGTGAAATACAGTTCAAGTTGTTCTTATCACAGAACTTGATTGATTTTATGTCATAATTTTTGTTAGTTCCTCATAAATATGTGTTTTTCTTGCATATCATTTAGGATTGCAGTCAGTAAATGATTAGAAATATCTGAGTTTTAGATCTCAAGTCCTTCAACAGATACTTGCTAAGGCATAAACTGTTATTTTAACAGCTTTCTAAGTACATGCAAACAGTAGTGAAAATCTCTTCCCTATGCTGGGATTCTGTTTTTATTATTGTTTAGCTTTGACTCTGATTCTTGAGCTAAGAGATAGGTATTTATTTATTTAGTTGTTTGTTTGTTCCTGATAATTCAAAAACTGTTATTCTATCACCTTTTAAGTATACATGAACAATATTTAAAATCTGTCCCTGATATGGGTCATTTTCCCTTATTATTTATTGGCTTTTTCCCTAATGCTTGCATTTAGAGGTAGAGTGGTTTTATAGGTTCATAGGTTCATAGGTTCGTACTAGGCTATCTGCCCTAGGGCATTTATAAGCCTAGCCAGAGTGTGTGTGGGTTTCACCACCCCTTAGGATGAGAATACTATGCCCATTTAGGGTTTAGTTTACTGTGCCTCTGTCTAGCAGTGACACAGAGATGACCCCCGGGGTAAACCTACGATCTCCCATCCACTCGTCAAGACTTCTCTTGAATAGAGTTAGTGAGGGGCTCTGCCTAACATGGATTGGGATTCTGTTCCAGAGTGTAGGGAGCCTCTGGGTTATGAATCTGTCCCTCCAGCACGTCCTATTTATTTCTGTGTTGAGGTTTAAGTCTCTTGCTCTTGTGGCTCTGATGGATTTGGATTTTTTGAGGTGGAGCATGTCCATTAATTCGGATTGGACATGGCCTTGTACGTTAGGCACAGGTCACCTCTGAGTAGGCGGTATGCGACTGAATAGAGCTGGAGTATTTTCAGTCGGGCAGCATATGACATATGTTTAAGACCCTTTATCCTCTTGGTGAGGAACTTTTGGGGTCTTTCCAACTGCTGCAGGTGTTGGGTAAGATACATCCCAAATGGGGCATTGTACTCAATCATTGGCCTAATAAGAGATGAGTACAGGGGCACAATGACCTCTCTTGATCTAGATGTGAAACCCTTCATGATAAGGTGGGCAATATAGAAGGTCTTCCTAACCACTTTGGCAATGTGAGTGTCAAATGAGAGGTTACTGTCAACCTGGGTCCCTAGGTCCCTGATTACCTCTTCCGTATTTAATGGATTACCACCTATGTGGTAATTTGTGGGTACCTTGTTTTTCCCAAAGGGTATGACTATACATTTTTTGGCGTTAAGCCTAAGGCCATGGCTCTGGCACCAATTATCCATTTCTATGAGTCCTCTCTGAAGGATGTTTGTGTCCGCTGGAGTATCAATTATGGTGCCCAGTTTGCAGTCATCTGCGAACTTTGTCAGCCACAATCCACCTATGTTTGCCTGTACCTCGGAAAAATAAATGCCAAACAAGAGGGGGTCCCAGGACTGAGCCTTGTGGGACACCACTTGTGACTGGCTTAGAGTCTGACATAGCTCCAGCAACTCTGACCCTGTGGGTTCTGTCCTTGAGCCAGTTTGCAACCCATCTCGTGACATATGGGTTTACATTTAAGCTGGTGAGTTTGTCTATGATGCCCGAGTGTGGTATTGTGTCAAAGGCTTTTGCAAGGTCAAGGTAGGCTGTGTGAACTGCCTTATCTTCATCAATGGCCTTAGTGACGGTTTCAAAAAAGTCGACCAAGTTCAAAAGGCAGGATCTGCCCTTGACAAAGCCAAATTGGGTAGGATCCAATGTCTGTAGGTCCCCAATGTCTTTGTTTATGAGTTCCATAATGATCCTCTCCATAGCTTTGCAGACCAGGCTCGTCAAGCTTATGGGGCGGTAATTTCCAGGGTCCGTAGAAGCACCGCCTTTGTGAAGTGGGACCACTGTTGCCGTACGCCACTCTTTTACATATTCTGTAGTAAGGCTAAGATTAAACAGCAGCCTTATGTTTGGGTTTAGTTCCTCTTGGAGTTCATGCAGCACACAGCCCGGGACACCGTCCGGTCCCATTGATGCTGTGTTTTTAGCTTTAGAGATGGCGGCTCTCACCTGGGCATCTGAGATGTTAGGGAGGCTACAGTCTGCTGGGATAGTTATTTCTCCTTTGGGGGGAGGGGGAGGAGAAATTTGCACTGAACCTATCTGCCAGAATGTTGGCAATGTCAGTGGGTTCAGTGTATTTATTGTCATTTTGGACTAACTCTGAGCATATCTGGGAGTTTCCACCCAGGTTTCTAACATAGCTAAAGAAGGCCTTGTGATTGTCTTTTGTGTCTTTTGCGATTTTTCTCTCAAAGTTGGCCTTGGATGATTTTATGAGTGATCGTAGTTTTTTGCTGGTACTGATCAGAGATGCCTTCCCATTTAGGGATTTTGCTCTGGCATGTAGTAGCTTCCTCCTTCTGTTGTAAAGTTTGTTTATGGCTGGGGTCCACCAGACCAGGCGCCTGCCTTTGGGGGAATGGGTCTTGGTTTTATTTGGGATTGCATGATCCATGCATTCTTGAAGGTGCTCGTAGAAGGCATTTGCAAAGGATTCAGCAGTGTGGGTTGTGGTTTCCACTGGCCCAGGGACCTTGAAGGATACCACTTCAGTCTTAAGAAGTGTGAAGTTGGCTTTTGAGAAGTTCTTCACTGTGGTCTTTTGTGCAGGGGGTGGGGGTGGGATGTGGATTTCCAGTGAGATTAATTTATGGTCTGATCTTACCAATGAGGGATATACTTCTGGTGTGGAGCATTTTGTCCCCATGTTTGTGATGATCAGGTCTAGTATATTGTCTCCTCTTGTGGGAATGGTGACTAGTTGTTCCATCGCATTTGAGTTTATGGATTCTAGGAACCTTTGGGCTAGGGTGTTTGGGCTTGAGTAATGTTCCCAGTCTATGTTTGGGTAGTTAAAGTCTCCCAATATGATGGTATTTGGAGAGACATTCATACTCTCCAGTGTCTTCAGGAAGGCTGTGTGAGTTTCCTGAGTTTGAGAGGGTGGTCTGTAGCATGCTACAAATTGTAAGGTAGTTTTGTCTATGGTTAGTTTTACCTGGATGGTCTCCGATGCTTCGTGCTTTGCCACTAACCTGGAGGTGTGGGTATCTTTGATGAATATGGATACTACCCCTCCTTTTGTGGTTCGGTCCAAGTTTTGGGGCCGGAAAGCATGATATGAGGTAAAACCTGATAGTGCTGGGGTGCTCTCAGGAGCCTTGAACCAGGTTTCAGTCACTGCACAGACATCAATGTTCTCCATACTGAGGAGGGCTTTGAGGGCATGCATCTTGAGGTTTAGACTTCTGGCATTGAGCAGCATTACCCTTATTTTTTTTCCACTTGTGTTTTCTAGGTTGGTAGGTTTGTCATTTGAGCCTTGCCTAAAAAAGGCACTATGGGGGTGGCAAGAGCCTTGGCCAATATCCGGAAGCCCAGGGGTGACAGGTGCAAGCCATCCCTTGCGAAGCAGCGTGGCTTGTCGAGCATGTCATCCCAAGCAGACAGACATTGGATCCCCTTTGAATGACACCAGTAATTAAGCCAATTGTTAAAACTGATCATTTTGTCTTTGTACTGTTGCATCATTCTTGGTGAGGGTAAGATGCTGCTCAGCGTCAGGGTCATACCAGCCTGGGCTACATAATCAGAGAGCTCCTCTATGTCTCTTTTCATGTAGTCCAGGGAGGTACGTCTCAGGTCATTCACACCGGCATGTACAATGACTGAGTCATATTTGTACTTGCTGTGGAGTGACCTGAGTGCTTGTGTTATGTGGCGGATTCTAGCTCCCGACAGGCAGCTTACTGTGACCTTATCCTTGTTCAGTCTGGTGAGCGGGACATCAGTGTGTCTGACTATGGAGTCACCTATTACAAGTGTGTCTGGCATGTTGTTTGGCCTTAAGGGCTGTGACTGTTTAGCACACTGACTTTGTGAACTATGTGTTGCATGTGCTATGTCTTGAGGTGGTGGTTGCTTGGGTGTCTGTTTTGGAGGCCTCTGTTGTTTTGGTAGATTTTTAATCAGCGCCTCCGAGTATGTTTTTATGTGTTTATGTGTTTGGTTTGCAGTTTTGATAGTTCTATGTGAGACTGGGTTTGTGGTGTGCATGGTTACCTTCTCCTCCTGCCTGGTCTTGCCAGTACTGAATTGGGAGAGCTCAGCCTCCAGTTTGGCTATATAGTTGCATCTCTCGCATATATTTGTATTTGTTGGGAGGAGGAGAGGGTTGTCTGTGTACATGAGGCAATTGTAACATTGCCTCAAGATTCCCAGATTCACCAGCTGAACAGGAGAGGATGCCAACAACTGACCCTTCGACATGCTAGAATAGTGAAAAAGATTGCTGTGTAACTGAGTCAGAAAGGATCTATAGGGAAATGGGTACTCAAGGGAATTTAGGTGAAAGAAGTACTTTCTTTTGTTTAAGAGTGCTTTACCTGTATAAAAAATGCTTTAGGAGCAAGTGCTGAGCTTTTCAGTTAGAGAATAGGCTGTTTAGATTGCAATTAGAGCAGTTCTAAGGGAAAAATTGAAGAGTAGACTTTACGGAGCCAGAAATAGTTTAAACTTGATTAACCGGCGCTGCCCTATGCTGATCTATGAGCAACTTCACGCTAATTTGTGCTAAAGCGCACAAAAGCAGGCTTTATAGCAGGGGGTTGAAAAGAGCCAGGAATTGACCCAAAATGGCCAATAAACTACAAGTTGCTGGGCTGGAACCAATCCTCTAGGGACAAATAGGTTGCTCAGTGCTCCCCACTCCCACTGGTGAACAAAGAAGCTTCCTCTTATCCAAATAAGGATATGGATAGCACAGGAACTAAGACAAAGCCCAGAGATCAGCAAAATCTGAAGACTGGACTATTCTAGTTCAGAAAAGTGGGAAAACAAGGATATTTTTTTTTTTTCTTTTTTTTACAGAGAAAGGAGAAAAAGATACAGTAACAAACAGTAAATGCTATAAAACGGCTATCGCACTTGAGTGTGTTAGCCTAACAATTAAATTAAACAAAAAATAACTTTTTAAAGTGCTAACAGAATAAATTCAACACAAGTACAGTAAAAACAATATGCAGAGCTGTTTTTTAAGCGAAATGCAGTCGAGATGCAGTAATTTAAGCGAAAGCCAGAAAAAATACTTATAAATCCAGGAAAGTCACTCTTTCACTCTCTGCTGCTTGTAGAACTCTGCAGGACACCACGAGGAGCTGTGCTGAGTCTTTTACAAGTGAAAAAGCATGCAAAAGTGGGCTTTATAGCAGGGGGTTGAAAAGAGCCAGGAATTGACCCAAAATGGCCAATAAACTACAAGTTGCTGGGCTGGAACCAATCCTCTAGGGACAAATAGGTTGCTCAGTGCTCCCCACTCCCACTGGTGAACAAAGAAGCTTTCTCTTATCCAAATAAGGATATGGATAGCACAGGAACTAAGACAAAGCCTAGAGATCAGCAAAATCTGAAGACTGGACTATTCTAGTTCCGAAAAGCAGGAAAACAAGGATTTTTTTTTGTGTTTTTTTACAGAGAAAGGAGAAAAAAGATACAGTAACAAACAGTAAATGCTATAAAACGGCTAGCGCACTTGAGTGTGTTAGCCTAACAATTAAATTAAACAAAAAATAACTTTTTAAAGTGCTAACAGTATAAATTCAACACAAGTACAGTAAAAACAATATGCAGAGCTGTTTTTAAGTGAAATGCAGTCGAGATGCAGTAATTTAAGCGAAAGCCAGAAAAAATACTTATAAATCCAGGAAAGTCACTCTTTCACTCTCTGCTGCTTGTAGAACTCTGCAGGACACCACGAGGAGCTGTGCTGAGTCTTTTACATTTTATGATATTTGTTTGAGTTTTAAGCAGCAAATTGGCTATAATTTTTGGGTGGAACTGGGTTGTCCATGGACGAAAGTAACTTATCCTGTTGTGATTTGCTCAGTATTGTCTTTCAGCTTTGTAGGGTTAGTGTGCATTTATCAAAAGCAATCTTGAATAATTTATTGTGAACTTTTTCTATACAATTAATGGGCATTTCAGGTATACAACGTCAATAGGGTATATTTAAATGGGTGTAAATCCAAAAAAATGTGTGAGGGCACCAGATTTGAAAACAGCTATGGGCTCAAGATACACAATCTGCTACAGCAAACAGACACACACATGTATGCATAACACACTCACAACCATAGACAGATCTGAGGCTTGTTGGGCACCACCATTTTGTATTCTTATTTGTAATGGACTGGAAGGATGGACCCTACTTCATGGCATAAAAGCAAAAAATATCTACTTCCCACCTGGCAAACTACTTCCAAAATTGAAACATGACTATGCAGTAGCAGACTGTTTCACAGAATGCAAACAAAACACAGCATTCCATTAATTATATCTGTCAGAGATGATTTCCAACCTCACATTTATTCTAGACATCAGTTCCTTCTAGCAATCTCACTCATTATGCATTGCTGTAAAAAAGATTTATTGTCCTCTATTTGGTGTTATTTTTAAACTAAAAATTGTAGTGTAGTAAAGTACTTTTCCCTGTACCTCATGTCTCTTGCATCACATTTCAAAAAGTTCATCAAATATGCAGTAAGTATTGAATACATATTTCAGAACATCATACAAGCAGCCAGTACTCGTGACAAGGACTTTTCTAGCCTAAGATCCAGCTGCCAGATACTCTTTTGCATTTGCAAAATGAGAGAACCATCTTTGTGTCCCATGGAGTCTATTCTCCCCACTTAAAACCATCTGTGTTTGTGATTAGTCCAGACAATGAACAAAAGACAACCACTTTTCAAGGATGAATCAGAAAAAAAAGTATAGGAAGTGAAAGTCCATTAATTATGCATAAAACGTATTATTCGCCTGTTCTCCATTGGCATGAAAATGATTCCATTGTTCTGTAGGAATATAAAGTACTGTCTGAAATAAAAGGAATGTAGAAACGAGATTTTGCCAGTAAATTTCTGGATGGCATTAAAAATAGACATATTTACAAATGTTAGCTTGTTGCATGTTTTGAAATAATCTCTGCAGTCTTGAATATTTCCTGTACAATGGTTTTATTTATTGGGATATAATACTGGAAAGCTTCTATATTTACAGATTGTTTCTATGGTTTTGCAGACTTAAACTGCATTTACTGAACTGCAGTGGTCAGTGCAACCTCCCGATTTCAAGCAACAACAGTATGGACATAATTCTAGACTGGTCTCACCTAATTTGGCAAGTAAGATTTTCTTGATAAACATTCTGGACCCATTCTTCAGGGATAACTTCAACTTTTGCTCATACGTATAGAGAAACAAACAAATTAAATTTCCAGACACCATTATCGTGTTTATTTCACTTTTAATAAAGTTAACTAGATATAAATCTCTGTCATGCCAAACAAGGTCATGTGACTAGTAAACCAGATTTGAAATTGCATACTACACAATGTTCTAAATATCCTTTATGTTTTATAAGGAATGTATTTCTTACTTCGCATAAAGGAATGTTCTTAGATACCCTTTAATGTGAATCTCATCTAATCTAACTATCTTAATAAGACTGAGAGACAAATGGTGACACATTATATGAACCACCCAAGGATTCAGAACAATATACAAGAGAATCCCTTTTAAAAAGTAGATCAGACTGTGCAAAGCTTCTGTTTTTTTAAATAAGCATTCCTAAGTCCTTTGACATCTAGGTCAAGTTTCTCACAGGAATGAGTCCTAATAATAGTATTCATGGGATATCTCATAATATGTTTGTATTCTTGTTTTCTGTCATGAATAAATGATGCTACTTAGAAGCATCTTCTTGAACCTGACTCTCAGACACTCAACATCCCTAACATGTTTGGCTATTTTATTTAATAACATGAAGCCTGTCTTTCTTTATTTATCTTTCTTTCATTCTTTTCTTTCATTCTTTCTATTTTTCTCTGTGTCTTTCTTTTTATTCTTTCATTCATTTGTTATTTCTATTATTTGCTGTTTAATCTAGTCCTCTTTGTGTATGTTGGGGGGTGGGGGGCTATCCTGGCACTCAGTGTTCCCAAGGAAAAACTCTTCCTGAATAACATACCAACTCACTGAAGAAAAAATGCATTGACACATGCCAACACACACACACACACGCACACACTCGCACATATATGCACACACAGTATGAATCCAATTAAGAGGTTTGTTGATTGAGCTATGGCAAATCTTTGGGGATGTTGGAGGAAACATAAGCACCCTATAAAAATTAATACAGTGCACAGGAAGAATGTGCAGAGTGCACAAAAATGACTACAAAGAAGAAATGAACTAGTGAATTAAATGTTGTGAGGAAACACTACAAATTGCTATACCACTCCCTGATTTTACCTGAAAGCATCATGTCTGTCTTATTCAAAAAAAGGCAGTCCTAAAACTTCCCACCACCTGCCATGCTGGAAGATATGGTATATACATGAGATTCTTCCTGACATGTAAAGACTTCATTATTTAAATTTATTTCAGTTATGTTTTTCTCTGTGTATAGATATGCCTCAGGATTTAATAAACTCTGTGTAGGTGCCGTGTAGAGCTTACATGGAATGTATCCATATACATGGCAAGGTCCACCCCCCCCCCCCAGCAGCATGCCATGCATATTAATGATGGTGCGCTGCTGAGAGCGAGTCAAAGAACACAGATATTGAATCAGTGCTGTCTATTTTTTTTTCATTTTTGTTTTAAAAATGCATGTTTGTGTGGCGCAAAGTGGAGTGTAGGAATATCAAGCTGTGCTCACATGTAGACAGCTAACACCTGCCAGAGATCTAAACAAAGAAACCAGACGTAATTAATAAGCAGAACGACATTTTTTGTATTTTGTTTTTATTTTTTTTTTATTTGATATTTGTGTGACACAGCATGAAGCACAGCTAAGCTGAGTGGAGCTCATGCATACATGGCAGACCCCTACCAGACATATAAATAGAAACTGCATCTAATTAATTGTTTATTTATTAGTGTGTTTAAGCATGTTTGCACGGCATGCTGCTCAGCACTGCTAGCAGGTAGCCCGGTTGTATATGTGAAGGTATACCGGATTTCTTAATATCCACGTATCTTAATGGGTAGAGTTACGGCAGTATGTGTAATAGGTCCAGGGTTTGAATACATGGAAGTCATAAGTTGGCTGTATTTTTGTTGCACACGTTATGGACAAGATTTTAAATTATGGCTCCACTGCACTCTGTGCAACTGTGCTCAAACCTGCTAAGCACCACATAAACATGTTAATGGCTGTCACTGTTTGTGTGGTGCTCAACTTCGCTAAAAACCACGATTGTGCATGTTTTGCATGCTGCTCAGCTGTGCTTGGCTGGTTTGGGCGCTGCTAAGCAATACAGCACTTTTTTGAATGTTTCTCAATGAAGTGTAAGGGTGGGAATATAGACTATATAAAGCACACTAGGTGGGAATTCTGCAGAATCCATTGGAGTTTTATCATCTGTCAATATGGCTGGGGTGTTGGAGAAGGTGTGCACTTTTGGGTGGAGTGGTGTGGCATTCAGAAGTCCAGGGTTATGGTTGGGCTCCATGTGAAAAACCATGATGATAGGCTGCTTCAGGGTGGTTTCCAGGGTTCAGAGAGTAAGGTGGCGGACTGGGACTGGCTAGCCAGAGAACTCATCATTGTAGCTGGTATCCCCCACACAGGTGAGCAGTGTCATCACTACCATGATGACCTGAAAAGGCAAAAGAGGGGAACCTTGGACACCTGCATCCAAGAAGCAAGGTCAAGGAATGCCCCACAAGTGTGTAAATCTGTTTTACCAATATGTAATCTGAATGTCTGAAAACTGGTATGCATAATGGTGTGCTTCTCTCCCAACAGTTGCAGCTGAGAGGGCTCGCAATTTTAAGTCTCATACCAAGTGCCTGACCAGGGTGCGCCATGACTGTGGTGAGTATGGCTATATTATGCCAACTGTACTGCAATAAGTAAGAAAGAGTAAAGCATTAGCTGCATTAAAGTATATGCAATAAAGTCTGTAGTGCAATAAAGTTGGAATTAGAGCTATAGTGCAATAAATTAACAATATCAACCGTAGTTCAATAAAAACAAGAAATACCAATAACAGCAAGGAAACTGGTGTACATCAGAATTGTCTTGTCATAACCATTGCAGTAGAGCTGTATACATTGAGTCTGTAAGGTATGGTTGCTGCAGTCAAGTTTAACACTGTAATAGCTGTAGAATGCAAATCTAATGGCTGCAAACTGTATTGCTAAACTCATACTACTGTTCATGGCTTTTTCTAGGCTAATACTGGTCACATAATGCTCTTTCTTCTACAGGCATCAGGTAATAAAGGTATATGGCTGAGGTAGTCCACTCCACGGCCAGATATCATGTATGTGGACTTCACAGATATTGCAAACCAATAACAGTAATGTGTGTTCACCTGTATTGTTGAAAGTGAAATATAAAGCTGTAGTAATATATGCAGTATGGCCATATACAATGCATGTGTGTTCTATTGACACTGAAGTCTAGTAAAACACTAACAGTACTAGAATGCTAAAGGAAAGTCCTGTAACTTGTATTGCACAATTCATAGCATGTTTCCAGATGGTCTCCAGGCAAGTATTAGTCACCCTGTAGTGAACAGTGCCTCAGTAGCTCAGTCTGTTAAATTCCTTGTACACTGAATATTTTACCACACACAGTCCTGCATTCAAATCTAGTGCTATATAGTACTACATTTTCATTATCACTCACATAATGTTCACAATTTCAACCCCCCCCCAAGAACACAAAAATATGATTGGTGAGTTAGCCCATATTGTGTGCATCAGCATTGCTGATTCAGAACTAAAACTGTATAATCCCAGTATTGCTTGTCCATACTAGGCTGCTGCAGTCAATTATTAAAGTATTTGCAGATGTCCTCTGCACTCACAACTAGTGAGTTCTACTCCCATGCCTACCAACTAAGCCATGACAGCTGTCTAGTTTAATTGCTGTAAACAAACTTACCTCTCATGTCACGATTTCTTGTAATAATTAGAATTGACTAATCCATCTGTCACATTTACCAGATAAATTATTACCTGAAATTCAATATATTACCAAATCCATTTACAGAACACCCTGGTAGTTATAGAAGTCAACATTATGTGAAACCATTCTGAGTTGTTCTGTACCTGCATTTGTTAGTTCTTGCCCTTTATTGTTTCATGCTATCAGCTTGAGAGGTATGTAGGTGCTGCAACAGCTATAGGGAATTGTAGTCACTGTATTCATAACTGTCAATATGCACCTGTAGAAGTATGTATGCCTAGTGTTGTCAGGGATATAATCTGCAGTGTCACTAATGGAATGTTTCTCTCTCTCTCTCCCCACCACTTATCTTAATATATTCATTATTGTAATGTATTATTATGATTTAATATAACATATTTTATTTAACTATATTTTTGAAAATGTGATTTTTATTTATTTATTTATTTATTTATCACATTTGTTAACCGGGTAGTGTCCAACTGGACAGAAGCCTGTTTTCAGCGGAGGCCCTGGGAGAAAAGCTCCACATGTAGTAACAAAGCTTGTAATTATAATAATTATTCTAAAGTAGTCAGTAAGAATACAAACAGTTTACACAAGTGTATGTTCTATTATAACTGAATATTAACATATTTTGTTAAGCTAACAATATTTTGGAAATGTGGTTTATTATTGTTATGTTTTATTATGATTCAATATTAACATACTTTGTTAAACTAATTGTTCTGTTGGCCATATGGTTTACTTCACACTGGCAGGCTGTTACCATATTGACTGTTATGTAACATTATGTTGTGTTGCACATAATATACACTAATATGTATTTGGATTAATAAATATGCTGTTCCATTTTGTTAATGCTATCAATGGTTTGTTGTTACTAACCTTAACATATTGCTTTACCTCATGTACAGCAGCACATCAAGGTAGGCCAGTTCCGGCTGATCCCCCTACTTTGCCTCAACCGACCATGGCACGGGGACCCAGCACATCTGGCACAAAGACCAGTGGAGCTTTTTCTGCTGTTTCTGTACTATCTGAGGCATTGGGTAGTACTGCCTCAGAAGATGGGTCCCAGTCCTTCTCTGCAAGCAGTGGCAGATGGAGAATGGTCACCCCTGATGCGCTACCTGATGCACAGGATAGTCCACCATGGCTATGACCAATGCCTGCACCATACTGAGGGCATGCTGACTGACCTTGAGGGTCAGCATCACCCTGGTGCCCAGCCTCCAGCATAGCCAAACTTGGGGCAGTGAAGGAGCAGTGCTGAAGGTCTCATGGGTTGGGACATGAGTCATGCTGCTGTTGCCTGGAGGCACATGGGATTCGGACTCCATAACAACCCTCCCCATCAAAGGTGTTCAACCCCTCATGTGTCACACACCACCCCTGTCTGCTGTCTTGTCTGTCTTGTCTGTTTGCAAATGGATCCTCACCTACCCATCTTAACTCCCCCACATGTACCTATGTCCCTTTCCCAACATTCCACTCTCACCTTAAAAAAAAAGAAATGCACACCTGTCCCAAAAAAAATATTGTCCCATACATAACTCTCCATTTCAACCACATGTCCACTGGACACACATAATTTGGTCCAATTGGCTTGACAATGCAGTTATGTTGGCCTCACCCCTGTCTCTGGGATTTGAGAATCCAAATTCATCTACAGATCTGTCAAAATGTACAGTTGTTGTTTTACAAGAAATGGATAGCAATGATTCTTTCCTACACCCTTCCTGCACATCCCCCCTGCCTTTCAGTATGTTTCCCCCAGCTTGCTTACATTTCACCACTTTCCTATCTCCCCTTTTTCCTTTTCTTTATATTTTTTGCTGTGGAGCTGCACAGCATGCTGCATCATGCAGCTTTGCTTAGCTCAGCTAAATAAAGCTATAATGAGTATATGTGTGTTTAACATTGTAAGTCACATGTACAAAATAAACACCTCTGCCATGTTTCGAACCTAAGCCCATCATACCTGCACTACACTGCAGTAATCTGTCACACCATGCAATTCTTTAATAAAACAGGTGGTTTAAACAAAACATAGTAATTGCCACTTACAGTCATTAGGTATGTTTCAGCAGAGCTGTGCAATGTGCCGCACTATGTAAACTGGAATAAACATTTATAGAAAAACTGGTAGTGTACCTTGGATTCTGGTGCAATAGTACACTACTAGACAAACACATGATAATAGATGTAACTGAGGCCTGTGATAGGAGGTAAATGTGCCCATTTATCAGCAACATATAGAAAGTCACCTGCTACGGCATTCCTAGCAAAATACATGTTCAACTGGGACTCTGTTGCAAAAATACATCCATATAAAGCAATGCACATACTGATGGATGTACACAATGTTTGTCACAGCCTATATGTGTGCACCTACATCTTGCAAGAAAAACACCTGTAGCAGTGACTCAATAGCATAGTCTGTTAAATGACTTGCATACAGTATATTTTTCCACAGACAGTCCTGGGTTCAAATCCAGTGTTGTGCTGCATTTCAATTACATTATTGTGAAGACAGCAATTAATACATCACTAATACAGTCTTTATCCACACAAAGCATTGCAAATTAAATAGCTGCTTTTCAGTGCATGAAGTCATAGGCCTGCATGTAGGGGCACTCTTCACATATCCATATAACAGTACAATATGTTGCATAGGACTCTGTACCTTAAACACATGCCTTAATTGGAGTGTAAAGGGTATCCTCACCTTGACACTGTCTCTACAACAGGGCTGACACAGATACACCTGCAGCCTGTTGTCCACACTCTCTCCCTATGTCTACTACCTGCAGCTGCAGTTGCAGCCTGTGGTACACAAAGCACCATGTAAAGCTTTCTGCTACAGACCTACCCTTTGTGACAATGTAGTATCCTCACTCCAGTAGTGTCCATCTCAACAGCTAAGAAAGGGGCCCAGGTCTACATGAAGGCTTTATATATTGCACAGTGCTTGCATGTCATTGGCTAATGATAGTGCAATTCAGCTGCTTTGACTGTAATTAGCATTTCAGAACCACAGATTGGTTTAGAGGTAATCACCTGCTGATGGGGAGCATGTTTAAAAGGCAGGCAGCTGGCTATGGGGAACCATTCTGTATGAGACCTTATTCACACAGAGCATGCCTTTGTGAAACTTTACCAGACACACAGTTCAACAGAAGAAAACTACACTCTAGCAGGTATGTACATGTTTTTTGTGTATTACAGGTTTCAGATGAGAGGATAGAGGTATGAAGAATAGGGATTACAGCAGTATGCTGGTCATAGACCTGTGGTACTGACATGTCAGTGATACCCTGCTGACTTACACCTACAGGGGACGTACACTACATCAGGGTGGCATTGTCTTTTGTCAGTGTAGCACACTTGTGTTGTCAGACTGTCCTTATATAGTGTTTGTTATAGAACACTGCTATTTGTCTGTCACTGCTTATATTGCATACACTGGGAATACCATGGTGATGGTACTATCTCAGCTGTATCCACACACATAGTACGTTGTCACACTGTTGGTTATGCCATGTGTGAGCAAGCAGTCGATAGTGCCAGCCAGTTTTTCCCTTGCTGTATCTGTACATAGTGGATGCCCACATATCTGCTCCTGTAATGTGTTCCCTTTGTATTGTCTTTCAGCAGTAATGTACCACAGAAGACACCCATCCTTCTCAGATGCAGAGAATGAGATAATCTTGCAAGGACTAAGGAAGCATCATGACATCCTGTGATCTAGGGGGAAGACATAACAGGGAACAGTGGGCTGCATTGTGGTCAGACCTTGTCAATGGCATTAATGCCATGGGCCAGCAAGGCAGGACATATGAGCAGGTTTGACACTGGGCAACCAATATGATTCATGCTGCACATCAACAGGCAGTGGATATAGCCAGGGATCATGCTGTCACTGGTGGAGGGCCTGCAGCGGAACAACAACTTTCGGCCACTGAGGAATTCCTAGAATACTTAGGCACACGCGACAGCTCCCAGGCATCCATCACAGTGTACATCGTGGAGGTCAGTGCCACAATTTTCACAGCTGAGGGGCGTGCAGGAAAGCTTGCTGTGCTCAGCACTGTAATACTGTAGCACTCAGTGTGTCAGGCTGTAGATACATTTATGTGGGGTTCAGGTCTTTGTTCTTTGGGGGGGGTGTAACCTCAGGTATACACTCATATGCAGGTTGTGACCAATACAAGTAGCTACTGTAAATGTAAGATATATAGACATAGTACCTTGTTGTGCTGCAACATGCAGTGATACTGCCATTATCCACCCTCAACTTTCACAGGGCCATCAGATACTGCCCAAGGCCATGGCCCTGTCCCTGGTAAGTATGACACTTGTTTTGTTAAGGAACAATTATAGTCTAGTATGGTTAAGAGCCAGAATAATGCCCTATGTACATGTAATTATGCATGCAGACAGAGTAGGATGTTTTTAAATGCCAGTCTGGAAGAGGAAAGTAAGGTTTTGAGAGGGGGGTAGTCACAGGAGTGCAGTTCAACAAACAGATACACTTTGGCTGTTTGGCTGTTACAGGTAAGAGCAGATAAGACTAATGGTTTAAATGAGGCAAGGAATCTGAAATGCCTTGTAAAATACAGCAGGTTGAAGGCAAATACATTAGGCAGTGAAATTTGTATTTCCATATAATTGTGAAGAGAGTTGTACTGGGTTTTATGTGTTGTTTTTTCAATTACAGTGTCATACTGAGTAAGTAAAAGGTAAAAACTATTGGTCATGTTTGACTTGATTTACTCCAATTAATGGTAGTGCTTTATGGATGAAGGCAGAGAAGGAAGTTTTTTGACTGCTAATTCAGTTGTGGGTCTTCATTGTTAGGCATCCTGGATAGTTTTCATATAATAGTCCAGGTATTAATGCACTATTTTTTTCATTCTTATTGCAGTTGACAATGGGGATTGGAGTCTGTCCCGTACACAACTTGATTTCAATGTCTCCTCTGACTCTGATGATGATGGCCACAGTAATGCACAGTTGGGCATGTCTCGAGTTGAATCTGTCCCAGAGGTAGACATCACTCTTCTACCCCTATTATCACCTCACACAGTCTGCAAGTCCATACATATCTTATCCCTGGAGGCCACAGATATTGAACTGTCAGAGGGTGGAGACACTGAATGGGAAAGTGTGGCAACTATGGCTCCAGTGAGTGTAGACACTGGCCATAGCCAGTGAGCTGGTGAGGTCCCACACAGACAGATTTATGGGGGTGCTTGTAGGAGGCCTGCTGTCCATCCATCACCTGTTCCAGGTGTCACATCACAGGTCACTCAGTGCATGTTTTTGGCCATCAT
Organism: Protopterus annectens; assembly: GCF_019279795.1. Lineage (NCBI taxonomy): Eukaryota > Metazoa > Chordata > Ceratodontiformes > Protopteridae > Protopterus > Protopterus annectens. The sequence goes on along the minus strand of NC_056741.1, from coordinate 980,903,222 downwards.
GGAGGCACAGGCATGTTCTGAACGGAACACCAGGCATATGCTTAGAGTTATAGATGCCACACAATCTGACATCTGTGACAGCCTCCACTGCATTGGGGGCACCCTGGATTTGTTGACTGATGCAGTGGAAAGACAGTGGGCTGAGACAGTGTCGGTCTTGCAGAGCACATTGTATGTACTGGAACGCAAGGTTGGAAGTGAGCGTTTGACCCATGGAAATAGGACAGCAACACCATCTGCTGAGAGGCTACGTGGCCATGCACAATCACGATCCCATAAGTGGCAGTACATCCAGTGCTACAGAGGGGAGTGTAATGTCTACATCATGATGTGGCAGAGCATGGGCTCATGGTCATGGACGATCCTGTGGGGGATACTTCTGACCTAGGGCATGGAGGTGCCAGTGCAACTCCTAGCAGAGCCAGTTCCTGTGTTTGGGCCTGGAGATGGTGAACTGTCAACTCTACCATGTACAGTCCACAGCTGTCCAACATACACATGTGTAGGGATAGCACTGAGCTTGACTGTGTACATGTACACACTCACACACCACTGTCATATGCAGTTCACCTACAGATACACACAGCACCTATCCATGGTCCATCTTACATGCCCCCTTTGACTCAGACAAATGCTGCCTACAATTTGGGGCAGCCTAGGCCTCCTTCATCCCCACACAACACCCTCTACAAGTTATGATACCTGTGCCACATCCCTGTCTTTCTTGACACTGATGCAGGGAAATGCAGCTATGTGCCTGATGCACAGGTTGACTGTATTATTTAACATGTACTTGTGTAATGCAGTGTTGGTTCACCATGCCACTTGTAGTGGTTAACAAGAGATACTGTATATTGGTATTTGTCACTTGTACACCGCATGCATTTGTGTACACTATGTGGTCCTTATGTTGTATGTTGTTGAATTGGCTGTATAGTTACTGAATGACAGGTGTATCACAGGTCTGTTTATGTTTCTATTACAGGAGTCTGTTGGGATAGCCTATGGATATACACCAGAAATCAGCACAGATAGCATGTCAGCACAGTGGACATATGTTGTCAGCAAGGTACAGCATTATAACTGCTTGGCCTCATAGGTTCATATGCATATAACTGGCTAACAAGAACAATGTTGGCATTCAGCATACTCATGTATCCCTAATCTGTGAGAAGGTCTGCTACCTTTCATAAGTGCCACCAGGGTTCTGATGGAGATGATGCATCTACATATACCCTGTGTCCAGTACCAACAGTTGCCTGTAAACAGTTATGATTGTTGTGTTCTGCATCCCAATGTGTAACCTGCACATGATGTGTGTCACAGCAGATGTGTGCATGACATGCATTGGGGGGGGCTGTTTCATGTACTGTGTACAGCCTGTGTTACATACCTATCTCACCAGCATGGACTATGCATACCAAACTGATGTTGGTGTGTAGCACAGATGACACATGTTAGCTCTGTCATGGATACACAGGAGGTACACAGTGGGAACTGACACCTACCTGTATGGAGCCATGCACATCCCCTCCAAAGCATTTCAGAGACAGACTACACATGTACAACCCTCACATGGACTCCATAGGACATGTTTTCTACAATGTTTATTGATGTACCTTGGAACCTGTGTGGCTGCTACAGTTGTATGATATGCCTGTGTAGTGACATGGCAAGGGTGTCATTGCACAAAATGATAACTGTGATGGCTGGCACATTCAGTATACCAGTGCCAGTCTGGGATGTACATCCCAAATCTGTCAGTACTGGTTGCACAACAGTGAATGCATCCACATCTTTCCGACCAGTGACAATTGAAGGCTACAGTAGTCTCTGTGTTCAATCCATGCATCCAGTGGTTGCATAATATAACTTGCTCTAACATGCTCACACAAACACATGGCTACATTGAGGCTAACACCACTTCCAATCAATGCTTACAGGACATGCCAAGGCACACACGTGTGCAGGTTGGCTGTATGTAGGTGTGCACACTTACCTATGTATGGTACATACTACAGATCACAGTACATGGTGCATGCAACACAGCTCATGTCTGCTAGTGCTATTATTTTAGGACATATTATGCTTGGAGACATACATAGGTCTTTTTTTGTTCAGTCATTTTGGGGGCCACATCGCCTGCTACAAATAAAGCACTGCAATACCCTACATATGTCTAGGTTACCAAGGTTATGCCATATGGATATATACACACACCCATCAAGTAGGCTGGAGTGAGATTAGAGCCGGTAGTCGTAAGATGCCTGACACCATCAGGCCTTGTAGAAGAAGGCAGTGTGGAAGCGAACAGCAAGTTATAGGGTGAAAAAGTGTATAATCATTGCATGTTGATAGCCCATGAGGACATGTCAGTTAATTTACAGGGAAATACACACACACACATACACTCTGACACAGTCACACACCAAGTAGGCTGGAATGACATTAGAGTCCCTACCTATCTAGTCTTATACACTCTAGATCAAGGTACTTATCACATGTGCAACAAGTTAAGTCTGTTGTATGTGTGATTGCAGGCACAGTACTTGTACATTACACAAATTAGGCCTGTGCTGACCAGCAACTGTGGTCTGCAGTGTGAAATTGCTTCATACTGTTATCTGCATCTAGTATTCTAGCAGTGGAATAACTGTAGTTATCCTAGCTATGTGTGCACAGTTATCAGTATGGCCATATGTGGATTCTTGCAGTTAAATAGGCATACCAGTGGGCAGGGACAAGTTGTCCTGTCCATACATGCATTGGCAAAATTATACATTACAGCACCTGCTCACATGTGATTGTCTATGTGGTGACATCCACCAGGCACAGAGGTCTGTGGTTAAGTGGAATTTCTACTGTTGTACCCTTAGCTTGGATCCTCTGAGGAACAGTATAGCCGTGTGATAGTGTAGATTTATTCACCATTATTAGGGCATGGCAGACAATACAGACATCCATACACATATTTCTGTATGTAGCAGGGATGTATATTTAACTGTAGCTGTTTGTGTGTATGACATGTATATCTGTTATGTAGATATATGGAGTGGTTGTATATATCATTTTAATATCTATGGCTATATCTATAGCCATATATATATATATATATATATATATATATATATATATATATATATATATATATATATCAGTGATAGCTATACTATGCATGTGAGAGAGAAATAGTGACAGATGGATATGTATATGGATATGTATATCTATATCTGTATAGACATTTATACAATGCAGTCATTTTCATGAAGGGACAACAGGATTGCACTCATTTTAACTAAGTCCAGTACTGTCATTACTAAGATGAAGCATCATTTCTCAGTCCATGGTAGCCCTCACAAAGTTATTTCTGACAATGGTACACAGTTTACAAGCCAGTAGTTCAAAAGATTTGCTGAAGAGTGGGACTTATGTCACGAGTAGCCCTGACTACCTGGATTCAGATGGTTTGGCAGAACATACAGTTCAAAGTGGAAAACAATTACTTGGAAATCAAAACAAGACAATAGTGATGTTTTCTTGAATCTCAGAAATTTTCCTCATGATAAACATCTTGGTTCACTTGCACAGAGACTTCTGGTGAGACAAACCAGAACTACACTACCAATTAGTAGTTCATTATTGGTTCCATGTGTCAAAAGCAAAAGATCGGTGAAAACCAATCTGTTGAAGAAGCACTTATCCCAGAAGTCCTATTATAATAAGACCAAAAAACTGCTCATTACATTATGAAAAGGGTAGATAGTGAGGATGCAGACACCCAAAGGTTTTGATCAGATTGGTGTCATGAAAAGTATATGTCCAGAGCTGAGATCATACATTGTGAAATCACAGGGAACATAATTTAGGTGGAATCAGAATCATTTAATCCTGGTGTCCAAGCCTGTATTGCAGTATCATACCTTCAAGAAAGACTCTATATATCAGAGTGAGTTATACAGCATTACAGTTCCAGGGGACATTCCAGTAAATATCCCTGATACTGAGAAGAATACAGAAATTCCTGAAGCAAGTTGTTCACTGATGACTGTCTCTGTTGCTAAACCTAGTTCTGATTGTAATATAATTAGATCAGATCACATTTCCAGACCATGTTCCAGATACATGGCAACCTGGTCATGAGAGCATTAATGATGTATTTATTTTTTACTGTCTATACCATTGCTTATTTCTTTTCAAATGTCATTATATTGTTGTCAATTCATTAAAGAGGGAGGATGTAGATCAAAATGTATGTACACCTTTAAGAAGCTTTCTAGAGGCTTGCACAAGTGTATAAATACTAAGCACATGCAGACCTGACTGCCATTTTGTAGTAAGCTGTTGAGATGTAAGTATGTTTGTCTGTGCGGTCTGTCAGTTAATCAGTTTGTTTATATATTGTAATCCTGCTATCTGTTGTGTTTCTATGTAATAAAGCATGTAAGTGAACTACCCCACCCATTCATCTTTAATGAGAAGCAAAACAAGCGACAGCCACTGAGAAGAAATGTTCACAGTGGAAGAAGATGCCTTTACAAGCCCTAAGCACAGATTGCATACATAGCCTTGAGAAAGGTAAAGAAGACAATGTCTTCTGTGATTATGTGTGGCAGTAACTGGAGCAGGACATCAAAAGTGGGCAGCTATAAGAGTACAATATTACAGGTATGTCACAAGATCACTGACATATTACTGGCTGCTGAGACCAAAGACACAGGAAATGGTCAGAGGCAGGTTGACCGGTGGGGTTTTCCACCAACAAACACAGAGGCATCTCATGGACATGGAGGAATTATTGGTATTATTCATTTGGGAGACTGAAACCTCATAATTGTTGGTGGGTGGGATCTGGATCATGGGAGTAGGGCTGGTGATCACTTCCTGTGTGTGGGTGATAAGACAGGTGAGTAGGAACGTTTGCCATTTATTTATGACAGTAGCATGCAACTGTCATCCAGGGACATTGGGGCTTCAGCAGTATCAACCTGTTCCTCAAGTTACATATATGTCACAAGCTATGTATATAATTGGTATAATTGATACATAGCAGTCTGTGGTGGGAGTTGCAGATATGTTCCAGTGTTGCCAAAGTCATGTTATCTATAATCATTAACTGGGCTGGTTACACTGGCATAAAAACCAGCACAACATGTTGGAATGTGTCTGACATCAGTGGTTCCCTGGTAGCTGACAATGATGACACCATGCACATAACATAGTTTTATGACAAATTGGTACTAGCAGCAATGGTAACACTAGGGACCACACTCAAAACTGAGATGGCAATGGAGGAGCAAAATAAATCTCTTACATCTGTTATGTTCAGTGAATCCTGTCCAGTAAATCTCAGCCCCACACTGTTATACAACTCTTGGCATCACAGTCCACACTGCTTGTGAGGTGCAGGTACACAACAAAAGGGAGAGCTGAGCAGGAAGCAGTCACTACCTTTACTCCAGGACATTGGTGTCAGTAGATGTGCAGGTCACTGATCCAGGCTTATATGGTTACTGCTCATACTGAGTGTGATCATGACCTGTGTGATGAACCGCAACAGCTTCAGGAGCTGCAGGACTTCCTGCAATGTACACAGAGTGATATAATCTATAGGAATCTGGAACAGCATTGCTGTCACAGGTGTTAGCCACTGGTGCAGGTATAAGGATGTGGGCAGCATGCTATCATGGCCATGGAAAAGAATGGATATACATTGCATGATCACATGTCAGGCTTACACAAATGGCACACACCTTTCTGGATACAGCTTTATACACAAACCATGGCTGCCTCTGCCCTTGGTTGTGGACACTTCCACGTTGGTGGATGATGTTCTTTGGGCTCTAAAGCCAAAACATCTCAATAGTCAACCCAACAAGAGTTCCAGAGTTCAATGCCTTCACACTTTTCTGTATCCCTTCAATGAGTAACTCCTCCCTGTGTTTGTTGTAGTGATTGTGGATGTCTGTATTTTAAGGGAATGCAGCATGGAGGATACAGAGGGCTTCTTGTATGTGCTTATGACATGATAACCCATCCTTTCTACAGTATGCCTCTATTCATGCCACTGCAGGGCTGCATGGTACACCCAGCCAGCACTACTTCCATGGGAGCTCCATCCTATCATTGGAGGATGTGATCCCTAGCTCTTCACAACCCCCTATCCCTCTATATGGCTACCACATCCACCATTCATGAACCATCCATCTATGCTAGTGTTGTTGACCCCTCTCATTGTACTCCACGCTTTCTGTGCTAATGATTATAATGACTACATTCTACCTACTCCTCTGCCCTATGTACATATGGTCATATCTGATATACAACATGATCAATCAAAACTCGGTAATGCATTGCTTGGTTGTGTTAATGCAGCCATTGGTTTTATTCTGTGCTTGAGCTAGACTCTATTTGCTAGTGCCATAAGATATTGAACCCATCTGTGCTTTGCATGGGGAACTACCACAGCTGGTTACTCTGATTCCTCACCTGGGTCTTTTTCTGCTACTGCAACTTGTATGCTAGACAGTGCTACTGTGCCCCATGTTGTAACTGCTTTTGTTGCATCCTGAAAAGATTCCACAAATACACATTTTTTGCTTCAGGGCCGAATCAATTTACAGCATGACACCAGTATCCAAGCAGCATAAGCTGGCCTTCATCAGTACAAACAGATGTTTGCTGATGTTCCATGTCTACAATGGTGCAGTGTCATATACCTCTACCAAGTTGTACGGGCTATACTCAAGGGTCATCAGCCATGGTCCCAAGAAGTATTCAGCATTATCTCCCATATACAATAGTGAACACCATTATGACTGAGTGGTTAATTACTTGCATTCATGACACCAGACAAGTGGGAACCCTAAGAGTAGCCATGTGTGTACCTAGCAACTAAATTACCCTTTGGAAAGTCTCTCTCACACAAAACATTGTTATAAGTCACACATGGGGTATATGTGAGAATCATGAAAATTGCCAGGATGTTGCATAGACATTATATTTAACACCCTCTGCTTTTCTTATGACCTGGCAGATGATTTTTTTGTGGAAGCCTTTCCAGTTGATATCCTGGATGCTATGTGAAGCAGGTATGACATAGATGGAATGTTGTTGCAGACAACAGTCCCCATGACCTCAGGGAAGTGGACTTTGTCATGTATGGCTGTATAGTGGTAGCTCTGTCTTCTGCTGTCTGTGGAAACCAAATATGCTGAGCTACATATTGTAGTATCTATAAAGGAACTTAAAAAGGATTTGTGAGGCCAGTGCCTACCAAACTCTAATGTTTGCCTTGTCAGATACTGAGAAGTCCCTATTGCAAGGAATGTGAAATTTTCACAAGCTTTCCACATTCCATTCATCCTCATTGATTCCATGTTAGATTGGCACATGTTTGCTGAGTACTGTATAGTATCCCTGTCCACACATTAGCAGCTGGGAATGCCACAATTCTGGAATAGACAGTATGTGAGCTGATGGTGGATCATTCTATGACAGTGATGGCAGTAATGTGCATAGTCACGGATACTGGGTTCATCATGGATACTGGGTCCCAAGGGAACTACTAATACATGTTGATCAACTGCTAGAGATGCTAGAGATGCTACTTCTGGTGTCTTATCTTGGGCAATATTCCTTTCCGCCATAATTATGCTGTTTAGAATAATTGTTGCTGTGGCTTATTGCACTAATTGTATACATTTTTGAATTGTTCCACCATATTTGATTTCAGTTCTTACACAGATGGTGGCTCTCATTAACATGTCAACACTGATTTGTATATCATTATGTGGTTATTTGCCTGAAATGCACATTGTTCTGTTTTTATAATAGTGTAGTTGTGCTATATCTCTGAAACACTCCCCTCCTGGTGTGTCACCACATACTGTGTTATTTTTGCATAATGTACAGAGCTTTTTGTTTTTAAGTACCCCATCTCCAGATGTCTTTGTACATCATCAACAATGCCAAAAACAACTATACAATGTTAGGTTTCTGTGGCCATGCACACAGAGCAAATATGTACTTTATATGAACTATATTTCATTTGTGGACAGGCACCATATACTGAACAGTTTGAGGTTTCTTAGCCTTGTCAATGATAGAGCACTGAAGTGGCAGTTTAGTTATTATCTGTCTACACATCCAGAAGTATGTAGCAGCATTAAGAACTTTCATTTCAGAAAAAATTGGTGTCTTCAACTTGCTTGAAAAAAGTATCAGAATTCTAAGCTTTGTTTGCAGCCCTTGCAACTTTCACTGTTTTCTGTCAACATTTGTTTTCATGTATGTGATAACTTGTGCTTGCATTCTTAATCAAAATGTGTTATCACACAACTGAAAAATGAGGTCTCATCTGGGACTTGAACATTTCGTCCTTTTCATTTTGTGGGCTAGATTTAGAAAAATGACTTGAGAAACTGAGGTCAGTGCTAGGGGAAACAGCCATGAAATTACACACATTCTCAGTGCATTTTCATACAATTCCAAACTATCCAAATTTGAATATCACATCTTCTGCACTGTAATTTCTTCATGTGCTGTTCATCTGAAAACTGTCACTTTCTGAGCACAGAGAACAAAATAATTTTGTTCCTTGAAATAGTAAAATTTCAGAACAACATTTTAGTGCAGCCTTGTGATATTCTGAAATATCATTTGGGTTAATATTTGGGTGAATGAAATTGTTACTAGTGGGTTAAAAAGTTCTAAATGTTATCACGCAGATTACTTCAGAATGAGACTGTAAGTGCCAGCAGCTGTGGACAGGTGTTAAATATAATTGACTAATTTGAGGCTCCCAAGACTTAAGGAACGAGATCCTGCAGCATGAAGCTTTGCTGCCAGTTATATCTCTGAACTCAGGTCAACAGAGGCACATGACCTACAGTTCGCTGTTTTGTTGTTGCATAAACATTTCAATAAACCATTCATGCTCATTACACATGGAAATGCACTTTTCATAATTACAGACTCTGCTACTGCAACAAGTACCTCTACGGGCTCATAAGTGTGTTATTAAAGCTCTCCTTATTGTGTAATTATCAATAATATTACCATTGTTGTTTTGCTTAAGGACCATACAGGGCTTTCACTAGGAAAAAAAAAAAATAAAACTACAAAAAATAATGAGAGCACGTGACTTTTTCAGATTTGCTGTTGTCAGATCCAGTTTGATCATTTTTGATTTGCATTTATTTCCAATTGAAGCCCTGTGTGATATCTTGATGAAGTGCAGCTTCAAAGTTGTTTTTGTTTCTTTTGAATGAGTTGTTTGGGAGTTGAGTTTTTGTGGAATGTTAAATGGGGAGTTCTGTCATTCAGTATATTGATCTTTTGCTGCAGTTTCAGAGTGAATGAAAATCTATTGGCTAATTCACTGGTGTTTTACCTAAAGCAGGGGTGATTCTTCTTACAGTGGGAAAATATGAGTGCGTGTGTGTATGTGTGTATGGGGGGGGGGGCTATGCCTCATACCACAGAAGGGACATACAACTAGAGACTCAAATCACAGAAGGGATATATAACCTGAGCCTCACACACCGCAGAATGGATACACAAATGAGTCTAATACAGCAGAAGTGGCAATCACCATCTGGATCTCCTCAGAAGGGACGTACAATGCCAAGTGAGCAAATGTTGTGAAGGGTTCCAAATTTGTACCGAACTTACACCTGCCATTGTTTGTAGGAATGTAGCGTCAGCCATGTGATAATCAAACTTCTGTTTCATATCTCAGGTCATTTTCACCAGAAGTTTAATTCCTTTGAGTGGGTGTTTGTTTTGCAGATGTGCAAATGATCACATAGGACTGGATCTTTGAGGCACTGTACGCTTGGCAGAGGTCCACTGTCAAGAATCTGCAGGAAACAAACAAGAAAGAAAATACAGGGCAGTCTGTATAGCACAAAGAACACATGCTGTTGATTCTCTTAGTGATGAAAAGATGTACTCTTTTAATGTCATGTTTAGACAAATGCATTCAAAGGAGTATTATTTTCTGTTATGAAACTGATGAGGGCAGAGTAGAGAGAAAGAGAGAGAGAGAGAGAGAGATGATAACTTTGTTTGATCTAAAATGTATACTCGTGGTAATCAGTCATGCTAAATAAAAGGATTTCCTAATGACAGTGGATACATGGTGATCAAAGGATAGATCATTGTCACTGAAAGTGCCCAGGTCCCTAATAACTGTTAGAATTTTCAAATAGATGTCTTCCATGTGGTGAGTGCATTAGTGCCCATGTTTGACAAAGGATACAATATTGCATTTATTGGCATTTAGCTTAAACCATGGTCCAAGCACCACTTGTTTGTACATATTGGGCCCTCCTGTAGAATCTGGAAGTCTGTTTCCAGTCATTTCATACTCGATTAGCTACAGGTTCTTGATGTGCACGTTAACATCGTAGAAGTAAATAATGAAGAGAAGTGGCCCTAGGACTGATTCTGAAGGGCTACCGCAAATAACGAGTGTTTTTGATGGCAAGGTGTACTCAACACTGAGACTGTTCTGTCAGTAAGCCAATTTGCTATCCGATGGGTAACATAGGTGCATGTATTTAGTTTAATTAGGCTGTCTATAATTTTACAATGTGGGATGCCATTAAAAACCTTTGCCATGTTCAGCTAGGCAGTGAACCATTTTGCCTGTGTTCATGGCACCAGCTTGCTCAAAGAAGTCCAGCAGTTCCAGGCGTCAATGCTTTGGGGCATGGGATCACAGACACTGATGTCCTTGTCAATAAGCTCCATAATTATGCACTCCACTCATTTGCACCCCTACACTGCCTTCATAATTCATGCTAATCCTAGCTATAACACTTCCCATGGCCTTAACCCTAACCCTGCCTCTATTCCTAACTGTGCACCTTATATCCTACTAGTATTGCTAAAACTGGGAGCACTGAATTCAACATTTTCAATGCTATTGCTGGAGATAGGTAGCTTGCAGCTTGGATAACCAGCTCCAGAGGGAATTCTTTGGATCTTAAGTACTGCTTCCCTTTGTTAAAAAAAAATTAAGAAAAATAAAGGCAGAAAAGCTGTTAGGAATTGTGTTGGTGAACTCAGATGTCAATTCTTGATTAAAAGCATTGGTAGCTTAGAATTTTTAAGTGTATGCAATGATGCTTGTTCAATAGCATTTCCAAGATATCTAAAGGCTGCATTATATTTTGTCCATGTTTTTCCAACTATATGTCTAGTGAAAACTAGATGGCTAAAGTACTGTATTCAGGTTGTGGAAGAACATATGTCCCAAAAGCTAAGATGATTTATCTGATAAGGCAGTTTATAATGTTATGGAAGAAAGTCTAAGCTTTTTCCATAGTGAATAGGAGGCTAAGATCTCTGCTTCACAACACCAAGGTACAGTCCTGTTTGTGTGGAGCCTGCAAGTACTCTCCATGTCTGTGTTACTTGAGTATGTTGGTTTTCACCCACCTTTGAAAAATAAGTGGGGTCGATTTGGTACTCTACTGTTTGCGTATCTTTTACATCAACCTTCATCTTTGTGCCCTAGGATACAACTGAAAAGATTCAAAAAATGACCAGTTCACTTACACATTTAACACATAAATATATCTCTCCTTGAATGCCAATTTTTCAGGGTCCCCTGCCCACCTTACAAATGCTGCTCACCATAACCCTAACCCCTGTACCAACCCTGCGTATCACTACCAGTACAGAAGTAAGACTTATGCATATACACACACACACACACACACACACACACACACACACGCACACACGCACACACACACACACACACACACACGCACACACGTACACACACACACACACACACACACTGTTGAATTTATGCTCTTACTAAGGCCTTACTTTAGCCCTAACCTGCAAACACTTGCACAAACACACTGATTCCTACCCATGAAATCTTCATTATATATGAAGGTTTCCACGTTAGTATCCAAAATCCTCCTTTACTTTACACGTTTGCATGCACCCATCCATATCTCTGTACATTAAACATTCTACAAATTGATCAGCCACTTGTATTTCACAAGTGTTCACTCTGTAGATAAAATAAATCATTCAACACTCATTTGGACAGATGCATAATAAAAGGCGCAGTATATTCTACAGGTCGTTTCATCGAGTTATAGTTAAGAAGAATGATAACTTCTTTTGACCCGGATGTGATACCTTTAATTATTCATTAGGCTAGACAGAAGAAATTCCTGACTACTGTTACCACATGGTGGTTATAAGATATAGAGTTGTTTGTGATCAGTCTGGAATGAGATGCTATCTATACCCTCAACTGCTGATATGACTTGTTTATTAAAGGCGACAATGGTATACTTTTTTTGCATTTAATTTAATCCTGTTTCTAATATACCATAGTTATATAGGATTACATCCTTGCTGTTGTAACATCGTGTTAGAATCCTAAAGAACAATAACTCACAACTTCCAGTCATTGCATAAATTTAGTTTGGCATTCATCTGTATTAGTGTTATGGAGATCCAAGAAGATGATGTTGAACAGAAGGATTCTTTTTAGTGAGTCCAGTGGAATGCCACTTGTCACATTTTTGCCTTTTGAGGGCCACCCTGTTACTATGCTTAAGTTTAACTATTTTAGAAGTGGTTCAAAAATGGTGTGCTTGCTACTTTTAATTAAGCAACCAGATATATTGTTATTAAGTTTAACTATTTTAGAAGTGTCAAAACAGTGTGTTTGGTGCTTTTAATTAAGCAACCAGATATACTGTTAGAGAGAACACAGGAGGCATTTTTAGCTTTACAGTGCAGTTAGGACATTTTCTATGGTAGTTTTGGAGCAGTAGGGACATAAGAATTAATGGAACTTCAGTGAATGTGTCACTAAATTTATCTGCAAATATTTTACCAACATATTTTAGCAACCTCATCATTCAGAGCACAACTGAATGTGATTTCTTAACTTGGTGATGTGGTTAAATGAAAACACTCCATTTCTCTGTTGTAACAGAGACCTGTTTTCATTACAAATGCAACCCTCCCCCTTTACTAGGTTGCACTGCCTGTCATGCATTCAGACCTGTTTGGAAACTGTAAGGAAATAAAATACGTATAATAAACCGAGTTATCTCTAGACATATTCTCCATAATCAACAAACAAAACTTAATGCATTTCAAATTACCCTAAGCAAGACAAATTATCAATTTATGGCCTGCTATAGGTCACCTTCTATGTATCTGTGTATCTATGAAAGACTTAGAAAAGCAATCATCTCTATCCAAGTTAACACCTCCTAGATACTCCCAGAAAAGCGATCATCTCTATCCAAGTTGACATCTCCTGGATACCCCAGAATGATCAGCTAGATGACCAGTTTTTTTAAGCCAGTTTTCTATGTATCTGAGCATCATTTTGTGTGAGGATGGCATTTAGTTTAGGAACAAAATCTTCCCTATGTCTGAAGTATGCTTAGCAAGGTCCAGTATGTCTTTCTGGGTGCCTTTCTGAGTTGAATGACTCAATCAGGTCATTTACAACTATATGAGCCATTAGCAATACATATTCTTATTTGCCCTGTTTGAGGGAATGTAGTGCCCTTGTGAAATCCCATATCATGGCAACAGCAAGACAAGTAGTTGTCACCCTCTCTTTGTCCAGCCTAGTGATTGTAGGAATAGTGAATATGGTGATGAAGTCACCATTTATTAAGAAATAGGGGTGATATATAACTATCAACCATGGGAAAAGTAAGGCCAGTATCTAACAAAATGGGATAGGTTCAGTCAAGCACAAAAAGGGAAACTGGCTAGGCTTAAAATGGCTCTCAAGGGCAGCTAGCCTAGTACTTAGCTATGATCTTATAATAGGGTATATCATCCAGATCTAAATAATTCACCACTCCCATATAATCACCATTTATTAGATCAAAAGTTGACTAAAATGTCTCCTTCCAGATGTACTGTACTAGACATATAAAACAACTAGAAAAGCCGTAAAGATTTCTAACCAAAAAGATTATGGGCTTAACAATCCTGGGTGACCAAGAGAAGCTAGAAGTGCTAGACCTTTTTTTTAATATCATATAGATTCTTTACACTACCTGTTGCACCATTAAAAACCTTGTTGTACTTACTCTCCTGTATCTGTACAAGTCAAATAGATCCACAACACCCAAAATCAACTACCTAAACATTCACCAGCAGATAAACAGAATGCAGTGAAGAGACAGTCATTATGCAGCACCTCCCTCATCTGTAAAATAAACTTTCCCTGCAGGTTAAGCAGTGTGGTGCATTAACACCTTTCAAGCAAAACCCAGATAACTGGATGTGTACCCAAAATTTATCCTGGACTAACAGGCCTAGCCCTCCTTGAGAAAGGGGGGGTAGTGCCTGATGGTAGGTATTAGCAAGATGTTAATGGTTGTGATAATAAATTCACATGAAACAATTGTGAATCATAGAAATCCTAGAAGTAGAAAATTAACAGTTTGAAGCCTTGTGAGTCATTGTGCTATGTGAGTATGATGGACTTGTCTTAATGGACTGCTGACAATGCCCTTCAGTCCTGAATCTTGGAAGACTGGGTCTATATCATATATCATATAATCGAAGGTTCAACTCAGCGAACCTACATTTGTTGAACCTAAAACAGCAAATGTTCACTTAAGTGAATATTCACATCAGCAAATGTTTTACACAAGGAATGGAATTAATTGGCCAACATCAGGAAATTTGCCCACTTTTCCCCACTGTAGTGTGATCTCAGAGTTGATATATATATAGGTAGGGGGATGTAGGAGGCACAGTCCCCCATCTGGGTGGTTTTGACATAGTGCAGTGTGTGTTCTCAGTGTTGTATTATTGTTGTATTATTGTTATAGCTTTGTTAGTTTATAGTGTTGCTTAATACTTAGGTAATACCTCTGACTAGTGCAGATATTGTGATCTCCAATACTGATCCCAGCAGTACTCCAGAAATGAACAGAGCAAAAACTGATAGTTACTATTTCCCAAATACAAAGAATATTCTACTTCATAGTCATTCAGTGAGCAAGGACCTAAGAGTGTGAGGTGGAGTGGGGAAGGGGAGGCTTTCAAGCATTGTGGTACACAGAAAATAGCCAGGAAACCTGCTTGCTCAGATAGACAATTTAGGAACCAGAGTCTAAGTGCAATAAATACTTAGCAAACGTATGAGTGTGAGACTGCAAGACTAGGCAGATACAGTCACTAGATTCAGCCTCTGCATCTAGATGAGAATGGGGACAAGACAAGTGTCACTTAAAATATTGCACACAGACTTTTTAATTGACTCTCTTATAGTAATAGTAACACAGTTTCCTACTAGATAAGTATTGTGTATTTACAGCTCTTTACAGTAAAGTGGTACACTAACTCATATGCCGCCTACATCTATACTTTAGGTAGATAGGTGCACCAAACTTTCTACATGTAATAATTTTTTTGTCATCTCTTGCAGCTGACCAGCTGCTGCTCCCAAGAGCCTCTCCTTGTTCACCAGGTCTACTTAACCTAACAAGCATTCCTCTAATATTCCTCAATATGTGTTTATGGGTGGGGAGCAGGCTGAGGTACATCAGGACACCACCATATATGCCGCTGAGGAGGGTTTTATGTTATGCCCAAAATTATTTCCCTCCCCTACATAGACAAACACATATTGGCTCATGACAGACACATGCAGTTTGAGTGCTGGTGTATAGTCCTGCCTCCACTGCAACTCACTCAATAGGCCATCACCCTAAAGTGACATATCCAACCTCTGCCAGGGATTAAATATCAGGCATGCTTATGGGTACACTACCCCCAAGTATTCATAGGATCATAGGAAGTTACTAGGCTATTACCCATGAGGGCCTTACAAGTCTAGCCAAGAATTTAGCCCTTGTTCTGACAAGTCAGCATCCAATGCCCCTATCCAACAGAGAAACAGGTGGAATCCCAAGGCTGTATTTTCTGTTCCCTGTCCACTTATCCAGGTTGTGCTTACAAAGGATTAATGAGGTACTCTGCTTGACATGGAGTGAGACTCTATTCCACAGAAGGAAGAGTCTCTGAGACAAAAATCTGTCCCACCAACAAGTCCTACTGATGTCACAGACCAAATTGAGGTTGCAGGGGTGGGTTTTTCGAGTGGAGCTTGACTTGCTCATAAGCAGCAGTCTCATCAAGGCAGGATCTGAGATTGCTTCATATGCCAGACAGAGGTCACCTCTGAGGAGTCTGTAGGAGACTGAGTAGAGGGACAGAGCCTTAGCCTATCTGTATAGGGCAGATGTTTGAGGCCTGGATTCTCCTGGTGAGGAACCTCTTTGGTCTCTCCAACTATTACATGTGCTTTGTGAGGTACATGCTGAAAGGGGCATTGTATTCAATAATGGGTCTTATAAGAGAAGAATACAGGGATGTTATGACCACCTTGTCCCTGGATGAGATACCCTTACTAATGAGGTGGGCCATGTAGAATGCTTTCTGTATAACAGAGGCAATATGGTGGTCAAAAGTCAGTTTGTTATCATCCTGGGTGCCCAAATCCCTCAAGACTGATTGCATGCCTAGGACCTTGCTATTAATGTGATAATTTGTGGGGACATGACTGTCCCCAAAGGGAATAATGATGTATTTTTTGGCATTCAGTTTGAGGCCATGTTTCTGGCACCATTCATATGTTTGGGTGAGACCCTCTTGGAAGATGTCCACATTTCCAGGGAAACTGATGACAGTACCCAGCTTGCAGTCATCTGCAAAGATGGTCAGCCATAGCTCACTGGATTTGGCCTGCACCTCAGAAAGCTATATCCCAAACAACAAAGGCCCCAAGATCAATTCCTGGGGTGCACCACTTGTTATGGCTCGACTGCTTGAGGTGGCTTCCCCTATTTTGACTAGGTGGGTTCTATCAGTGAGCCAGTTTGCTACCCATCTGGTAACATATGGATCGATGCATAGTTGAGAGAGTTTATCTATTATACCCTAGTTAGGAATAGTATCATAGGCTTTAGCCAGGTCAAGGTAGGAGGTGTGCACCATCTTCCCCTTGTCCAAGGCTTTGGTAACTGTCTTAAAGAAGTCAACCAAATTTAACAGGCGTGACCTCCCCTTTGTTGAAACCAAACTGTGTGGGTCAAGTGTTTCGAGGTTGTCAATGTCCTTGTTAATGAGGTCCATGATAATCCACTCCATGGCCTTGTAGATCAGGCTAGTTAGGCTGATAGGTCTATAATTACCTGGATCAGTGTACGCTCCACCTTTGTGCAAAGGGATGACATTGAGTGTCCTCCACTCGGATGGGATGAAGTCAGTACTCAGGCTTTTGTTGAATAGGGTGCTTAATGGTGCTGCAAGTTCTTGTCTGAGTTCATGTAGGATGCGGCCTGGGGTGTTATCTGGTCCCATGATGGCTGTATTTTTTGTCTTTGAGAGGGCAGTGATGATGCTCCCCAGAGATAAGGGGAGGGGGTTAAGTGCTGGATTGTCCTGATTTACTAATGGGAGGGACAGACAGGTGAAATTTTCACTGAACATGTCTGCCAGCAGGTTGGCTGTATCTATGTCTTTTGTGTATGAGGTTTCCTTGACCACCAGGTCTGAGCAGATCTGAGTTCTTCCTTTGAGAGTGCGGACATATGCAAAGAAAGCCTTGTGATTGTTTTTAGTAGATATGGCCAGTTTGGACTTGAAGTTTCCTTTGGAGGAATTCACTATTGCTCTTATTTGCTTGTTCAGACTGGGAGGAGACTGCTTCCAATTAGGCACCTGCTCGCTTTTGTTCCTCAACAGCAGTTTTTTCCTTTTATTATAGAGTTTATTTATTGCAGATGTCCACCAGACAGGATTACTCTTCCTTGAGGAGGATGATTTTGTCTTGTCGGGTATTCCTGATTCCATGCAGCTATGTAAGTGCCTGTATAGTGTAGGTTTGGACACACGTGCCAGTTCCTATGGAGGAGGAGGGAGCTTTGAAGCTGTTTATACCTTCCCTCAGGAGGTTGTAATCAGCTTTTGGGAAGTTTTTTGTTTGACCCTATCTAGGGGGTAGTCAGTGGAGATGGCGACTTCAAAATTGACCACTTTGTGGTTGGATCTTACCAGGGAGGATGACACTGTAGTGATGCTGCAGTGGTTACTCATGTTGTTTAATACCTAGTCCAAGATATTTTCACCTGTTGTGGGGGTGTTAACCAGCCGGTCCAAGGCATTTGCATTGACGAAATCAAGGAATCTCTGGGCATTTGTGTTTTGGCATGAGTAGTTCTTCCAGTCTATGGTTGGATAGTTAAAGTCACCCAGGATCAGGGTAAAGGGTTGAATGCTGATAGATTTGAAGAGGTTCAGATAGGTGGTGTTAGTATCTTGAGTCAAAGTTGGGGGCCTGTAGCTAGCTATGATTTGAAGAGGGTCCTGTCAGTAGTTAACTGCACCTAGAGTGTCTCCTGTGTGTCATACTGTTTGACCAGCCTGGAGGTGTGTATGTCTTTTATATATATTGCAACTCCACCTCCTTTTGCTTTGCTGCCCGTGGTTTGGGGTCTGAATATATGATAGGATGAGTAACCTGGTATGGCTGGAGTTCTCTCCACAGCTTTGAACCAGGTTTTGTATCTGCACAAATGTCAGCATCTTCCAGGGTTAAGAATGCTTGCAATGATTGCAGTTTCATGTTTAGACTCCTAGCATTTAGCAGCATGACCTTTAATTTGCATTTTGATGAAATTTTCATGTTGATATATTTGACCTCATGGCATTGCCTAAAAAGGCACTATGGGGGAGACAAGAGCCTTTGCCTGGAGCCTGAAGCCCAAGGGAGACAGATGCAGGCTATATCTGGCAAAGTATCATGGTTTGTCAAACATGTCTTCCCAGGCTGTCAGGTACTGGATCCCCTTGGAATGACACCATACTATGAGGTAGCTCTATGTTCACATACTGCATGCATGCCTACAAGTTAGAGATACTTAGTTCACCTCTCATTATGTTCTTGGGATGTGGATGGAAATCAGGAATTGTAGTGGAAACACAGGTGAACACAGAGAGGACATAAAGACTCAAGAAAAGAAAACATTGCAGACAGGAACTGAACTCAAGAACCAAGTACAGTGACACAGCAATTACAACTGCTTCATTGTAACACTCACAAAATCTAGTTCCCAGCTACAGTAGTGTCTACACTGTCCTCATGTTATCATTTCATTATTTTAGTCCCTGCATTACTACAAATTATGGTTAGCCATTACTACCCCTACTATTTATACCAGCTTTGAATTCAGCTGTCAAAGCATGATAATGTTTTCCGTTTCATACTGACATGAGAACGTTTTAATCCAGTATAATGCAATTTACTTTTAATGCTCATAGTACCATTTAAACCATGTGCCCATTATTCTGTTAGATGGCCATACTTCAAAAATACAGTTGCTGTGGCAATAATTTTTTTTATCTACTCCTGCACTTTGATTCAGGCAATTCTCTGATTACTTAACAGTATTTTTCTTTGTGTACATTTTGATTGACCTCTTTGCTTACAGAGATGCCTGCCTCATTATTATGCACCTCTGTTAAATCAGTGCCAATTCTTTTGCATTGAATCGCATAAAAGGCATCAATGTCAATAAAAAAGCATGGAGTTTTCATAACTGGTATATTGCCATTCGTTCTAAGTATACACCTTTAATGTAGTTGCCCTTATTTTCAGTTTGAATTGCCAGCATGTCACGGTTAGAAATGTAGAGAGAAAAACAGAGAGAAAAAAAAAAAACTTGTGACTCTTCTGTGAATTTGATGTTTCTCTCTTATTACAGATACTCTGAATTATCCAAACAGTTATCAGAACTATTTTTAGGCTAATACTTTTTGTCTCTAAGCCCTGATCCCAAATAATGCACACCAGACAGAGTTGTTGCAGGAGCGACCATAAATTTTACTATTAATAACCCAAAAACATGTTCAAGCTAATCTTTAAAGATTGCAAATATTCACACTGTAAACAACATTGCAGATTAAAAGCTTAAAGGATACCAATACAACCACAGGTCTGTTATCAGATGACATGACATAAAGCCCTCCTGATGGCCTTTCAAATGGTTTGATTACAAAACCCATAAACCAAGATATCCTGCCACTACCTGTGCAGTGTTGTTTAGAATTATTTGTTTGTCAGCTACCAGTCAATGTAAAAAAAGGGGTAAAGTGAAACTAAAAGGAGGCTGAGGCCAAAAAGAGCTACCGAGCAGGCTGTATAGCCTGTACCCCTTTTTTATGTGAGTATGTATGCATGTGTATGTGCGTGTGTGTGTGTGTGTGTGTGTGTGCGTGTGTGTGCGTGTGTGTGTGTGTGTGTGTGTGTGTGTGTGTGTATACATATACATATATATATATATATCACCGAACCGGTAATATTAAAAAAAAAAAAAAAAAAAAAAAAAACCCTGCAGCACTAAACCACACAACAGTGGGGATAAGGGAATATACGTTTTCCCACTGTAGTGCAATCTGGGTGCTAGTATATATAAAGTAGTGGGGATGTGGGGGTGCAGGTAGGCTTGCCCCCTGCAAAAATGACTTTGTAGTGTTTTTGTTTTTTAATATTACTGGTTCAGTGAACTGGTAGTAGCAAAAATGCACTTTTGTTTAAGTGCACTTTCATGTAAATGGGTTTGTACTTTTCCTTTTTGAAAGCGTGAGCTTTCGATAAGAAAAAGTATATAGATTTCATAAATAATAAATGTTAATTACATTTGGCATATACTACCTTTATATCATTGAGTAAAACTTAAATTGAGCTTGATTGCTGACAGCCTGACTAGTGCTCATTAAAAATAGGGATACGTTTAAGTTAAATAAGTCTTGGCCGATATCTAGTAAATAGATTCCATATTTTTTTTTATAACAGATTGTATCTTTGTCATGTAGTTCCAGATGTTGAACTAATGATATGCCTAAAACTGAACAAGCTCTTGAGCTTCTGTGGTTAACAACCCTTTTGGCTCTCTTGATTGAATGTGGGTTAAAGGTTTCAATCCAGTTTAATCTGGGGACAATGACTGGCAAAACTAAAGATATTGGTAGGTATGAATGTCTGATTTTCAAGAAATCACAATGGATGCTGTATATACGTTTCCTCTAGGTATTAAACCTAGGTCATTACCACCAGCATGAACGATGTCAATGTGAGAAGGCTTTGCATGTCAAATATGCTGTTGAATGTAAAGGAGAAGATGCTGCCATCATAATGCAGGGATTCCTTTCCAAATTACTTCAAAGCTGGATTAGTTTATCCCAAGATTTGAGTCATTAAGTTGGATTGAAGCTCTGACCTGGGGTTGTGGAATGAAGGATTGTCCAAATATGAAAATGGTCTTTCTTCCTGGAAGAAATGGAAAACACTTTAAACTTAGGTGTGGCTGGGCTCAAGTATGCAACTAAAATAAGCATTAGAGGGCCATCTACATAGCCTCTTGAGAACTTCAGTGGACTGGCCTATTGAAGCTAAGTCAGAGGGTTGGCCAATTCTGAATGAATGGGAGATATATAGGATAGAAGGAATACCTAAGTAAGTTAGAACTCACCTGAATTGGTTGGCTAGATCTGTGTTGGTAACTTTGCAATGATCGTGTGTGATAAATACACAGTTGTTGGTGTCTTGTGTGTGGATACTGGGTGTGGAATCAATGCCTTCAGTGTTGTGCCCCATAAAACAAGGCATGCGAGAGGGTCATTGCTTCTCTGTAAATGAACTTGACATCTGTGATCTAACTAATATGTTTTGGCTCTGGGAATCTAGATTAATATTGCCTCCTGTATGAAAATGACATCTGCTCACTTAACACTGCAAACCAGTTCACTGACTCTAAAAGCAACAAAGTATAACCAAGATAATAAAGTGGTCCTTAGGCAATAATTGTAATATGAATCAGATGAGGAGTGTAAACTAAACAACATGGATTTCATTAGAGCTAAGCATATAGGATGTCTTTTATCTTGTCTGAAGCTCTTCTAAGTGGCCCACCCTATAAGTACTCTAATGATTGTCCACTGCCTGGTGATGTCGGAAACTTGAAATATTTTAGCAAGCAAACTTAAAGCTACTAGGTTAATTATGACTGTGCCTGGTACAAGAAATTGCAGTGGTGGATGAAATGGTTGAACACTAAGTAACTACTGACCACCCCATAGGCATGGTTGTGTCAAAGAGGTATATGCCATTGGATTCCATGCCTAGCTTGTGCTACCCCTGGGGAAAATGGGTAAAAGATGGAAAGCAGATTGTATGTCTATTTTTGCAAGCCAAGCATCCCTGATTTCTTTTATAATGTCTTCTGCATTGCTAGTGATGAGTAATGAACTCTAGAGCCTTTTTTATCTATGCCATCATTCGCAGATAGTCCTTCTATGATAGGTCTCATATTAAATTTCTTCTTGGAGACTAGGCTTAGAAGAAATAATGAATGAATCAAATCAGAGTACATGAAAACTGGTCCCTTGTCCCTTGACTCATCCTAGTTGGATATACTTGGATATGAATGATTGAACTGTGTGTTCCTTCCCTTTCGTTGATGCTAAGATTTTGCATGGTGACCGTCATTATTGAGTGTTGGACCCTATGGAAAATCCCATGTTGAAACCTTCAATGATAAGACTTGTGAATGTCTGGTTGTTGTAATCCTTTAAGAGGTCTTTGCGAACTGCTATTTTAATGGGAGAATGCTTCCAACTTGGCTTATTTGAATCTGTGAAATTGGTGGGATCAGTTGTAGCCATGAAAATAGGCTCCACCCCTTTCTGGGTTCACTTCAGGAATGGGTAGGGCTCTGTTCTGAAATTAATTTAAGGTAAGGGACCATTTTGGATCTTTGTACTAATGTATTATGACAGGGTGTCTCTTACCACAGACATTGCAATGATGAGGAAATCTGCATGCAGGCCATCTACAGTTGTTTGTCACCATTACACTAAGCTAGATGTTGGCATGTCTGTTCTACAGTTTTAATTGACTGTCTTTGGCTTTCAGTTTCCTGAAACTTTGCTCATAGTGGAACCATGGCATTCCTCTTTTTAAAGCATATGCCTCCCTTGCAGTGAGGAAATAACCTAGCAATGAAGTAGCCATGGAATGATCCTTTTCCATAACTATCACCATGTAATGTATGAACTGCAAAACCCAATTGTCCCATGAATTTATCTTTATATTTTTGGTTGCTTTCTGCCCAAGACTGCTAGAGCTTCTATGAGACATTTGGAGCCTTTCAAGTCAGAATCAGTGATTCTCTGGATGCCTTCAACATCTACAATATCTAATATATCTATAAAACCACCTTTTCAAATCTGTTCTTTTACCACTTGTATTTTATGTGCAGCAATGACTGAACCCTGCATTTTTTGTCAGAATTATTGTACATGTTTATATTTTTGTTATTACGCTCTGTTGTTAAAGGGGTGGTTTCATCAGAATGCACTATTGGTAGAAATGGGAATAGCAATTGATCGGGGACTTGGCATAATGGTTATTGTGTTTTCTTTAAAAACAAAAGGTACAGGGTTTGATCCTCACTAAGGATAAACTGACTAAGCATAAAATGGTCAACAAGGGCATCTAGCATAGTACTTACTTATGAACCTATGATTATCATGTTGGGTACTGTTACATTCCCCACTCTGGTTGGCCTTTGATCTTAGGAATTGTTGCTGTTATCTACTATCTGAGATAATCTGAACCTATCTTCAATATTAAGTGCTTCACCAGAAGACTCCAGATATTTATCGGTTTCAATCAATTGATCTTCCCCTGGTTTACGGGAGTTACTGATGCCTCTGTACCTGCCAGAATATGCTGAGAATTGTTCTTTATATCCTGAAATTTTGTCTCCTTCCTGCTTTTTCATTCTTGTTTTTTTGCAGCTGAACATTCTTTTGCATTGTTTGGTTCAGTGATTTGAACTAGAAGCCTCTTGTTCATCTACCCTTTTTCAGGTGGTCTGTCTCTTCTGAAAATTCCTCAAAAAAAATCTGGCTTCTCTGGATATACAACTCCATCTTTATTTCAGATCTTGCATTAAAGCCATGATGTAAACCTAAAATGAAATAAGTAGTAGTAACATGTCATGAAGATTATCTGATTTATATCTCTCTCCTTTTTTATATAATTTAATTAACTTGATTACCATGCCTCTCAATTGCCCAGATTTTTGCCGAATGTCCATATGTTTGTCTCATATCTGTTGTCAGTTTCTCATAAAATTTGTGGTTTTCTGTCAAATCTCTGGAATAAACTGAGAATTGATGTCACAAAATAATGACATACATTTGAATTTCAGACTTTATATTCTTCAAAATAATGCATGCAAGACAAATCCTGTTATTCTATCAACTTTCTGAGCTTATAAGAGCAATATTTAGAATCTATCCCTATTCTGGGCCTTTGTCACCTCATTATGTCAGGAGTTTTCCAGATTTCTTGTGCTAAGAGGTTGAGAAGTAGGTCAATTACCATCTCATGCTTGAGATTGTAACTTGTTCTCATGTGCTTCTCCTGTGAATATATGCATACATTCTATTTATTTTATTATGATTATTATTATTAATTTTTTACAAGATTGTACGGAAGGAGTGGGATTACCTCAGAAGCTTACTTGACTTAGTGATTGAGTGTGTCAGTGCTTTTTCAGAGTGTAGATTGCAGCATTTGAGAGTGATAATTGCTGGCTGAACATGAACTTTATACTGTCTGGATGGCCTGTATTGTGCTGTTCCTTTGATGGGAGAGGGGGGGGGGGGGTATGATAAAGCTATGAGTATCTTAGTTTATTTACAGTAGCTTTTTTTTTCTGTGACTAGACAGAAAACATTAATATGGTGGTGATGTACATTCTGTGGTGTGTAACTCAGGTATCTCATACTACTACAAGCACAGTTTGTGCCACAAAACAATGATGTTATTTATTTACTTACTTATTTCTTTATTGTGTGTATATATGTGAATGGACTGCTTGTAGTGGCCTGAAACATACTGCACCTAGAAGAATCATATGCCATGATTTATTGACATGAAACATGTAAGTAGCCCCTTCAGATGATTTTCCTTTTCTTATTTTTATTGAATTTCTTGTCATTTGCTGTGTGGTTGTCGTTGGCTGTGTGGTTGCTATTCTTTCATTTTTATTTGTTATAAATAGGGAAGTAGCAAAGTGTCTAAGTTTTAAACTCTACATCCTATGGGTGGAAAGCAAACTCCTTAACCATTAAATTTATGCCATCTCACTTCCGGGCTTCAAAGTTGTCCATTATTCACTTAAAGTACTTTGGCTGGTGCATATCATCTCATGGCCTTGCTCCTTCCTGTGTTCATCCAGTCTTTTTTTTTAATGGATGCATTTTCTGAGCCCTGGTTATTGCTGCAGTAGTGTGTGAATGAGGAGACGGATGCTCTTCCTCAGTTGTGCTTGTTCCAGAACTCTGTTTCTACCTGCATTTAATTAATTCATTTAATTAATTAATTAATTAATTAATTAATGTATTTATTTTTATGTCCTGCATAGTTTGCCCTTTGATAATTATTATATAGTTTATATCTATATTTTCATCTATACCTATCTCTCTCTCAATATATATATATATATATATATATATATATATATATATATATATATTTTTTTTTTTTTTTTAATGGAATTGTGCTTGTGGGAAGAGAAGGAGGAACACAACAGCTGCTAAAAATAGCACTTACAAGCAAGGGTGTAATGACAAACAGGCCATTGTCAAAAGTATGCGAACGGCCTTACAGTTAGACCTTAACATTTGGCTGCTTGGATTGCTTGGTGAATTAGTCACTTTACAAAGTGTGGTAACAAGAGACCTATGAAATGATCACTTTGAACAAAAAGTGTTAAGCAATGTGATGCCTACAGTTGACTAATTACCATTGTACCAGATTAATATTTTTTGCTATTGTTATATAGATTTTTTTGTATATATTTAATTTAATGAAGATTTTAAAAATTATTGTAAAAAAAATTCACTCACCCAATGGTCACGGAGAACAGCGGTGATTCCCTGCTCATTGTAATGCTGACTGCCAGAATGACTGTTGGTATGAGGAGAAAACTTTTTACATAGGGATAGCTGGAGCTTGAAATTACTTGGGAATGAAGTGAGACAAACTGCCTTGCTCCAGCCTTGCAACATCTAAATGGGCTTTGACATGGCATGTTTAACCCCTACACTCACTGAAATGTTTTGATAATATTTATTCAGCATTTGTGCTGCAGTGTTTCTTTTCTGACAGTCTAATGCACCCTTTGTCTTGTCAAGATCCCCTCAAACATTTTGTTTAGGATTATGGTATATTATCTGTTGGTCATTTCCTAGTCACTTTAGTGCTTTGCGAGCTACCATAATTTCTCACATGCATTATAATTTCTAGTTTAACATGTCTCACTTGTGTGCATCCTCAGTAGAAAAAAAAATCAGAAATACTTTTATTTTACATATATATGTATATATATATGTCTGTGTGTGTGTGTGTGTGTGTGTATGTCTATATATATATATATATATATATATATATATATATATATATATATATATATATGTATGTAGACACACACACACACACACACACACACACACACACACACACACACACACACACACACACATATGTATACATATATTGAGCTAGCCCGTACCTCAGATGTCAATTTGGTAGCTTATTTAATTTATATTTTTGGTATCAGTATCTATATGCAAAGCTCCTAATATAAATCTCTTCCTCCTGAAGTTTCTGTGCTATGAAAACAGCTAAAGCAGCTGTAGCAAATGTACAGCAACAAGTAATAACATAAAAGTCACTTTGCTCCTGTATTTAGTAGCCACAGTTCTTAGCCCTATACTGAGGACCAGTGTCTGGAACAATGGTTCCATCTGAAATTGCTCTGAACCACTACTGCAGATTTAACTTTCCCTCCTTGCAGACATAAATATCATATTCTTTGAGGCTTCAAAAAGAAAATAATAATTGGAAAGTACCCAAAAATTCCAGTGACCAGTCAGACTGCTTACCGACCTGTATTCTGCATTCCTTATGGACATAGAAAAACTTTGAAAATGACAAATAAGCATGAGCTAAAACTGTTTTGTCTTGTACTAACAATAGGTAGAAATACAATGATAAATACTAGTAACAGTGATTACATACCTAGTACCACAGAGTCAGTTAAAAACATAAATAAAATAATTGGAAGGAAAAATAAGTATATCCCTCAGTATCTGTGCCTCCTTCCCAATCATGCAATTAAAGTGTCAGAAATAAAATAATACTGAAAATCAATCAATCAATCAATCAATCAATCAATCAATCAATCAATAAATAAATAAATAAATAAACAGCTATCATACCCAGGGGGTTCATTAGTACATCAGTGGGGATTATTGAGTTTGTCCCAAAAACCAACACTAAACTCAGGCTCCATAAAACAAGGATTGTAGGCATATATATTAACACAGTTATTAAAAATATCTTAAATACCTCTATGTTATTAGAGCTATATTTATATAAAGGCAGTTTGTTGCAAAAGGAATGTATTATGTAGTGATCTCTTCATCTTTCGCTTGTTAAAGCTGATAATGACATTTATGGGTTTCAGTATTAGTATTAATTTGTTTATTTAATAATTTTCTTAGGATTTCATCTGTATAAGTTTAAATCCTAATATTAATTTACCATGAAAGTAGTGGTAATGCACTGTGTAAAGACATACCCTGGGATTCATTAACAATGGTGTAAATTCTGCATGGCACCTGCACTATGTAAGCATGTTAGCAAGATGCATGCTGCTCATAGGTTCATAGGTGTGTACTAGGCTAATGGCCCTGGAGCCTTTACAAGCCTAGCCCATAGGATTAATCTGGCATTCTGTCACCCGACCATAGTTCCCAGTGCCTCTGTTGAGTACAGCCACTGGAGTAGTCCCTGAGGTGAATTTTCTATTTCCCATCCACTTATCAATATTTCTCTTGAAGAGGGCCAGTGAGGCACTCAGCTTGAGATGTATGGGAAGGATATTCCATAGCATGGGGAGTCTCTGGGTTATGAACCTGTCCCTCTAGCTTGTTCTGTTGATTGTGGTAATGAGGTTGAGGTCTCTGGAGTGTGTAATGTGAAGGGATTGGGATTTTTTTAGATGTAGCATTTCTAACATCTGGGTCAAAAATGTCTATGTAAGTCAAGCAGTGATCTCGTCTAAGTAGGCGATATGAGACAGAGAATAGTTGTAGTTTTTTGAGTCTGTCCATATAGGACAAGTGTTTAAGGCCTAGGATCTTCTTTGTGAGGTACTTTTGCAGCCTCTCCAGTTGTTGCAGGTGTCTAGTAAGGCACATGCCAAATGGGGCATTGTACTCTATGACTGGCTTAATGAGGGAAGAGTAGAGAGAGACAATGACCTCTTTCTTCCTGGATGTAAAATTCTTAGTAATGAGATGTGCCACTTAGAAGGACTTTCTGACCACAGTGGCAATGTGGTGGTCAAAAGAGAGGTTGCTGTCAACCTGTGTTCCCAGATCTCTTATGACACCTTCTTTGTTCAGTGGACTACCATCGATGTGGTAATTCATGGGAACCGGGTTTTTCCCAAAAGGGATGATGACACATGTTTTGGCATTGAGCTTAAGCCATGGTTCTGACACCAGTCGTTGGTCTCAGTGAGGCCTTTCTGTAGGATGTCAATATCACATGGAGAGTTAATTATGGCTCCCAACTTGCAATCGTCTGCAAACTTTGTCAGCTTGAGTCCATTCGTGTTGGCTTGGACTTCAGAGAAGTAGATACCAAACAGGAGAGGACCCGAGACAGAACCCTGTGGGACTCCACTCATGACTGGTCAGCAGTCTGAGTTGGAGTCAGCTACTTTCACACTGTGGGTTCTATCTGTGAGCCAGTTTGCAACACACCTAGTGATATAGGGGTTGATGCCTAGCTTAGTGAGTTTTTCTATGATTTCTGAGTGGGGAATGGTATCAAAGGCCTTGGCCAAATCAAGGTAGACTGTATGAACCACCTTGTCTTCATCTACAGCTCTGGTGATTGACTCAAAGAAGTCGACCAGGTTGAGCAGACATGATCTACCCTTCACAAAACCAAACTGTGTGGGATCCAGAGTTTGGAGATACCCTATATCCTTGTTTATTAGGTCCATGATGATGCATTCCATAGCTTTGCATATCAGACTTGTCAGCCTAATGGGGCAATAGTTCCCAGGGTTTGTAGTTGCTCCTCCTTTGTGGAGAGGGATGACTGTAGCAGTGCACCATTTGGTAGAGACAAAGCCTGAGGTGAGGCTGTGATTGAACAGTGCACACAGGTGAGGTGCCAGTTCACTCTGAAGTTCATGTAGAACACAGCCAGGGATATTGTCAGGTCCCATAGAAGCTGTATTCTTGGCCTTAGACAGTGCTGTTTTAACCTGCACAGCATTAATACTGGGTGTCTGGCAATCTACTGGTATTGTGATTGGTCCTTTGGGGGGAAGTGAGGGGTGGTGTGTGTTCTCGAGGGCTATGTGTTCCATGTGGTGTGGTGCAAGTGTTGACCTTTTCCTCTTGACAAGCTATTCTGGTCTTGGCTGGAGAGTGTGTGGCTTCCAATTTGGATATATAAGTGCATCTCTCACAAGTCTGAGTGTTGGCAGGTAAAAGGAGATGGTTGTTAGTGTACATGAGGCAGTTCCTACATTGCCTCAAGATGCCCAAGCTCACCAGGTTAATAGGAGAAAGCACTGGGAACTGACCTTTAGACATGCCTGGAGGGGTGGGTATTAACAATAAGTCCTGGAGCTGTTTCCTTGTAGAACGTTTAGTGCAGGTAGCACTTTTGTATGCTACAATAATTGCTACAAGAAATTTGGTAAAGTGATAGACTAATAAGCTAGTAAAAGTGCAAGAGAGGAGAGAACTAGCAGATCTAAGGGAAAACTTGAAGAGCAGACTTTTTGGCACTGCTCAGAAGATTACAAACAGTCTTGGATACAGCAAATCTGTATCTGAACTACACTAGTTCCAGCAAAGGCAGGAAACAGTTTTGTGAAGAGAGATAATTCAATATTCAGAAGCTAAAGGGGTGAGCCTTTGCTAAGTTCTCACTATAAATAGGTGAATGACCTGATGTAATGTGACTGGAGAGGAGTGTCCAGTATCAACTTTATTCCAGAGGCAGGAAACTCAAAGCCACCAAGATTTAAGACCACCATAAGAAATGGGGGACAGTTGTACAGATTACAGAGATATTAAATCAAAAGTGCAGAAGATAATTGAGAATAAGCACTTATCTTTTCCCAATATCACATTAGGCAGCAGGTCAGTCTCTCTGCAGCTTAGAACAGCTTCAGCAAACAAGTATATCTGATTTAAAATACTGGCTATTAAAGGTAGAGGAACAGAAAACTATCCAATCAACAATAAAAGTTTTGCAGGAATGCCCCTAGCTAGATTAAACCAGTCTTGTTCACTCTCTCCCATAGAGGAAACAGATAGGCCTCTAGACAAAATATTTCACTGCAAACTGAGGGTAACAGTAACAGATATTCAGCTCTATCACACAACAAAAAGGACAGTAAAAACAGCTGTACAGATTACAGAGATATTAAATCAAAAGTGCAGAAGATAATTGAGAATAAACACTTATCTTTTCCCAATATCATAGTATGCAGTAGGTCAGCCTCTCTGCAGCTTATAACTGCTTCAGCAAACAGGTATATCTGATTTAAAACACTAGCTATTAAAGGTAAAGGAACATAAACCTATCCAATGGACAATAACAATGTTACAGGAATTTCCCTAACTAGATTAAACCTGTCCTGTGCACTCCCTCCCACAGAGAAAACAGGCCTCTAAACAAAAGATTTCACTGCAAACAGGGGGTAACAGTAACATATATTTAGCTGTATCACACAAGTAAAAGGACAGTAAAAACAGATATACAGATTACAGAGATATTAAATAAAAAGGGCAGAAGATAATTGAGAATAAACACTTATCTTGTCCCAGTATCACAGTAGGCAGTAGGTCAGTCTCTCTGCAGCTTAGAACAGCTTCACCAAACAGGTATATCTGATTTAAAGCACTGGCTATTAAAGGTAGAGGAACAGAAAACTATCCAATCAACAATAAAAGTTTTGCAGGAATGCCCCTAGCTAGATTAAACTAGTCATGTTCACTCTCTCCAACAGCGAAAACAGATAGGCCTCTAGACAAAAGATTTCACTGCAAACTGAGGGTAACAGTAACAGATATTCAGTTCTATCACACAACAAAAAGGACAGTAAAAACAGTTGTACAGATTACAGAGATATTAAATCAAAAGTGCAGAAGATAATTGAGAATAAACACTTATCTTTTCCCAATATCATAGTAGGCAGTAGGTCAGTCTCTCTGCAGCTTAGAACTGCTTCAGCAAACAGGTATATCTGATTTAAAACACTAGCTATTAAAGGTAAAGGAACAGAAACCTATTCAATGGACAATAACAGTGTTACAGGAATTTCCCTAGCTAGATTAAACCAGTCCTCTTCACTCACTCCCACAGAGAAAAGAGGCCTCTAAACAAAAGATTTCACTAAAAACTGAGGGTAACAGTAACAGATATTCAGCTGTATCACACAAGAAAAAGGACAGTAAAAACAATAAAACAGATTACAGAGATATTAAATAAAAAGGGCAGAAGATAATTGAGAATAAACACTTATCTTTTCCCAATATTACAATAGGCAGTAGGTCAGTCTCTCTGCAGCTTAGAACAGCATCAGCAAACAGGTATATCTGATTTAAAACACTGGCTTTTACAGGTAGAGGAACAGAAAATTCCAATCAACAATATCAGTTTTGCAAGAATGCCCCTAGCTAGATTAAACCAGTCATGTTTACTCTCTCCCACAGAGAAAACAGATAGGGCTACATGGATGCAATCACCTTTCCATGGCCAGCGATAGTATTTGTGGTCATGGAAAAGCAATTACAAGAAGCAGCAGCACACAGTGTAAACAAAATGGATCACATTTAGGCAATGCTCAGATAAGAAGACATGCTGTTGCCCAGCCATAAATTACAGTCAGGTACAGGGACACAATGCAGAATGAGAGGAATTGACTGGCACATAACAGTGTGTAATAATAATGTGTGACCGTTGGAGAGGCAAAATGTTTAAAGTGCACTCATATCCCTCAGGTAAAAGTGAAGAAATTGTATAAGAAGCATTTCAGACATAAAACCTACAAGACTGATGTAAGGATAATTTGTGTGAATGTCGTTTCCACTGGTACACACATAAATAATAAAGGACATGCTGAGAAAGGTTATGGATAGAGACATAAAGTTTCACTGCAACAAAGTGGAGTGAAGATATGATATATGTGTTAATTAAATGGTTGACTCAAGATTACAGTTTACAAGGACAGAAGACAGATTATGGAATGAATGCATAGAATGCAGTCATAGCATATAGGGATGTATATACAGGAAACTGAAGTATAAAAGCTGACATTACCAATATATTATCCATCTCATCATGTATACACAAGAACCAAAGGACCTTACAGCTATAATGTCAGGTAACTCAGAAATGAACATGTGTTTGCAAAGAAATGACAGTGGTAGCAAAAGGAAAGATTTTCATCTCCTATGAGCATGCAACAGGCAGGCAAGTGTTGTATGTTTAAGTAAATGATACATGACAGTCTAATAAATGACATACATAATTGACCAATGTCAGGAATGAGTAGATGACATGTCAGAAGTCCAGTTTTACCACTGCCAATTTGCAGACATGTCTGACTTACTAGTAATTACTAGTAGTTTGGACGGTGCAGTGGTGCAGTGGTAGCATTGTTGCCTCACAGCAAGAGGTTCTCCAGTTCGATTCTTGGCTGGGGTGCTTTCTGTGCGGAGTCTGCATGTCCTTCCTGTGTTCGTGTGGGTTTACTTCGAGTGCTCCGGCTTCCTCTTACTTTACAAAGACATCCATCTGAAGTGTTTCTCCCTGGGCTTCTGCTGAAAATTGGCTTTGTTCCAAGTCGGACTTTCCCAGTAAACAAATGTTAAATAAAATAAATAAATAAAATAAAAAGTACCAGGCATGCTTACATACAATTACAGGAGACAGTATCAGAACAGCAATTCAACAGTGACAGCACAACAGAAAGTGTTTTAACAGGGAAAAAAATCACATTTCCTGTAATTCCATACCGTAAAACACATGTATGAAATCACAAAAATGCTATTAAGCTAAATATCGTGATGGGAACAGCGACAGTATTAAACACATGCCTGGTGGATGACATACAATATAGAGCATAATTATATAAGAAAGGAATAACCTGAGAAATATTTGAATCATGTTCTTTCAGAACACATACCTGAACAGATATCAGAGAGATGCATAACAATCCTGGGCACCACAGAAGCACATATATTGGTCATGTAAGGAAAAAGGGTCTATAGATAGCACTATCATACCATATAAAGTGTACTGATAATCTACCTGGTATGAAACTGCATTAAAAAGCTGGTCTGTGAATGTGTTGAATCTACTGTTATTTCACAAACAGATGTTGCCAGATTCAAATCCCTGTCTTTTATAAAAGGAGCCATCCATACCCCTATGTTGACTGTGTGTGCAACATCAGATAACAATGGAAGCTGTCACAAATAAGTGAATTAAATGAGTGTGTCAGCATAGGAAGTATGGATATTATATGAACAATCAGATTTAGTCAGAATGCCAAAAATGAGACACACATGTTACTGTCCGCACAATACTGAGCAATCCAATATGACTGATTCTTTCACAAGGAAACTATTGCTGTCATGTAGGAGGCACACTGTCCCAGAAGTGAGCACCATTATTTTTGGGTAAGTATGCTATAAATGCAAATACTCAATGCATGTGCAACAAGAACACTCACATCACAACAAGCACTAAAAAAACATTTCAGTGCTATGCAGTCAGAACCTGTGATGATATATCGTTGTGGATACAATGGTTTTGTGTAATGGCAGTGCATTCATATAATGCTGCCCCTGTCAGGAAATGAACACCAAGCAATGTGACTTTACTGACTAATGACATCTGGATGAACCACAAGCATGGCAGTGGAAGTTTTACACCTAATGGGACAATCCACATATGCTAAATTATTACATCATCTGTAGGTCTGATAATCTTTGAGATGAAAGGGATCATGGAGGTTTATCACAATGTCAATGGACACATTATCACCATGGTACATCAGTCATGCACTGCAGTATATGGCCCAACAATGTTAACAGTTAATGAATTTAGATATTGAACATATGAGCATCTGACAGCAGACAATACATGGATATTTATCAGGAGGAATTAACACAGATGAAATGTCACTACAAGTGTGACATATGTGGTTATGCAAAAGCATTACATCATGTTCTTTCTGTGAGGGATATGTGTGCCTGTGATTGCTGTAGTATATCAACAACAGACAGCATGCTGTCTTATTCCCTCATACCAGAGGATAACGCTTCATACATATGTTATGCAGGTAACATGGAAGCAAATGTCATCATTTCTCTAAATAAAAGTGTTGATATGTGACAAATTCTCATTGCTTTTAGTAAGATCGTCTGTGTGTGTGTGTGTGTGTGTGTGTGTGTGTGTGTGTGTGTGTGTGTGTGTGTGTGTGTGTGTGTGTGTGTGTGTGTGTGTGTGCAAACCCAATGTGCATGGCAACAGTGTTAGTGACATGTACAGTCACAATAACACTGACACAATGGTACTTTGAGCAATAGTGGATAGATTTCAAATAACTGTCAAAGATCTAAAGCTAAACATCATTCCCCAAAATCACACGCACCCCACAACCAGGTACAAATGAGACAGTGCACAGTTTAATAGATGTCATCACCACTGTTTATAAGCTGGATGTTTATGCTAAAAAGTGATCAAAGTACTCAATAATACCTTACAGCTACACATCATATATCTCTTTTTGGAATACTATACACTAAATGAGGGTGAAGGATACACACACAGATGGACTCAGCATCCTACATATGTTGTTACACAATGTAGAAAGCGCACTATCAAAGTCATGCAGCACAGATGTTTGCCCACTCCATATGTGACATACTGTAGGTATGTTAGCAGTATGTAATTATTGTGTGGTTAAAATATTTTCCCTGGTGATACTATGATCTGCTAGTGTCACAGAGTGCCACTTTAGTTCTATCCCATAATTAGAAAGATACAAGTGGCTGTGAGGTGATCAATGGTACAGGACACAAAGAACTGTCACACTATTGAAACACTGATGGAATCAAACCACCTACCTATCCACTTTTACCATCTATACAGCACATTATCAGTAGACAGTGCCACAGGTGAATAATGAATACAATTAAGACATACAGGATCTATGAAAGGATAACATAAGCAGTGTATTGGCAAGGAGATTTATCTAGTAAAATTAGTTTTACAGACAATCAGGACTTGTAAAAGTTGCCACTACATATGTTGGTAAAACAATCATGACTCCATTGCCAGTCAAACTAGAAAAGGTTATGCACTGCTGTAGTCAAACATCCTACCTGGCTATTTATACATTATTGAGAACAACGTCAGACATGCAGGCACTACAGGAGATTTCTGACGTTCATATAGCTTCAGCTCCCTTGCAAAGCAATGACTTCATTAGTAGGCTGAACCAGGGTGTAGACAATATAAGGTTGTAATTGTGTGCTATTATTGATGACACACAGAAAATTACCACTTGAAGAATGGAAATGTTCTCCTCCCTCCCCACTTAAATTTGCATCACTTCCTCTAAAAACATCACATTTCTATCTTTCAACCCATGATACTGTTGCTTTAAGCATTAATGTACAAATTTGTAGATGCAGACCAGTATTGCATAAAGAAGCAAAGTTTCCTTTATGAAATGTATAAAAATGTAATCATTACCATACAAACAGTATGCATAGCTACACCCTTGTGTAACAATGAAGTTGTGTATGTTAAAGGTGCCCTTAAGGGATGGTGTCGTCATCCTGAATTTAATATATACATGTATATGAAGAGTATAGGTTGAATCTTCTCTGTCTCTGACACACACACTCACACTCACACACACACTCACACACACACACACACACACACACACACACACACACACACACACACACACACACACACACACACACACACACACACACACACACACACACACACACACACACACACACACACACACACACACACACACACACACACACACAATTATACTACAACCTAGAGAACAATGTATTCGCTGAAGGCAACACAGGAGAAGTCTGATTAGCATGGGACAGACTGAACTATGTAAGGATGATGTCATCAATGTGTTTCATGCAGGATGTTTCTGTAAAAGTTGTTAGAAAGAAGATGTGTAAATATTTATATACATCTTCTCCAGGAGAAACGGGAGACTGCAACAGGCATTACACACACATACAAGTTTTCCATGTCAGGTATAGAATTTCTTATCTGTCTAGTTTATACAAACTAGAGAGCACTGTAATACTTGGAAGCACCACTGTAGAAGTCTGATTTTCAGGGGAGAGAGTATACTTTTGTTAGAATGACCTCATCAGTGTGTTTAATGCAGGATGTATCCATAAACATTATTAGAGGGAAGCTGTGTACACATTTAAATGCGTTCTCTGCATGAGAAATGGAGACAGCAAAAGGTATTACCCACATACATGCTGGTTTTCAATGAGAGGTATTGAACTTTCTGTCTATTTAGCTTAGACAGTCTACAGAGCATTATAATACTTTCAAGCATGAAGGAAGAAGTCTTACTCTTGGGGGAGAGACTGCGCTTTTGTCACAATGATGACCTCATCAGAGGGTTTCAGACAGGCTGTTACTGTTAAAACTGATAAGGAAACTGTGAAAACAGTTAAATATATTATTTTCATGGGAAGTCGACACACCACCAAGTGATACACATAGTGCCATACACACACCAGTCTTCTATGTTGGGTATTGACCGTGCTGCTTATTTAGCTTACACAGTCTAGACAACACTGTTATACTCACAAGCACTACATGAGAAGTCCACTTCTGAGGGAACAGACTGCACTTTTGTCAGGATGACCTCCCCAATGTGTTTCACAGAGGACGATACTGTAAAAATCAGGATAGGGTAGCTGGGAGAACAGTTAAATGCATTTTTCTGAGGAAGTGGATATATATCACCAAGTGATTTACACAGTCAGACACACACACACACACACACACACACACACACACACACACACACACACACACACACACACACACACACGTCTGCCATGTTGGGTTTTAAACCTCCTACCTATCTAGCTTATACAATTTAGAGAGCACTATAATACTAACAAATGCCACAGGATAAGTATGACTTTTAGGGGACAGACTACACTTTTGTCTTGATGACTTCATCAGTGTGTTTCAGAGAGGTTGTTACTGTAAAAATCTTTATAAGAGAGCTGTGAGAATGGTTAAATGTATTATTCTCAGAGGAAGTGGATATACAGCAAAGTGATACATACAGTTTCACACAAACAAGTCTTCCATGTGGGGTATTGTACTTCTTCCTTATTTAGGTTGTACAACCGAGAGGGCAAAGTACTAGATGCAAGTGCCACAGAAGAAAATACAGAATACATGTGTAAAAGTGGATACTGAAATATTTGTAAAATTCATTGCTTGGAAAAGATGTATTGTGCATCCCAGATCATGCAGCAAATGTATATGTGTACACAAGACAATGCAACATCACTATGATTGTCACATGTAATGACAAACCTTGATAATGCAATGCAGATACTGCCCTTACTGCACATTATGTTACTGTGAGGGGACATTGACATGTTCCACATGATGGGATGGCATGCATATTGTTGCATACCACTGAATTATCAATCAAAAATTCCTGTGACATCATGTTGGGATGATTGCACACTTGTATTGTCGCGTATATTGTATTATTATATATTGTATTGTCACTATGTGCATTGGCAAAACAAACGTGCAAGTCATATGCAGGACTGTGCACTGCAGAATGCAAGTGATGGATGTGGTGAGAATAGGTGAACCAAGATGGTAACATGGTGCAACTGTAAACACTGCAGAGCAGATAGAGTACTTCACACAAATTAATTAATTAGGTCAGTTAACTTCATTCAAAACTCATGATCATCTCTAGGCAACAGAAATACAGACATGCACACTTTGTGCAACGGAAAACTATGATCCATCGACCTCGTCTTTTTTTCTTGTACGGTTTAGGAGCAGTTCCACTAAGTTGGGTTATGCTGCTGATGGCAAAGTGTTAGTGCATATGTAAGCATACCTTGAAGTGTTGAGCTTACAATAGTAGTTAGCAGTACTCTATGATGTTCTGTGGAAACTTCCTTACAAAAATCTTTACAACATTCACAATAGATAGCAGACAGATTAGTGCAGCAGCAGGATAATGATGTAAGTAAAGGAGTTTAGCCAATATGTACAGAAACAGTAGTCAAAGAAAACAACACAAAACATGTCATCTATATGTATCCAAACATTTTTAGCATGCCAATAAGTAATTTATATGTGAATGTTATCTTAGCACAATATGTAGAAATTCATATTTGTGAAAGTTAATAGTGGAGAGCGGATTTCAACAAGCATGAATGTATGTAATCCTATAGACCACTGTAATCCATACATCTAGCTCTTCATATTCTTTAAGTTTATGGTAAACTGAATAAACATAGTATAGCACAACAGCTCAAAGTGAGAAAGAGTAATAAGGATGAAAGCAATCATATCCAAAGATGTTGCTGTAAACACTGCCCTTCCATTTAGTGCTAGTTACATTTGATGCCCAACACCAAACATTGTGCAAATGCAGAGGTGGAAGAATAATGTTACAAAGGAAGAAAATACATTGTCAGGGTGACATGGAGGCAGGTACAAAGGAAATTATCACTGAAAAAGGATAATGGTGACTCACAACAATATGTAGCCAACAGGTACACCTAAATTACTGAACAAAAAATAGTCAGTAACACTTAGATAATGGCTGGACTAGAACCCATGATGTTTCATTCTTTCTTTTTTTTCTTTCTTTATTTATTTATTGTACATTTGTTTACCGGGAAAGTCCAACTGGACAGGCTGCCCATTTTCAGGGGAGTCCTGGCAAGAAAAGCTCCAATATGATCAATACTAATATGTAAAAAATAGCAAGAATACATTAAAATAAGTGTACATGAGAAAATGTCCACTAAATGCAATATAAAATCATTGTTGTACACAAATAACAGGAGTTACATTTAAAGGTATTGAAATACAGTAAGGTAGCGCACTTAATACAGTAAGAAAAAAAACACATTATTACATACCAGTGACAGTGATTGCATTCTGAGGAGCTGAAAACTGAGTAAGACCTATACATGTTGAACTTGAATAGAAGATATTACATTTAAGGTTGTTGAAACAAAGTGTAAGTACCAAGGTTGAGAAGAAATATATATAATATATATATATATATATATATATATATATATATATATATATATATATATATATATATATATATATATATATATATATAACTACGTCAACAACAGCGGGAAACACAAAAAGTAAAAGTCATCCTATGTGTGCCTTTATGTATAGGAATCTTGTGTTGATAATGTTACTTTAAATTGTGTTAGTAGTTTAACCCGGGTCAAAACAGGTGTATGTCCATAGATAGATAAATGGGATTTGAGAAGGTTTTTTGTAAGTTAACTTTACCGGCTGTGGATCTTATGTTTAGAAGCATGGCATTCCAGGTTTCAGCAATGCAGATGGAGTACAGGGAGTCACCCAAACTTTTTTTATTTCCGGTTATGTTAATTAGTGATTTGTTACTGGATCATACTAAGAGTTTGCCTGAAAATTGATTAAATAGCACTTGTAGAGCTTGAGTTTCTTCGAGTTGGTAAAGTGTCTGATGGGGTATTATAAGCTGGTTAAGGGTGAGCAGGTTGGGTAAGACTAATCAAATAGTTGTTTAAGGTCCTGGTAGTGATGAGACCTATAAGCTGAATCAGTTGCAAACTTTGCTATTTTGTTGTAACGGGTGTTTAGTATGGCTAAGTCTGATTTGTTAAGGTTAATAAATATGAACGATGCATAGAGAAGTGTGGAGACTAAGTGGATTCTTGCAATAATGGTATTAGTACTACTGGAAAGATATTTTTTGCACCTGTATAGGGTTCCAAGTTCATTGAGAACTTTTTTATTGTTTGGGCAATGTATAAGTCGAACTTCATGTTGTGATCTATGATAACTCCTAGAAGATTGGTTTGGGGGACTGGTGCACTGTATGATAACTCCTAGAAGATTGGTTTGGGGAACTGGTGCACTGTATGATAACTCCTAGAAGATTGGTTTGGGGGACTGGTGCACT